>NW_016107801.1:2095720-2126704 GCF_001604975.1 Cebus imitator
AAAAAAAAAAAAAAAAAGTTATTGGCAGACTAACCTAGGGACATAGCCAATATTTATTTATTCATATTTTATTTATTTATTTATTTATTTTTGAGACAGAGTTTCGCTCTTGTTGCCCAGGCTGAAGTGCACCTACTTCAGCCTCCCAAAGTACTAGGATTACAAGCGTGAGCCACCACACCTGGCCCAATTGTAAACTTTATGTTCTCTGGGAACAGATGCTCTAAGTTGTCAGCACCTGCATTTAGCAGTGAGTGTTTGGGGCACAGACTCCCTACATGACCTGGGACTGCTGGCTTCACAGCTGAGGCAAAACTGGTGCTGACGCTCTACCTCCCTCCAGGCTTCCCTTCACCCAGGCACTCAATAAGAGGGTACAGCACACAGTCTGTGTGTGCTCCATTGAGCTCCTCCAGAGGAAAACCACCCTGAGAATTACCTCCTGCAGGGCCTTATTGGCATCGTGATCATCCAGGCATTCCACCTGAAAGGGCACAAAAGCATGAGCTTAATAAATGTGTAGCAAATCATCCCCATTATCGCCACCATCACCACCACCACCATGACCATTACCAAAGTCACCACCAAGACCACCACCTCCACCACAACCATTACCATCATCACCACCACCACCACCATCACCACTACCATTACCATCATTACTACAAGCACAACCACCACCACCATAAACACCACCACAACCATTGCCATCATTACCACAACCACAACCACACCACCACCATCACCACCACCATTACCATTACCATCATCGCATCGCCATAACCACCACCACCACCACCATGACCATCATCATCATCACCACCACAACCATCATCATCATCACCACAACCCACAACCACCACCACCATCACCAACATCACCACAACCATCACCATCATTACAACCACAACCACCACCACCAATACCATCATTATCAGAACCACAACCATCACCACCATGACCATCACCATCACCACCACCACCACAACCATCATCATCATCACCACAACCCACAACACCACCACCATCACCACCATCACCACCATGAACATCACCATCATGACCACCACCATCACCACCACCACCATCACCATCATCACCACAACCACCATCACCATTACCAACACCACCACAACCATCACCATCATTACCATAAACACAACCACCACCACCACCATTACCATTATTACCACAACCACAACCACCACCATCACCACCATGACCATTACCATCATCACGACAACCACCATCACCACCATTACCATCATTACCACAACCACAACCACCATCACCACCACCACCGTTACCATTATCACAATCACAACCACCACCATCATCACCACAACTGCCACCATCACCACCATCATCACCATCATTACCATCATCACCATCATTTCCACAATCACAACCACCATCATCATCACCACCATGGCTGTCCCCATCACCACCATCATCACCATCATCACACCACCACCACCATTACCACCATCACTCTATCACCACCACCATCACCATCACCACTATGATCACCATCATGACCATCATCACCACCATCACCATCACCACCATCACCATCACACCATCATCACCAAATTCACCATCACCACCTTCATCACCAAAATCTCCATCACCACTATCATCACAATCATTCGTCATCACCACCTTCCCCATCATCACACCATCACCACCACCACAACTATCATTACCACCATCACACCATCAACACTGCTGTCACCATCACCACTATCATCATCACCATTACCACCATTATCACCATCATTACCTCCATCATCATCACACCACCACCATCACCATTACCACCACTATCCTAACCATTGTCACACCATCACCACGACCACCATCACCATCATCACCATTATCACTGTCACCATCACTGCCACTATCATTGCCACCTCCATCATCACCACCATTGTTATTTAACAGGAGTAACAGGCTCCCACCATTCATGCCCCCACCATATGGCACAAACGGAAGATCCTAAGGCAGAGCTCTAAAAATACTTAAAGCAATGCTCCTGTTGCAAGGGTAAGTTTAGGACAGCATAATATAAACTCCAAGAAATCAGCAAAGGATCCATTTTCAGACCATCTTTAAAACAGGAACATCTTGTTCTGATTGGGAAAACATCACTCTCACCACTTCGTTCCTTACCCACACTGGGAAGGTTGTCTCCATGCACGGAATATGTAGTGCTCTTCTCTCTTTCCTGTGCCCTCTCCGGGTGGAGGGGGGAGGGCATGGAAACGGAAGGGTGGTGGCAAGGGCAGCACAGAGCTTTCAATCTGCAGCACACTTGGTGGTACACGCCCCAGGTGTGTACTACCACCGGCTCTAATGCCAGATCCTTACCCAAAATTTTGCTCAAAAGACTTACAAATGAAGAACTCTTTTTTTTTTTTTTTTTTTTTTCCTGAAACAGAGTCTTGCTCTGTCGTCAGGTGCCAGGCTGGAGTGCAGTGGCGTGATCTCGGCTCGCTGCAATCTACACCTCCTGGGTTCAGGCAATTCTCCTGCCTCAGCCTCCCTAGTGGCTGGGACTACAGGTGGGCGCCACCATGCCCAGCTAATTTTTGCATTTTTTAGTAGAGACAGGGTTTCACCATGTTGGCCAGGATGGTCTCGGTCTCTTGACCTCGTGATCTGCCCACCTCGGCCTCCCAAAGTGCTGGGATTACAGGCATGAGCCACCATGCCCGGCCATGAATAACTCTTATAATGGAGTGATTGCAGACCATCATGGAAAGTTAGTGAATTGTTCCCAGGTCCATGGAGAGACCTGAAATGCCAGTGGCACTGTCCCATGGAATCCAGGGCAAAGACACTGAGTGAGACTTCCTGTCTTCCTTTCCTCCTGTCCCAGGGGGTATAGGAGGAGGTGAAGTTGGTCAAAACATATGGAAAGGCTTAATAATGTTACATTGTATGACCCAGAAATCCCACCCCTAGAAATGTTTCCTAAGGAAATCATGGATGCTCAAAAAAAAAAACCCATAATACTATAAGCATCTTAATCAGAGTTGCTTACACAAGGTGAAACACTGAGAACAAGCTCAATGCTCAGCCCGTGTGATAGAGATGGCTTGGGTCAGTTACAGCACATCAGGCAAGATGGGGGGGCCACACAGCTGCCAGGGCCAGAAGAGGAGGAGGCTGTGGGAGTGACATGAAACCATGTTTGCAATATAAAAACTATGCTATCAGCTTTATTGTTATTTTTTGAGACGGAGTTTCACTTCTGTTGCCCAGGCTGGAGTGCAATGGTGCAATCTCAGCTCACTGTAATCTCTGCTTCCTAGGTTCAAGAGATTCTCCTGCCTCAGCCTCCCAAGTAGCTGGGATTTTTGTATTTTAGAGATGGGGTTTCTCCATATTGGTTACGCTAGTCTCGAACTCCCAACCTCAGGTGATCTGCCCGCCTTGGCCTCCCAAAGTGCTGGGATTATAGGCATGAGCCACCACATTCAGCCAGGCTATCAACTTTAACAATTTCATTCTTAGCCGGGCGCGGTGGCTCACACCTGTAATCCCAGCACTTTGGGAGGCCGAGGCAGGTGGATCACAAGGTCAAGAGATCGAGACCATCCTGGTCAACATGGTGAAACCCTGTCTCTACTAAAAATACAGAAAATTAGCTGGGCATGGTGGCGCGTGCCTGTAATCCCAGCTACTCAGGAGGCTGAGGCAGGAGAATTGCCTGAACCCAGGAGGCGGAGGTTGCGGTGAGCCGAGATCGCGCCATTGCACTCCAGCCTGGGTAACAAGAGTGAAACTCCGTCTCAAAAAAAAACAATTCCATTCTCCTAAAAACAAAAAAGTTTACAAATGCTTGGAAAAAAAGACTGGAAGGATCCATAAACTCCTATCTAAGCATTCCTTCCCTAATTTTTATTTAGAAATAATTGGCTGACATTTTTATTTTTAATTTAACTAATTAATTAATTTATTTAGACGAAGTCTCACTCTGTCACCCAGGCTGGAGTACAGTGGCACAATCTTGACTCACTGCAATCTCCACCTCCTGGGATCAAGTGATTCTCCCATGTCAGCTTCCCAAATAGCTGGGACTACAGGTGTGAGCTGCCACACCCAGCTAAATTTTGTATTTTTAGTACGGATAGAGTTTCACTGTGTTGGCCAGGCTGCTCTCGAACTTCTGACCTCAAGGGATCCACCTAACAAAATGCTAGTAGGCCTCCCAAAGTGCTGGCCTGAGCCACCGTGACTGGTCACGGCTTTTTTAAAAGCTCCTCAGGCCACGTGGGGTGGCTCATGCCTGTAATCCTAGCAATTTGGGAGGCCGAGGTGGGCAGACTGCCTGAGCTCAGGAGTTCGAGACCAGCCTAGGCAACATGGTGAAACCCTGTCTCTACTAAAATACAAAAAATTAGCCTGGTATAGGCGGCATGCGCCTATAGTCCCAGCTATCTGGGAGGCTGAGGCAGGAGAATTGATTGAACCTGGGAGGCGGAGGTTGCAGTAAGCAGAGATTATGCCACTGTACTCCAGCCTGGGTGACAGAGCGAGACTGTCTCCAAGAAAAAACCAACAATAACAACAAAAACACCAAAAAGCTCCTTAATTGCTCAGAGGGCAGCCAGCCACCCTGCCCCAACGGCTTATGAGACAAGGGGGCCAACCCCATAGCCAGCTACCAAGGGAGTGGGGCAGGGGCAAGGACTCCAGGCCCAGCCACTCAGGGTGAGGCTGTGGAGCTGCACTGACTGAGGTCTGGCTGAGTGACAGCTGCTGACAAGGCTCCTCTCGCTGCGTGGCGAGCCCTGAACCCGCTGGGTCCCTGTCGCCACCACAGAGAGGAGGGCGTGCCAGCGACTCTTACAGCAGCTCTCTCACCATGGCTCCTCTGTTGATCTGGACCTCCCTGTCTTGGACACAAAAGGGGATGTCCTCCTGCATGCCTACACCTCCCATGCAGAGGAGTGCAGAGGAAGGGCTCAGGGCCTGGTGTGTGACCTTGGCCCTGTGCGACCTTGAGCCAATCCCTATCCTCCCTGGGCCTGGCTCCCTTTTGGTAAAACGGGTGACCCAGCACCGGGTAGCATGGTGTCCCCCAGTGAGGTGGCCTGAATTCCAATCCTCTGGGAAACTGTGACCTTGGCTAGTCTGGTGCCGCCTTGAGCCTCACTGTCTTTGGCTGTGAACAGGGCCATTGTTCCTGCTTTGCAGGGTTGACAGGAGATGAAGCAAGTCGATGCCTGGCATGCAGCATGCGATGTGTAAATGGAGGCGGTGGTGGTGTCAGAACAGAGATTTAGCATCGCTTCCCCATCAAGGTGAGAGAGCTCCATGCACCCCCACGTCTACCACAACCAGATTTGTCTCCGAGAGTGCTGGCAGCGAGGAATCCAGCTGCCACATCAGGAAGCTTCTCTACCACAGGAAGAGCTTATATTGGGGAGAATCACAGCCACAGAACCACATGGCCTGGGATGGGCAGGTTGGCCTCTTACCTGCTTTATCACGCGCTTGACTTCGGTTTCCACTTCCTCTACCACCAGGTTCACCCCCAAGGCCCCAGGATTCAGTTCATACAAAACCTACCAGCAAGGGAGAGAGAAGCTTTCAGGAAATGCACACAGCTTTTCGTTTTCCAAAAGCCCAGCTCCAACTTCTTTTCTGGCCCCGCTAACTCCCCCATCAGGCTGGCAGAGCATGTGGCTCCACCCTATCTTGCAATAGCGGAAATGGCCCAAGGAGGGCAAGAAGCCTTTCCATGGCAGAACTCCAATTTCATCTCTTTGAGACCCATTTGGAAGCTTTTCTAGAACCCTATATCCCTTCCCCAACCTGCAGTGAGGACCAGATGGGCACTCAAGAGCAAGCACCTCCCAGGGAAAAAGGGCTTATTCACGCTCTGTAGACCCCTGTGACCTCAACTTCCAGTATCCACCTCCAATCCACCTCCAAACTGGCTTCAAACGAGAAAGTAACCAGTCTTGCGATTGGTACAATCAGGAAGCTGTTGTGTGTCTGGCATGGTGCCAACCACGTCACAGTCACCCTATGCAGTTGATACCATTGCTAATTCTACGTTTACATTTGGGGAAACTGAGGCACAAGGCGTAGGTCCTTGCCTGAGGCTATGTCACTAAAAAGCAGGACTGCCTGGGGTAACTCTGGGGTCTGACCTTAGAGACTGTGATTTGAGCCAAAGTGATTTGAGCCAAATCTGCAGAGAGATGGCTACCAGGCCAGAACTCTGTGCAGAGACCAAGGGCTATGAGGTGGGGGACTGGGCTGGGGATTGCTGGAGGCTGACATTCATCAGAGGATTGGGGTGGGAGGATAGGACCCAGAGGAGGAGATATGAGGATGGAACCCTGAGCCTAGGGAATCTGAGCTGATAAAAGTCTTAGGAGTCTGTAATCCAGCCTTGTGAGCAGCCTGCTCCTGACGCTGGATATTCTAAGCCAGGGGTCCCCTAGTCTGTGGCCTGTTAGGAACTAGGCAGCACATCAGAGGTGAGCAGCAGGCAAGGGAGCAAAAATTCCTGTGTATTTATAGTCGCTCCCCATGGCTGGCATTACCACCCAAGCTCAGCCTCCTGTCAGATCAGCAGCAGCATTAGATTCTCATAGGAGTATCAACCCTATTGTGAACCACACATGCGAGGGATCCAGGTTGCCTGCTCCTCATGAGAATCTAATGCCTGATGATCTGTCACTGTCTCCCATCACCCCCAGACAGGACCATCTAGTTGCAGGAAAACAAGCTCAGGGCTCCCATTGATTCTACATTATAGTAAGTTGTAATTATTTCATTATGGCCAGGCATGGTAGCTCACGTCTATAATCCCAGCACTTTGGGAGGCCAAGGTGGGTGGATCATGAGGTCAGGAGTTCAAGACCAGCCTGACCAACATCGTGAAAACCTGTCCCTACTAAAAATACAAAAATTAGCTGGGCATGGTGGGGTGTGCCTGTAATCCCAGCTACTCTGGAGGCTGAGGCAAGATAATCACTTGAACCCGGGAGGTGGAGGTTGTGGTGAGCCGAGAGTGTCCCATTTCACTCCAGCCTGGGCGACAGAGCGAGACTCATCTCAAAAAAAATTTTTTTTTCATTATGTATTACAATATAATAATAAAGTGCACACAAATATAATGTGCTTGAATCATCCTGAAACCATCCTCCCACCTCGGTCTGTGGAAAAACTGTCTTCCACAAAACTGGTCCCTGGTGCCAAAAACACTGGGGACTGCTGGTCTAAGCCGCAGGGGCCTGAGGGCAGAGCTGATGTGAGGGCGTTCAGGCTTAGGCAGCAAATTAAGCAGTAAAATGGACCTGTATTTCGAATCAAGTCTATTTTTTGTTTCCAAAAGCAGGTATCTTCCTGAAAGTTCTATTTACTTTTTCTCCTGAAAAGTAACTTTACTTTAAAAATTATCCGGCCACCAAAAACTCATCTGCTTCACCGCTGGCAACGCCCTGTAAGTCCTCTCACACAAAGAGAATTCTTCCAAAGTGAGAAAAATCTAACCCACAAACTGTTTCCAAGCGAATGTAATTTTTACAAATGCTGAATCTAACATTTAATAAAGTTTACATATCACGTGTAGAAGCATTTAATTAAACATTCACTTTTATTTTGCAGCTTTTTGTGTTTTGTGACTATTTCAGGTCTCATTTCACAGACCCAGGCTGCAGGGGTGTTTTTAGGGACTGGGGGCTCCCAATTACGTACTCGGGGAGTTCCCGGGGGTCCTGCCTCGGTGGACCCAAGTGCACGGACCCCAGGCACGAAGGATAGAGGAGCTGCCCCACACCCTCAAATACTCAGCCAGGGCTGGAGAATCCTTAGTTAATTCACAAAGGGGGAAGCTGAGTGGCAAAGGGCACCCAGGAAGTCACCGTTGGAAGTCCCCGGGTTCGACCCAGGAGCTGGAGGCCGGCACTGGCCAGGGCGCGGATCCCTCCCGCCCTCGGTCGGACCCGTCGGCCGCCGCTCTAGGGCTGCGACCGTTACCCCACGGAGACCCGACCCCGCCTCCCTGCAGGGGACACTCGGCACCTGGTACTTCTCCATGGGCTCTCTGGGGGCCCTCGGGCTTCGATTCCCCCGCGCGGGGAGCCAGCGATCCGACCCCGCCCCAAGCATGTTCAGTAGCCACCGCGTCCGGGCGAGCGTCCGCCCCCAACCCACCCCGCATGGGTCAGTGGCACCTGCCGGACCCTCCCCGCCCGAACGGCGCCCTCGGGGCACCCAAGCGTCCCTCCCGCGCTCGCCCCAGAACCGCAGGCTTCTATCCCCTTAAAGGGGACGCGCTCCGCCGGCACCGGAGGGGTCGCAGGGCCGGCGCGCGGTGGGCGGGGCCTCCAGCGTGAAAGGCGTGGCGTCGAGCGCGCCGGGCGTGGCTTCGAGCGGACGGGTCGGGAGGCTGCGGACGGCTGCGGACGGCGCGCGGCCCCTTTAAGACGCGCCGGGGCGGGCCCGGGTGGCGCGCGGCCCCTTTAAGCCTTGGCCTACGTGGCAGCCGCTGGAGCCGCCGCCGACGCGGAGCGAGGCCGGCCGCCGGGCACTTCCTGTGGAGGCCGCAGCGGGCGCGGGCGCGGGCGCCGACGGGCGAGGGCCAGCGAGCGAGCCAGCCGAGCCGAGCCTCCCGCCGTCGCCATGGGCCAGAACGACCTGATGGGCACGGCCGAGGACTTCGCCGACCAGGTGCGGCCTGCGGGCCCCTACCCCGGCCCCGACCCCGACCCAGGCCGCCCGGGTCGCTCCGGTGTCGGCCTCCCTGCGCGGGACGCCAGGCCCGGGCCGCCCCCGACTCCCGTTCCCGCAGAGGGACCCCCCACACCCGGGCCTCCGTCCCGGCCTAGACACCCCCAAGTCCGACCTGCGGGTCCGGTCTTCCCTGTCCGCCAGGCCGCTCCCGGAGCCCGGGCCTCGGCGCCCTGCCTGGCCCGCCGCCCGCACCCTCCGGCCTGCCCGGGGTTCCAAGCCGCAGGCTGTGGGGGGTTTCCTGCAGGGCCCGCGGCGGGAGTCCTGAGGTTGGGGCGGCTCTGAGACTCGCGGGGAGCGCCTCGGCGTTTGCAGCTGCTGGTGGGGTGGGGGGTCCCCGCACGTTTTTCCTTTCACCGGGCTCGGGGAGGCGGGGAGGGAGCTCGGGGGCGAACGGGGGCCGGGGGTCCTCCCGAAGGAAAGGGGGCGCGCTGGCGTGCTCCCCAGCTACAGGAAGCCACAGCAGCTTTTCCTTTTCTCTTTCCCAGATGTGCTGGACTCTTGGGGTCCCTTTGACCCTGCTTGCATCTCTCCCTCCCGTTTGGACTCTGCCCTGGGCTGGATTGAGTGGGGATCTATACACAGCCTGGGAGGAGGGGAAGACTATCTTTGATAGTTTCCTTCCAGAAGTGTCCAGGTGGCATTCTAAGCAACAGGGAAGCCCTTGAAACAGGCGGTTGGGTAACTGTTGAAAGCATTCAGAAACTGGGTGGACAGGATCCGAACCTGGAAAGTGAAGGGACACAGCTCCCCACCCTCTTTTTTCATTAAGTTTGGCAAAAAAAAAAAAAAAAAAAAAAAAAAAAAAAAAAAAGGTGGTGGTGGTGGTTACGCAGATTTCTGCCTTTTACTTGTAAAAGAATCCCGTTTTGTCGACAAATTAACAGCCTTATCCTCGCAGGGAGAGCCTTGGGTGGCCCACTCGCCGTTCTTTCCTCAGTTTACTAAATGTGTTTGTGTGGCTTTGCCAGAGTTTTAAGTAGTGATGGTTAAATTTTTTAATTTTTCTGGAGGTGATAGTGAGTCATCAAACTCTGAGGCCTAGACTTATTGGAAGGCTTGTGTATGTGTGATTTAAAAAAAAAAAAAAAAAGTAAGTGACCGTTTCTGATTAGCTATCGAGGTTTTCCATCACCCCGGGGGTGATCTCTTTCTAGTGTGACCTCACCATCGGCTCTCATTGCACCACTTTCCTGTGAGCTGATATTTTAACTTTGGGGAGAAAAAGTATATCAACTTGAAGAAGCAGTTTTTCCTAAGGTGCTAATTTTGTGCTTAAAGACAGAATTTTAAAACTGTGTCCCTTACAAAAACAATTCCTATCAAAAGTTCTCCAGACCCAGGTAGGCCTTTTAGTTTGTCAGTTTAATTGGCATAATTTATAGTGACCCATTTTTATTTCCCCAAGTCGCAACTCCCTAAGAAGATGGCTCCTTACAGCCAAGGGAAGGATGAGAGCTACATACACTCGCTCTTCACCCTGGAAAACTTGGGTTTTGCAAGTGAGTTTCATTACCAACTCTAGATAAAATGTCTCCAGTCAAGCTGCTGCCCACTAGCAAATGACAGACTCTTCTACTGAAGAAAAAGTTCCCAATCTCTTCTTTTCTTTTTCTCCTTTTTTTTTTTTGTATTTTTGTCTTTTGGGGTGGGGGAGGGGGGGACAGAGTTTTGCTCTTGTCGCCCAGGCTGGAGTGCAATGGCACGATCTTGGCTTACTGCAGCCTCAGCCTCCCAAGTAGCTGGGATTACAGGCGAGCGCCACCATGCCTGGCTAATTTTTGTATTTTCAGTTGAGATGTGGTTTTGCCATGTTGGCCAGGCTGGTCTTGGAACTCCTCACCTCAGGTGATCCGCCTGCCTCAGCTTCTCAAAGCGCTGGGATTACAGGTGGGAGCCACTGCACCTGGCCTTTTTTTCATGTTTTGTTATTACTACTACTATTATTATTATTATTATTTTGGAGATGGAGTCTTACTCTGTGCCCAGGCTGGAGTGCAGTGGCACAATCTCACCTTACTGCACGCTGCACCTCCCAGGTTCAAGCTATTGTCCTGCCTCAGCCTCCTGAGTACCTGGGATTACAGGCACCTGCCACCATGCTGAAAAATTTTTGTATTTTTAGTAAAGACAGCGTTTCGTCATGTTGGCCATGCTGGTCTTGAATACCTGACCTCAGGTGATCCACCCACCTTGGCCTCCAAAGTGCTGGGAATACAGGTGTGAGCCACCGCGCCCAGCCGCCTTTATGTGTTTTGCTGTGTTTTAAATGAAAGCAGCAGTAGCTTGGAACTGGAAAGGGGCTCTTGAGGGGGCACAGGGTTGACCTCTCCCAGGTTACTAAGGAGAGGCCAAACAGGCCCAGGCTCCTGGACTTGCCTGTGGGCCACCGAAGAAAACCCAGGTCTTGGTCCCCAGCACCCCCAGCGCCTGGTAGTCCTCTTCTGGCCCAAGTCAAGGGAAGAGCACTAGAAGGTGAGGGGTGAGTGGCCCATTCGCATACAAATCCCATATCTGTCGGGCAGCACAGGCCGCCGATGTCACATACAAATCCTGTATCTGTCGGGCAGCACAGGCCGCCGATGTCAGATGATCTCGTTAGAGTCTGCCTGGGTGGTGGCAGAGCATGGCAGCAGGAGTTTCCATGCCGCTTTCTGGTCAGCTTGGGAGGGCAGCAACTTGTATTCACCCAAACTCCGAATCAGGCAGACTCAGTCAGGTTAACAGGTCACGACATCACAGTGTGGCTTCTTGTGGACAGATCTGACGAAGCCCAGGTGGAGCTTTGTTTCTGCTTATCCACATAGTACTTAAAGCTGCCAGACCAGGCCTTCACGTGAAAATGACCTAATTTGAACCCAATGGGGAATTACCATGGAAGTCACTGATCAGATTAAGTAAGAATCCAGATTTTCTCGTCTTCAGAAAACAAAAGCAAAACTGAAGTGACAAGATTTGACTGGAAAGTGTGTGCTGCTGAGAGCAAGACCTAAATAAGCTTAGTTCTCCAGGCCCAGTGTCCTCAGGTATTGTGACAATGACATTAAGTCTTTCAGTCGGCCAGGTCCATGATACACATTCCTTTTGTGACCTTCCCGACTGCAGGAGGTTGGCCAGAGCGTCTCCATCTTCAGATGGGCAGAGGGAGGTTGGCTGGCTGCACTGGCTCATGGTGGGCTGGAGACTGAGTTCGCATCTTGTTACCCCAAAGGCTGGGTTCCGCACTGCTTGGTGGATTGCGACCTTCTGGTCTGCAGAGGCTGGTCCACGGGGACGAGCAGTCTGGTTAGTTTCTGCTGGCAGGCTCCCCCCAGCTGCATCTCTTGTCTCTCTCTCTCTGGCATCAAGCTCCTTGTCCTGGCAGCCAGGGACAGTGTCCTCTTGATCCCGGGAGCCATGCTCTGTAGAAACTGCTGAGACTTGCTCTATGCAGGAGCTAGGCATTTGGAAGCTATGGGAAGGGGCCAGAAACTCTAATGAACTCAGCAATCCAAACTAATGTCCATGCCTGCAGCTGCTTCACACTGCCTGTTAGACACTCTGCAAAATGTAGCTTCTAAGCAGTTTATATTCATAAACAGCAATATTGGCACTTAATGGGTTCTGCCTGGCAGTTTATCACCAAGGTGACAGAAAAGCTTCATGGGGCTTTCCTCTCCAGTGTGGCCTTTGGTGTCTTTAACCTATCCTCAAGAGTGGCAGAGCTAGTCCTAGGCCCTAGGAGCTGGCCTTGGCCCTAGTTGAAGTGCTGGGTAAGCAAGGTTGGTCCTGAGGACACCTGAACCTGCTGGTGGCACAGGCACTGTGAAGCTCCTGATGAACATCGTGAGGGTGGCTGTCTGGTGTGGTGGGGTCCTGGTGACTGTGGCATGCTCTGTCCTACCTTACCCTGTACCATGAAGGAGCAAGGAGAAAAGGCAAAGAGGAGCTGACTCACTTTTCTTTGTGTGCTGATCTTCACGGGAGATTAGAACACATCCACCCCGTTCTTTAGGGGAGTGCGGGGGAGAAGCAGGGGAGGTTGTGGTTAGCGGGGCCCCTCCCAGAAGATGGGGCCCAGTTGTGCTCAGTTACTTCTTTCCTACAATTGTGATTTTGATCACACAGTTTTTTAGTAAAGCCAGGCCATCATCTCCCACATTGGGCTGTGCGACACTTGCTCTGGCCCTGCAGGGTGCGGTGTAAACCTCTAGTGCAGCACGAGGGAGGCTGGGGAAGTTCTGGAGCTGCAGTGAGCCACTGAGGTCGAGCCCGCCCTGACAATCTGATGCGAGAAGCCGCTGGGCGCCTTCTTCCTTCCCCATGGTCGCTTTTCCCCGGGTTTAGATGAGGCAAAGGCCCATGTCCTCGTTTCTAGGATGTGTGGGACCTGAGTTGGGCCTTGAGGGAGGCAGCCCCAATCCTTGGTGATCAAGGAAATCTGACCTGCCTTTTTCCTCGATGTTCTCATTCACCATGAATTTGCAGGCTGCTTTTCTTAATTTCTTTTTGTCCTGAGTGTGAAGAGAAAGTGGAGTTTTCTGTGTGGCGTGGGAGCTGCAGGTGGCTGTGACAGTGATCACTGTATGCCCACGAAGTCATCTCTCAGGGTGGATATAATTACCTTTCTCAAATCCCCTTCAGTTGTCTAAAATAACTACCCATCTGAGAGGAATCTCAGTCTTCCTATTAAGCTCCTGAGATGCTGTCACTGCTTATGAACCATATCCTGCTTGATGGCGTGGTTCTCGGAGAGACTTAATGAGAAGCTTGGCCACAGAGGTGAGCTAACTGTGTCATCTCCTTCCTGCAGCCTGCCAGGTCAGCAGCCACCTCTGGCTCTACTGTCACAGTTCTCTGATGGGGGGAGGGTGACTGTCACGGGTTTTATGTGCTTGCTGTGTTTACACAGGTTGCCTGTGTGCTAGCTACCGGCAGTGGGCTGAGTGCCTGCAGTGTGGCTGCCCTTGTCTGTCCCGGGTGCTGTGTGTCATGCCTAAGTTGGGGGCTCTTCTCTCCTGTGCTGAGGGAACACTGGCCTTGGGACATGTTCTGGAGTGGCATGACATGGGTCCACTGGCCCAGCTGAAAAAGTTGTGACCAACATGTGTGTGGGGAAAGAGGTTCATGTTGGGCCTGGTCTTTAAACATGGCTTTTTCAGTGCTAAGTCCAAACAGTCCCCCACGTTGGGGGATGCTCATTAGATGGTGGTTGGTTTAAAGGAGACTGCATTAGCCTTACAGCTGGTCAGCCTTCAATCTGGACCAGGCTTGCCCTGAAAACCAGTGCAGCAAAGCAGTAGATGTGCTTAGTTCAGAGTGCAGTACCGAAATTTTTGCATATTTTTCCCCAAAGCCAAGAGCTGTGTCTGTCTACTCACCATGTTTGCTCAGGGGAGTAGGTGTGAATTGGCTGTCCCACCTTCTCTGTCTTTTTTGTTCTTTAATCCTCTTGACCCAGACACTCAAATTAAGAGTCGCAGACTCATCAAAGAGACTGTTAAACAATGTTTCAGTCTCATGGGCTTGCATGTAGCAGATGAGCATGTTAAATGAGGGTCCTTGCAGCTGGGTGAGGCTTAGACAGCAGCCCGTGGCTGGGGCTGGTTTGCTCATCAGAGGTCGGTGAGCGGTTCATAGCTCTCATTTTAGAAGCAAGTCAGAACACCTCTTGTGTCTGTCTTGGGTGTGGGTTACAGTCTGCCTCTGCTGCTGTGGAGTCCCGCCACAGCTCCATCTCATCTCAGAGGTCTGCACAGCCTCTTGTTGAGCTCTTCCTTCCCCGTGGTTGCTTTTCCCCAGGTTTAGATGAAGCGAAGTTCCGTGTCCTTGCCAGGGCTTCCCAGCTAGGCCACGACACAAAGGCCATTACCTGAGAACAGTGGCACATCACGTGCCAAGGTGGTGTACTTTATCTCTTCCACGGAATATGCGTGATTACACTGTTGCTGGGCATTTAGAAAGCAATGGGGCTGTGAGGCAGAACCTGGCGGAGGGTGTGTGGCGTCACCTTTTCCCACCTCCCAGTGTGATGCTGGCATCTTGTGCTGGTCCTCTGTATTGGCTCTGAAATTCATAGGGGAGTATTTGGGGTCTTTTAAAAAAACAAAATATAAAACAAGGTCTTCCTCCTAGTAAGGTTGGAAAGAATCTTAGCAACCATTAGTTCATCTGGCCTCACTCTACTGTAGGATAGTAGAGATGCTACCTCCACTGTCCTGCAGTAACCGGGTATGTCCAGGTCACACAGTGTGCTGGCTGGACGGTAACTGGGTATGTCCAGGTCACACAGAGTGCCTGCTGGACAGTACCAGCCTCAGAGCCTCAGCCTCCACTTCGTCTCCCAGATGGCTTGGTGATTCCCTGGGTATCTGTCGGTCACTTTGATGTCTCCCATCCCCTCAGTGGAGTCAAAGGTTGAGTAAATGTGTGTAGAACTGACACTGCAGGGCGCAGGCTCACTGGGTTTGGGGAGAATGGCCACCTGGCTTTGTAATCTCAACCTCCACTCCCTGCCACATGGGAGCCAATCTGCAGCTCTGACCTAGCCAGGGCCCCACTTGACAAGCTGGAGGGTGATCTGAACAGTTGGGGCTTGTAAACTGAGATGGGGAGTCTCAGCAGTGTCTAGGAATTTGAAGCAACTTGAAAAGATGGTGAAAAGTAAGAAGCACGTAGGCACATCTTCTTTTGTTCCACCAGTAGGTTTAGTCAGCCCTAGGAGGGACTGTGCACTGACGTTTGCTCGCCTCGCCCTCGGGGGTCAGGCTCTTGGGTGCTCTTTAGACTCTGGCTTCCCAACACGCATTCGTGGGTGGGTCCCCTGATCTCTCTCCTAAGGCCTTGCTGTGTTACAGGATTCTTCCCTTTATATCTCAGCTTTGCGTGAGTGATCAAAGTGCATGGGGAAACCTGCGTGACGTCTGTGTCAGGCATCCAGTAGTGCACGTTGGCCACCTGACAGCCGTCATAAATGACCTGACTCACGGGGCAGCAGGAAGTCATAAATGTTTTCTTTGCCTTTGACATTTGACAGTAATTTTATACACTTGCATTTCATTGCTGTTGAAACAGCTGTCCGTCCCATTTGTTACTGTGTTTTAATTTGCTCAAGATTATGCAGGCTTTGACAAAATCCCAGCGCTTTCTAGCCATTAGCGGTACCAGCTTCATTCTGCGCTGACAGTTGCTGTGTACACAGTCCCCAAGTCAGATCCTGAGCTTGCAAGGGGGAGCTCTGTCAGGGGCCAGGAAGTACCAGCCTGGTTTGTAACAGCACATGCGCTCTCCAGAGCCTGGGGCTTCCTCCTGCTGCTCTGGAGATTTTCGGCTAACCATAAACACGTGATCTTACCATTCAGTCAACCATGTGGTCCTCTAGGCCTGGGACCCTGGTTGTCACCTAAGCCAACCCTTGTTCTGTCAGGGGGCTTCTGGGTGTCACTGGGCAGGCTGAGAGGTCCAGGCCTTGGCACCTCAGCCATGTGTGACCTGCAGGCTGGGGTCAGGTCTTCACATTGCACCATCAGGTCCTTGAGGCCTGGGGAAACCCCTTCTGGCTGGGCTTAGTATGCGAATTTGTAAGGTGAGGGGTTGGACCCAAGCAGTGGGGATGCCTGGCAAAGTGCAGTGGTGCCACAGTAGGGAGGTTGCTGCTGGCATGTCATGGGCAGAGGCCAGGCTTGCTGTGTCATAGCCCGTAGCACCCAGGATGACCCACGGCAAAGAGTGACCCACCTAATGCCTAGGTGTGGAAACCCTGAATAGACGACCTCTAAGTGCCTTTTCAGATGTCATTCTATAATTCCAACTGGTAAATGCCCTTGACAGAAAAGAGAAGCTCTGTGTCTTGTGGCAGTGCCACCTTCGATGACTGTAGTTGCCTGCCAAGGCACTGGAGGAAATCACAGTAGCAGTGTTAGGGCTGCTGCCCTATGGGGTCTACACCAGAGTGCCCAATGCTACGTCATGCATCTCTGGGACTAATACTTGGATTGTCACACGTGTCCAGACTCACAGGGTAGCACTCAGGAGCAGGCACTGAGAGCCGCCAGTCTGTCCTCAGAAGGCACCGGGGCTGACCAGAGCTCTTACCTTCCACAGCGTCTGTTCCTCATGCACACCCCGCCCAAGGACGTGCCCGGCTGCGGTCTGGGGCTCCCTGCCACAGTCACCTCACCCTTGGGTTTCTGTGGCTCTGCAGTTCCTTCGTGTCACAAAGCAGTACCTGCCCCATGTGGCGCGCCTCTGTCTGATCAGCACTTTCCTGGAGGACGGCATCCACATGTGGTTCCAGTGGAGCGAGCAGCGCGACTACATCGACACCACCTGGAACTGCGGCTACCTGCTGGCCTCGTCCTTCGTCTTCCTCAACTTGCTGGGACAGCTGAGTGAGTGGCTGAGAGTGGGCAGGATTCACTGGGCTTCTTACTCCATGATCATTAGCAGTTGGGAGGCTGTGTGTGAACTTTCCACAGTAGAGCAGTTAATTTCCCACCTCAGGTGGGCGGCTGACTTGGGAGCTGACTGTGGGAGACAGCCTGTTCCTTATTACAGCAAGGGCTCCACTTTCTGTGTTTGTGTTAAGTCCAGTCAACTTACCATGTGTGGTCCTTGCCTATCATTAACTCTCCCAGAAGTTGCTTTTTGCTTGGGTAGGTGGTTTTCCTCACCTGCCTCTGGACGAGAGGGCCAGGTGAGGTGGCAGTGTATCGAAACAGTGCTCCTCCCCTGGCACCCATCCTCAGACCCCGTAACTAACCCTTGTCCTTCTCTCCAGCTGGCTGCGTCCTAGTGTTGAGCAGGAACTTCGTGCAGTACGCCTGCTTCGGGCTCTTTGGAATCATAGCTCTGCAGGTACACGGGGCGTGCGGTCGGGGCTCCCTTCTCTTTGCTCTGGTGGAGCAGAGCTTCTGAAAAGACAATCTTGAGGGATCAGTGTCACTCCCTCTTCGGCCCTCTCCGTGTCTCTGACTTCCTGGAGCTCCTTTCTCTTCTGGGGAAGTCGTGAGCCCAAGCAGGGCTGTAGAGGTGGGTCATTAGGTACGGGGCCATCTTTTGCCCATTTCTGTGATTACTGTGACAAGGGGAAGTCCTGAGCTTGGCTGCAGTCAGGATGCTGTCTTGTTATCACGTTGCTTCATAAAGAAGAATACCTGGTTATTCAGAATGAAATGCTGGGAACAGGATATCTGAATCCACATCTGTGGTCTCAGAATCACTTTGTTCTCCAGAACATCACAGCACATTTCTTGAGAAATACAGAACCACATTTTTGAGCCTAGATCTGTCCTTGGTCTCCTGTGTTGGTTTTGTGTGTTTTAGACTCCAGCTGACATTGGAGAGACTGCCTAAGGCTATTATGAATACTGTGGAAATGCCTTTGGAAAGGCTGAGACTCAGGTGTCTCTTTTTTCTTTCCCCCCAGACGATTGCCTACAGCATTTTATGGGACTTGAAGTTTTTGATGAGGTATGTGCATTCTGGTTGGTGAGTTTTAGTATACGCTCCTCGTGTAGGCTGAGCATTGCAAATCCAAAGTCTGAAATGCTCCAAAATGGAAAAAATCTTTTTTTTTTTTTAATTTGACTCCATCTTGCTTCTAAAAATCTTGGGCACCACCATGATGCTCAAAGGAAGTGCTCGTTGGAGCGTTTCAGGTTTTGGATCTTCAGATTTGGGATGCTCAACCGATAAGTATATAAATATACCAAAATCTGAAACACTTTGGGTCCCAAGCGTTTCAGGTTAGGGATACTCAATCTGTATTTCTAAACTCAGTTAACATATTTGGGTCAAAACCAAGCTTGTCCAGCCTGTGGTCCACGGGCCGAATGCAGCCCAACACAAACTCATAAACTTTCTTATAACATTATGAGAGTTTTTGTGGTTTTTAAATTTTATTTTTTAGTTCATCAGCTATCATTAGTATTAGTGTATTTTATGTGTGGCCAAGCGACTCTTTCAGTGTGGCCCAGGGAAGCCAAAAGATTGACTCTCTGGTCTGAACTGTGCCTCTTAGAAGCAGGTTCTGAAGAGGACGCTGCAGAGCCCCTAGAATAGTAGTGACTGAAGCCATCTCTTCTGCCCCTTATTTCACGGGCGTGGGGACTCAGCATCTGAGTGGAGGACATGGCTGCTCATGGGGACCCAGCTGGTCAACAGACACTGAAGCTGTGACTTGGTTCTGCGTGGGTTCAGGTAGCCCATCGCTGTCAAGTTGTAAAGACACATCTGTCTCTTGAGCTATGTAAGGTTTTACATGGCTGTAACTCCAGAGTCTGAGGTCCTGTGCACATGCCTGCCTGGTCCTGCTTCGCAGATTGCTGAGTTTGGAGAAAGGAAAGTAAGGGCCTTCCTATATGCGCACCGAGTTCTCCCTGCACCTGGTCTGACAGGTGTGGCTTCGCTTCAGCTTGCGTATCTGTTCCTCAGGAACCTGGCCCTAGGAGGAGGCCTGTTGCTGCTCCTAGCAGAATCTCGCTCTGAAGGGAAGAGCATGTTCGCGGGTGTCCCCACCATGCGTGAGAGCTCCCCCAAACAGTACATGCAGCTCGGAGGCAGGGTCTTGCTGGTTCTGATGTTCATGACCCTGCTTCATTTGGACGCCAGCTTCTTTTCTGTAAGTATTCCTGCTTGCCTGAACGGGTCTGGTTTCCTGTTCTACTAGAGAGAATGCTGTCCCTGTTCACCCCTCCCTGGTTGGGTACTAACCACAGCCTGGGGGAGCTGCTCAAATGGAGCAAACCTTTTGATCCCATTAAAACAGACCAAAAAAAGTCATCAATCCCTTGTGTGTCAAGCCTTCTTTCCAGCAAGTGAAGGCCAGAGCCTCTAACCTTGGTGGAGCGTGCTTGGCCCTTAGTTGGCCAAGGCTCTCCACCCAAGCTGCTCTTACTCTTCTTTCTCTCCTCACTGTTCACATCTTTCTCAAGTAATTCCTGTGTGCCAGGTGTCAGGGGCAGGCCTCCAGAAGCTTCCAGAACACATCTCCGGAAATGACTGAGAGCCTCAGCCGGGCAGTGTCCAGGAAGGGTTCCTGGTGCCATGGGGAGAGGAGAGGATGTTTCTGGCCTGGATGTCTGGGTGGACCAAGAAGCACGGGGGAATTTATTTATGGATTAAAGCTGCATCTTAGTAAATCACAGACTGTTAATAGTTGGGGATTTTAATCTTCCCCAAACCTTCCACATTTCAAAGCTGGTGCTTTATTGCCTCCTGCTTCCCCCCAGCCTTGGTTGCCCCACTTGTACCAGCAGCCATCTCAGCAGTAGCCACATCAGCCTGATAGATAGAGACTTCCATGACACGCCGCTGCTTGAACTTTTGTTCATAAAGCATCTCTCTTCTCACGTTTATTTTGAATTTCTTACGTTTCAACCTATGCAGATTGTCCAGAACATCGTGGGCACAGCTCTGATGATTTTAGTGGCCATTGGTTTTAAAACCAAGCTGGCTGCTTTGACTCTTGTTGTCTGGCTCTTTGCCATCAACGTGTATTTCAACGCCTTCTGGACCATTCCAGTCTACAAGCCCATGCATGACTTCCTGAAATACGACTTCTTCCAGACCATGTCGGTGATCGGGGGCTTGCTCCTGGTGGTGGCCCTGGGCCCTGGGGGTGTCTCCATGGATGAGAAGAAGAAGGAGTGGTAACAGTCACAGATCCCTACCTGCCTGGCTAAGACCCGCAGCCATCGAGGACTGGTACGGGGTGGATTCAACAAAACTGCCAGCTTTTATGTATCCTCTTCCCTTCCCCTTCCTTGGTAAAGGCACAGATGTTTTGAGAACTTTATTTGCAGAGACACCTGAGAATTGATGGCTCAGTCTGCTCTGGAGCCAGTCTGGCGTCTGGCCCTTCAGCGCTGGTCAGCCTGGTGGTTAGAAGCCTCCCCCATGCTGAGGCTTTGGGGTGAGTGGCTCCCCTGGCTGCGGCAGCTCAGTCCTATTTTTTAGTTTCTTTTTTGAGGGGGTCCAGAAGGGGGCCATCAAGCTATACTGTGAGCAGACACATTTGTATATCATTCAAAGCAGTCTCCCTCTTATTTTTAAGTTTACATTTTTAGCGCAAACTACTAAATGATTTTGGATGGTTCAGCCAAACCTCAAACAGTTAATCTCCCTGGTGTAAAATCGCACCAGTGGCTTCGATGTTTCTGCCGCTGCATTGTAATATTTTCTAGAACAGTGAAAACATTTAGGGACACCCAAAGAATGCTGCAGTATTAGAAGGGTGGTGGAAGCTGCTGTTTATGATAAAAGTCATCAGTCAGAAAGTCAGCTTGGATCGGCACTAAGTGTTTTTACTGGGTAACAC
Source organism: Cebus imitator (assembly GCF_001604975.1). Lineage (NCBI taxonomy): Eukaryota > Metazoa > Chordata > Mammalia > Primates > Cebidae > Cebus > Cebus imitator. The sequence goes on from NW_016107801.1 coordinate 2,116,776, forward strand.
CCTGGGAGTTTCAGTAGCTTGAGGCAAGGACGAGGGGCAAAAGTTCTTGGGGAAGCTGCGGGTCTGGGTGCTGCTGGCCTTGGACCTGGCAGTGGGGAAGGCTAGTCAAGAGACTGCACACGGAGTGGCCCCAGCAGCAGTGCCCTGCAAGCCAGGCTGACCAGCTGCTCCTCAGACCAGCTTGGGGAGCGGCAGCTGCTGTGGGCAGAGGGTGTGGCGGGAGCTCCCAGCACTGGAGACCCACGGACTGAACCCAGTTACCTCACATGGGGCCTTTCCTGAGCAAGGTCTCGAAAGCGCAGGCCGCCCTGGCCAAGCAGCTCCACCCTTTCCCAGGCTGCACTCGCCCTGTGGGCAGCCCTGACACACCACTTTCCCAAGGCTGTTCCTCACTCAGATTCTGTCCGTTTGCTGTGCTGAATGCAGCCAGAATTCCTTTTTACAATTTGTGATGCCTTACCGATTTGATCTTAATCCTGTATTTAAAGTTTTCTAACACTGCCTTATACTGTGTTTCTCTTTTTGGGGGGTTTAACTGCTTGTTGCTCCCTGTCACCTGCACCACAGTGAATGCCACAAGGGTGGTCAGACATCTCTTTGGCTCCTAGACCTATCTGGGGGACAGGCTGCGGTCCAGCCCCGAGCCAGCCTCCGGCTTGGCCTTTTGTCCGTGGGCTCTGCAGGACAGGGGTGAGGCAGGTTTCTGCTCATCAGTGCTTTTGGAAGCCACCTGCCCTGAGGAGGGGGCACCTTTTTAACACAACCGAGCTAGTCCCAAGGCATTTGCAAATCCTCCCCCAGAGGCCCACTTCCTTATCTATCTCCTAATATTGGTAAGATCAACCACTGGCTTCAGTTCTCTTCTGTGATCATTCAGGTGCTCCCTGCAAGAAGACTGGCTTCTGTCTCAGTGTTCCAGCCTCGGCAGGGCTGTCTCCTGGTCTGTGTCGCACTCCCTGTTAGTGCAATATGACAGCCCCATCAAACAACCTTGGCTAAGTCACGGTTTGTCTGTGGTCAAGGTTGGTTGGCTGGTTGGTAGAAAGGGGGGTGGACCAAAGGAGGCCACGTGAGTAGTCAGCACGTTCTACACCAGCAGCACCTCTGCCCTAGTGGGTGTTCCTGTTTTTCCTGGCCCTGGGTGGGCTAGGGCGTCAGACTGGGGGACATGCCTTTGCTAGAAGGAGAGGATAAGTGGGATCTACCAATTGGTTTTGGCAAAACAATTTCTAAGATTTTTTTGCTTTATGTGGGAAATAGATCTAAATCTCATTTTATGCTGTATTTTATATCTTAGTTGTGTTTGAAAACGTTTTGATTTTTGGAAACACATGGAAATAAATAATGGCATTTGTTGTATGCAGTGTGATCCTATGGTGTTGCCCAGCCTGGCTGGGGCTCCCCTCGGGATGCCAGTGAGCAAGGTTGCTTGTTCAGGCTTCTCTGAGGACCACTCAGAAGCCATGTCCAGAGAGAATCTGTCCCTCAGAGGCCCTGCTGCCTCCTGGGTATGGGGGACACACCCCCTCAGCCCTGCCTTAGAGGGCACAAGTGCCATGAGACAAGGTAGACACCGGGGACAGCTGATCATTCAGAGGACACGTGGCTTGATGAGGAGTGGGGGAAAATAGCTGAAGGCTTTCTCGAAACTTCTCAGCATGTGCTTTTATTAACCTGGCTGTTTACAGGAGCTGAAGCTCTTAGGTTTGCGGGGATGACTTTTGAACTTCTTTTTCAACGAGCCCAACTGCTTCTGTGGGATAAACAGAATTCTGATGATGGAGCCTTTCTGATCCCATGGAGAAGGGGCCCTGAGAGTACAGGGCTATCCCTACCAGCACAGCCTCGGAGGTGTTGGTCTGAGATACCCACGGAGGCTTCCTCCATGCCCCTGCACCTCACTTCCTTAACAGCTGCAGGATTAGCCAGGATCAGCAGGGCCTTGGAGGAGCACACTGCAGTGCCACACACGCATTAGGACCTTGACCCCTTCTAGCCCGGGTCCTGCTTATCTACCAAACGCGAGGAAGTCTCCACTCCTGCCCCGATGGCAAAGGTGGTGGCTAGTCATCAGGTCCCTGTGCCACAGGGGAAAGGACAAACCACAGCTCACAGTCTGAGGGGGGAGGGTATCCTCACAAACCCTTGGTCTTGACTGTGGTCCACAGCGCCAGTGGTAGCACTCACAACCTGCCAGCTAACAGCCTCGGCTTCCATGTTTCATGTGTTGTTAGCTTGGAATTTCACTTGTGAAAAAGATTCTCTTTTTTTTTTTGAGACAGTCTTGCTGTCGCCCAGGCTGGAGTGCAGTGGCATGATCTTAGCTCACTGCAACCTCCGCCTCCTGGGTTCAAGCAATTTTCCTGCCTCAGCCTCCCAAGTAGCTGGGATTATAGGCACCTGCCACCAGGCCTGGCTAATTTTTGTATTTTTGGTAGAGAGGGTTTCACCACATTGGCCAGGCTGGTCTCAAACTCCTGAGATGAAGTGATCCACCCGCCTCAGCCTCCCAGGTGCTGGGATTATAGGCTTGGGCCACCATACCTGGCCTCAATTTTTTTTTTTTAAAGAAATGAAAAACCATCACTAGAGGAAGCCACTGCCACACTGACAGGGTAGAGGTGACAGCTCACCTTCCTGCGCTTCCGGACCAGCCCCCAGTCCACGTCCATCTCCCTCCTGCCTTCATCAGTGGACTCTCTTGGGGGCTTTGCCTCCTTGTCCTCTTCATCTGTCAAAAAGTCATCAGTGCCATCTATGTCCTCTGTGTTTCCAAGGTCCTTTCTGGTGAATAGCTCGGCTGGAAGGAACACAGGGATTGGCTGATGGTTATTTTAGGCTGAGTTCACCAAGAACGTTCTGTGCAGGGAAGCCAGCAACACACCCTGCTCCCTCTGACAGGAGAGGGTCAGGGCAAGTCAGGGGCTGTTCGCTTACGTGGGTACAGGTCTGTCATGCTGTCGTCACTCGGAGCTCCCCCCTCATCACTGGACGTGGGCTCCCAGAAGGCTTCCCACGAGCAAGGCCCATCACCGTCCAGCCGGTCCTCCCTCTTTCTCCTCCGGTGCACCAGGCATGCAGGGACATACTCCAGCCCTTGCTTCTGACATTCTTCATCTGGGAGATAAGCCAGCATACACTGGGTACCTCCACACCCCCTACGGTCTGCTGGCCACAGCTAACCTGTGGGGACTGCACTGAGCCAGGGTCCCACAGCCCTACCGCCCTGGACAAAAACCAGAGCAGCTGCTGGGTGCCTTGGCCCTGTTCCTACCAGGCATGCAGGGAGGGTAGCGGGGCAGGGCTGCAACTGGGAGGTAAGAAGATGGTGCAGGTCTGTTGGGCCTTGACCACTCATCCCGGACCCAGCCAGGCCTGGGAAGCCATAGCTAGGAGGGCACTGAGCAGGCCCAAGACAAGTCCTGCTCCAGTCAGTTTGGCATGGCTTCTCAAAGGCAGCTTGGGCTGGCAGTGATGCCACTCTCTCCCCAGTAACCCGAAGTCCTCCCTCAGCGCATGGGAGGCACTGTCCCGGAGGGCGGGGCTCAGTGGAGGTTGGCTGCCTGTCCTTTGCTGCCCCTTAGAGGGTGAGAGAGGAGTTGGGACAAGCCTTCCACGGAAGGACCTCGAGTGTCCACCACTGTCCCCTCATATATTAGAGGGTCAGCTGGGGCTTGCCCTCCAGTCCGGCGCAGCTCCCACCATCACCCCACATGCACTGCAGGAGCCCTGCTGGGCCCCAGCCGCTGATGTCACAGCCCATCTCCAGGGCTCTTTCCCTCCTTGTCTCTGCCACCCACCCCCATGGCCACACAGCAGCCTTGTTACCATCACAACTTGCAGGCAGAGCCCCTCACAGCCACGTTCGGACTTCTCTGGACCATGCCCTGTAGTGACTGCACCGACCCAGTCCCGTCTCAGCTCCACGGTCTGTCATCATAACCACTCTCATGGGGATCCTGTGGCCCCCTGCACTTAGAACCTTCCTGCCCACCGCGAGCAGCTAAAACACTGGCTGGAGAATATCCAAGCCCCAAGCTGGCAGCCCTTGTGGCGGCAAGGCCTCTGTGAGGGCCTGCTTTCCGCTCGAGAAACCCTGGTCCTGCCTTCTCAGTCCACGCTCATGCTTGCGGAGGGCTGGGCCACCTCTCATCGGGAAATGGAAGCCGGTGGACTCATCTTCCCATAAGCAGACCAACCCGAATCTGTCCACTCCAGCCTCTGTCCATTTCCCTCCTTAGCTGGACCCCAGAAAGGCCTTCTGGTGACCCAGCACCTGCCTGAGGCTGGGCACTGTCCTCGTGGGCTGTAGTCTATGATCCACTCTAGCCAGGTGTCCCTGCCAAGCTTTGAGTGCCTCACCACAGTTGCCAGGGGCCTCCATGTCAGCAAATGTATCATTTTTCTGTCCTCATCTTCCCTTCAGGAACACGGAAGGACTTCCATCCTTTTCCTGGGGCTCAGGACCAGTCCTCTCTCCCTTCTCTAAACTCGCTGGGTGCTTACCCAGCGCCACGGAGCAAGCATCTCCTTCACCCAGCATAGCTGTCCCTGTTTGAAAAGCCCGATGCCTTCCCTAATAAACATCTTTCCTAATACAGCTCAACCTTCAAACCTTCAAAGGGACTCTGAATTCTCCCCCCAAAACCCACCTTTTCCTGGATGACCACAGCCAAGGGGCCCACCCTTTCCAACCGTGCGCACTGTCCATGCAGGCCCCGCCCCATCCCTCTCCACACACGCACTGCAGGGATCCTCGCCTGGCCTCTGGGCCGGCCCTGCTGTGCACACTAGCCTGGCCTGTGAACCCACCTCAGACAACACATTTTTGTCTCAGACCTCCATGAACCCTGGCCTCTACCTGGGGTGCTATTCCCCCCCAGTCCCACTGCCACCACATCCCTCCAGCCTCAGCCTGCAGTAAATCCCTCAGGGAACCTCCCAGCTCTCCTGCCTCCACAAGACCACCCCACATCCCTCGCCCAGATTCTTCCACACCTCACATCACCACGTGCACTCACTCACTCACTCCGGAGGCTGCTTCTGGCCCTGCACCTGCCTGCACTAGAAGCTGTGGGGTCAGGGGCCCTCATCCCTCTCTTCACTGTGCCAGAACCAGGCATGGTACATCAACACGGATCGCTGAAGGATGACCTGCCTTCAAGCACGCTCCATCGGGGGCAGGGCGGGCATACACCCAAACGGCGATGCCCTCTGATGGGGGCTCACCCAGACTTACATTTACACAGAGCTCGCTGGTACCGCCGGCCCTGGATGTGCCTCAGCACGTGTTCTGGGCACCTGTTGATGTGCCGCAGGGTGAGTTTGCAGAACAACTGGTGCCTACAGAGCAGAGAGACCCAGTTTGCATGGACAGTTCACAGCAAAGATCCACACTGGTGGCTGCGTCTTGGACTCATCCCTGGACGGTCTACCCGGGATGGTGCACCGGGGATGATCCACCATGCGACCTGAATATTGGGCTTTTTTAAAGGCTCTCCGAGCAATTCCACTCTGAAGCTGGGCAGGGAACTGCCGACCCAGGCCGACTGTGGCCTCTTAACGTTTACTGGAAAAGTAGGCACGGCAGCCTCATTGACTGCTCCAGGATGAGTTCATGCAAGAGGAAGGCTCCGCCTGGCCAAGTGCTCAATGAATGGGAACATCCCATCCGTTTTGACGATTACTGCCCACCCTAGCTCCCAGCTAAATCAAAGATCCCGTCTGGGGTCAAGAGGAGAAGCCAACGCTGTGCACAACCTCAGGAGACAAAGCACAAGCCCCTACTCTTCTGTGAAGCAGCCACACCCCACAGGACAAACCTCACGTTTACCGAAAAGCAAACGAGCTCACGGAGGGGCCTCACGGGGATCGCAGGTGACTCCAGCATCCGGGTGCCCACCTGGATCCCAAGGCTCCCAGCTCTGCGAGAGTGGGGGCTGCAGCACTGGCGGAGTCCTCAGAAGGAGGGAACTTTGGAGTTTACCGCCCAGGACCTATCCTGAGCCGAGCCCTCCCAGAGGCTCCCTTAGAGAAGACTCAGGCACCGGGGGCACCAGCGGAGGGGCTGTCCCAACTGCCCTGGCCTCCCCGCCGCCGGGGACCACCTACGGGTTCTTGGTGCTGGGCACGATGTGCGGTTCAAACTCTGCATAGTCGAAGGCCGGGGAGGCGCGGACCAGCCGCTGGTACTTCTTGCCGCGGGTGTAGACCTGGAGCTCCGGCAGGCGGCAGGGCAGCTCGTGACCCGTCAGGATGCACCTCACCTGCGGGGGCGGCGGTCGGTCGGGAGGACCCAGGTTCCCGCCATGCCCGCTCCCCGGTGCCCCTCCAGCCGCGCCCCCCTCCTCCCCTCCCCTGTCCTCTGGCTTCCTCTCTCCCCTGCCCTCCGCTCAGCCCCTGGTCCTAACTGCGCCCTTCTCCCCTACTCCGTTCTCCTCCTGCGTCGCGAACCTTGCGGGCGTCCGGCTGCAGCCGCAGGCTCGGGTGCTCGCGCAGGAAAGCCCGCACGTCGGCGGGCAGCTCGCTCATGGCCTGGCAGCCCGCGGAGCAACCCCAGGGACGCCGCTCGCACCACGTGGAGCCGGGGGCGGGGCTCTGGGCGGGACTCGGCGGCGCCCCGGAAGCAGATGCCTCCTGCGTCCCGGAAGTGCCCGCGGGGCTGGATGCCATGGCGGCGGTGGCTGCTCTGCAGCTGGGGCTGCGGGCGGCGGGGCTGCGGGCGGCGGGGCTGGAACGGGTGAGCGCGGGGCGCAGGGGACGAGAGGGCGGCGCGGGGCGCGGGGTAGGGACCCAGAGCTCATCCCGCCCGTCCGTGTCCGCAGGCCCCGGCCAGCGCCGCCTGGAGGAGCGTCCTTGGGGTCTCCCAACGCCCAGGTGAGGGCCGCAGGCCGGGCCGTGATCCAGGCGCCTCGGTAGAGCCACCTGCTCTCTGCCCTGCACTTTGAAGGGGTTTCGTGGGGATTGAAATGAACCCACTGCCGGCAGAACTGAGGTTCCCTGGGAGTGACAAGTTCCATATTAAAATGCTTTTAGTGGAACCGCGGTCGTGTACCGGGCATGTAGCAAGCGCTTTGTCCTCACAACAACGCGAGGGGTAGCTCCTTTGTCGTTCCTGTGTTACAGAGAAGGCTCGAGAGTTACTTCCTAACGTCCCTTCCAGCTAATGGGTGGCCAGCCCAGGCTGAAAGCTCAGGGCTTTGAAAGTAAAGGGCATCGAACCACCATGGCTTACGTGTTGTCTCTCTCTGCAGCACAGGGTAATTTGCCATGTGTATAGGGTGCTGTGCAAGCCTGCTTCAGGCCTGCCTTTTTATTACTGCTTTTTTGCTTTTTTTCAGTATCCGCAAGGCCCCCGTGGTGCTTTTCAGCCGATGGGACTCGCCCTCTGAGAGCTTAAAGCCACCTTCTGTGTACATTTTTCCGTGTCGTCACGGTTAGTTGTAAAAACTGAACGCTGTTAAGTGCTTTGTGAACCATTACTCTTGAGTCGATATGTTTCTCTGCATAACACAACCACGAGCGCCTGGCTGAGCGACTTAGTAACTGGCCGCTTATCGAATGCATTTTGAGTGGATGAATGGTGCATCTTAGTCCAGTGGAATACGTCTTAGCATATTTTTGAGTAAAAAGGCGTGAGTTACCCAGGGTCGTAGTTGGTCAAGCCAACAATGAGCCCTAGATCTCACTCAGTCGGCAAGCATACTCAGTGTGTGCTATGTCCCGGGCACTGGGTTGGGCTAGGCTGGGCTGGAAACAAGGGCTGCTGGTAGGCTCCAGGCAGCAGGTTTTGTTCCCTCCTGTGCCACATTCTGTCAGGCAGTACTGGAGTCATTTTTGGAACGGGCTGCCCCAGGTCTCTGTTCAAGGGCTTCTGCCTCCAGGTCAGTGTTGTGAAACTTTCTCCAGAGGTGGCCTGGAGGCCAAGCAGGTGTGGCAGTTCTGCAGCAGAAGCATCTGCCACAAAAGCGGAAGATGACTCCTTTCTCCGGTGGGTCCTGCTCCTCATCCCCGTGACTGCTTTTGGCTTGGGGACATGGCAGGTAAAGACCCGCACCTGGTGGGGTAACTCTGGGCCCTTGACCCTGCTGCCATCTGCTTGGGCTTAGGCTCTGTCACTGTAGGTCCAGCGTCGGAAGTGGAAGCTGAACCTGATTGCAGAGTTGGAATCTAGAGTTCTGGCCGAGCCTGTCCCTCTGCCCGCAGAGTAAGTGTGTGGTTGCCCCCCTAGGGCAGATCTCACCTGAGTTCAACAGCGGAGCCCTGGCTTCTGCTGGGCGGCCTGCTCCTCTTGGCAGGACTTTTAGTCCCTTCCTTCACCTCAGATGAGAGCTGTCAATATCATTCATCCTGTTGGGCTTGTTGTTGACACCTGACTGCCCTTGTGAAGCTGAGGCCGCCCCCTGACATAGGGAGGAAAGTCTTATTTGGGGTCCTGCGTGTCACTCTTTTTTGAGGTGTAGTGAACTTATCCTCCACAGGGCCCAAAGCCCTGTAGGTCTCACCGTGAGGGTGGTCTTTTGAAAAAGTGCCCTAAATGATTTGACTGCCCTCTCCCTAGAATATACCCTCAGACAGGTATATCCAAGCAAATGTTCCATTCAGCATAGCAGACGGGATGCCAGATTTGGCTTGTGGATGAGGTTTTGGTCCACATGTTTTAAAAAATTTCACATAAAATATGCATTGAGGAGTCCAGATTTTTAGCTTCTCTTGTAAAGTTGGACTCTGGGAGCGCAGATCCACATTCCCACATGGCATCAAAGGGCGTTTCCCTTTGGCGAGGATGCCCTTTACCTTTCTCCTTTCCTTGTCTGGCCTTGGTGGGCTGTGTAGTCTGTCACCCACATTAGGGGATTCGTTTTCCGGCCAAACATTGCTCGGGCACTGTTCTTGTCTCCATGCAGCCCAGTGGAACTGAAAAATCTGGAGTATAGGCCAGTGAAAGTCAGGGGGTGCTTTGACCACTCCAAGGAGCTGTATATGATGCCCCGGACTATGGTGGACCCTGCCCGGGAGGCCCGGGAGGCCGGCCGCATCTCCTCCTCAGCCGAGACTGGGGCCTATGTGGTCACCCCCTTCCACTGCACCGACCTGGGGTGAGTAGGGCACGGGGGAGCTGGCTGTCCTGGCAGAGCCAGTCAGGGTGTACTAACGTACATCACTAGTTCCTTCACAGTCCCTAACCTGGGTAAGACCCTGGGAAACCCAAGATACCCAGAAGATTCAATTCCTCACATAGTTGTTAAAATTCCTAATTGTGACATTGACTTAAACTTCTCAGCCAGCTCATTTATGACTGAACAATTTCTGTATGTTGATCTCTGAAGGGGAAGGAGGAATTCATGAAACGGGGCCCCTTCTCTGGAGCAACTCTCTAGTGGCCCACACGTTAGATGATGGTGGGGTATGAGGAGGGGCCAACGAAGGAACTCACGAGAAGGGATCCCAGCCCTACCTTGGGGGAGTGGAGTCAGGAATGGCTCCTTAGGGGACCATTTGGCAGTTAAGAGATGGGAAGAACATTCCAGGCAAAGGAAATGACAAGTACAGGAGCACCTGTGTGATTCAGAGGACCTGGAGGATTAATGTACAAATGAAAATACCTGGGGCCCTTGTTAGCCCATGGGTTCCGGTTTTAGGCCCGGGACGGATCGGTCCCAAATCCTCCATCTCCAGCAGGCTGGGGTGCCAGGGCTTCTCCTCATGGCTGCCCCCTCTGTGAGGAGGGATTGGAGGCAGCCATTGCTAGTACAGGGAAGTGATGTGGGGCCTCAGCTCTGGCATGGCAGTGTTGGTCACCAGTTGCACGTTGCAGTGGGAGAGCACAAGGAAAGCAGCAGAGATAGAGGGGAAAGCCACATTGGTAAAAAAGTGGTGAGGTGGCAGGGAAGCTTTTACCAACCAAAGGGCCTCAGGAGAGGAAGACT
>NW_016107801.1:2127934-2130879 GCF_001604975.1 Cebus imitator
TTTAAGAATGTCTAAGGGTGAGAAAGAAGGGCTGGGAGCAGCGGCTCAGTTGAGGTCAAGAGCTGCGACCAGCCTAACACTGCAAAACCCCGTCTCTACCCAAAACACAAACATCAGCCAGGTGTGGGCCTGTAATTCCAGCCACTCAGGAGTCTAAGGCACCAGATTATCCTGAACCCGGGAGGCAAAGGTTGCTGAGATCATGCCTCTGCACTCCAGCCTGGAGGACAGTCAGGGTCCTTCTCCCCCTACCCCCACCCCCCCAAAAAAAGATACTTGCTACCCCAAGTAAGATTCAACCCAAGATACCAACAGACATCGGCTGAAGGAAAAATTTGTATCGTTTAAATTATTTTTATTTACAGCAAACTCTACTATGTACATTTCACCCCAAATCACTTTCAAGTTCTTTTGGCCTTTCCTTTTTCCAGGCTTGGCGATGTGAGCCAGACTTGGGACCCAGGACGTTGCCTCCCCAGTGACGGCGAATCTGAAAACACAAAAAGAGGGAGTCAGTTTAGCCTCTTGTTTTCTCAGATTTTCAAGGTTACTGCATGGTTCTGTTGGGCTGTTCCAACCTGATCGCCAAATAGATCTGCTCATATGTTAAGCCAGCCAGTTGTTTGGGAAAAAGATTAGTACATGACAGTATTTTGTGTGAAGCTGCTCTTACCTCATCCTATCTGTCACTGCAGTTTGTCCTGACAGCTCCCACCAGCTCAGCCAAGGCGCCTTTGTCTTCCCTAACACGGCAGGATGGAAAACCAAAGTGGGTTTTTGGCCTCTCTGTTTCCCTTTTAGAACGTGTGTCTTCATTTTTAGCTCAAAACAGACTTTTGCCTCAGATGTAATATGACCACACGGTTTATTCAGGTGAAGAAATTCTCAACCATCATTGGCAAAAGCTCAGATAAATGTATTTCTTAAAAGATCAGCCTTTAAGGAAAACAACTGTGACGCGTGTATTCAATGCACTGGGGAAGTCTTCGGGCAGGCCGTGTACTTACTCATTAACTTGGGTGAATGCGACAGTGGTGCAGGTCTTCCTGTGGATGAGACGTCCCAGTCTTGCCTTAGCCTTGATAGTACAATAAGGGACTCCCATTTTCTGACACAGGGCAGGCAAGAAGACCACCAGCTGAAAGAAAGCATTAGCTGAAAAGTGTATTTGGACCAAAAGCAGTACATTTCAAAGCTAGCTCGGCAGCAACTGCTCAGGGTTAAAAAGCTCATGGATTTCCACTTCAAGGTTGAATTCAGTGAGAGATTCACATCACCGCAAGAGCGACGCATTGAGCTGGATCCCTTGGCAGCACTGTCCTCACGCACCCACTTCGGTCTCATCACTGAGTCGTCATTAGGCCTACTCTCTTCCCGGACTGACAGAAGCCCGTGGATTAGCAGTCAACAGGCAAACACACCTATCACCACCAGCTGGGCTTTCTTGTTTTCCACCAAGGCAGTGACGGTGTTAACTCCTAGAAAGCACAATCACTGAGCATTCACGGGGCCGCTCTGGTCANCCCCCCCCAAAAAAAGATACTTGCTAACCCCAAGTAAGATTCAACCCAAGATACCAACAGACATATGCTGAAGGAAAAATTTGTATCGTTTAAATTATTTTTATTTACAGCAAACTCTACTATGTACATTTCACCCCAAATCACTTTCAAGTTCTTTTGGCCTTTCCTTTTTCCAGGCTTGGCGATGTGAGCCACAGACTTGGGACCCAGGACGTTGCCTCCCCAGTGACGGCGAATCTGAAAACACAAAAAGAGGGAGTCAGCTTAGCCTCTTGTTTTCTCAGATTTTCAAGGTTACTGCATGGTTCTGTTGGGCTGTTCCAACCTGATTGCCAAATAGAACTGCTCATACGTTAAGGCAGCCAGTTGTTTGGGAAAAAGATTAGTACATGACAGTATTTTGTGTGAAGCTGCTCTTACCTCATTATATGTCACTGCAGTCTGTCCTGACAGCTCCCACCAGCTCAGCCAAGGCGCCTTTGTCTTCCCTAACACGGCAGGATGGAAAACCAAAGTGGGTTTTTGGCCTCTCTGTTTCCCTTTTAGAACGTGTAAGTGTCTTCATTTTTAGCTCAAAACAGACTTTTGCCTCAGATGTAATGTGACCACACACGGTTTATTCAGGTGAAGAAATTCGTAACCATCATTGGCAAAAGTTCAGATAAATGTATTTCTTAAAAGATCGGCCTTTAAGGAAAACAACTGTGACGCGTGTATTCAACGCACTGGGGAAGTCTTCGGGCAGGCCGTGTACTTACTCATTAACTTGGCTGAATGCGACAGTGGTGCAGGTCTTCCTGTGGACGAGACGTCCTAGTCTTTCCTTAGCCTTGATAGTACAATAAGGGACTCCCATTTTCTGACACAGGGCAGGCAAAACTACCAGCTGAAAGAAAGCATTAGCTGAAAAGTGTATTTGGACCAAAAGCAGTACATTTCAAAGCTAGCTCGGCAGCAACTGCTCAGGGTTAAAAAGCTCATGGATTTCCACTTCAAGGTTGAATTCAGTGAGAGATTCACATCACCGCAAGAGCGACGCATTGAGCTGGATCCCTTGGCAGCACTGTCCTCACGCACCCACTTCGGTCTCATCACTGACTCGTCATTAGGCCTACTCTCTTCCCGGACTGACAGAAGCCCGTGGATTAGCAGTCAACAGGCAAACACACCTATCACCACCAGCTGGGCTTTCTTGTTTTCCACCAAGGCAGTGACGGTGTTAACTCCTAGAACACACAATCACTGTGAGCATTCACGGGGCCGCTCTGGTCACAAGAAGCTGCTGGGCCCAGGTGTTGACTCAGTGTTAAAAAACTCGCTTTTACTCTAATCATTTCAGGTGAAGAAATTCTACATCACTGCAACAGCCGGCCCCCAGTGTTCACCCTAAGGCGGCGTCTACTCACCCGTTCGAAGGACAGG
>NW_016107801.1:2133733-2135157 GCF_001604975.1 Cebus imitator
AGGTGATCCGCCAGCCTCGGCCTCCCAAAGTGCTAGGATTCCAGGTGTGAGCCACCACGCGCCCTGCCAGAATGACCGCTTTTTAGGACCTTTTCCCTGCCGCGTGGAAACTGGAGGGAGCTGGGCGCAGTGCAGAGATGAGGTCAGGAGCCGAAGTGGGAGTGGAATCAGAGTGGACGCAGGCGGTGCAGAGGGGTCCGATTGGAAGGACTCCTCAGATGGGAGGGCGGGAGTGGCAGCGGGCTAAGAAGTTAGGCCAGAGCCAGGGCCAGGGCCAGGGAGCTGCAGTTGAGCTTGCAGGCCTTCCTGGGACACGCTGTGGGCCTGGACGCGAAGTATGGACTGGAGCCCTAGACAGGGCTTGGAGGACTGGCCAGGAGTTCTAGGATTAGCTTGCTTGCTCTGGCAGAGGCGGGGCCCGAGGAGAGTCCCAGCACCCACTGCGGTGCCTGCTGATGGAATGAGTTTATCTGTGTTTCAGTGATTGACTTTATTTGGCAGAAAGGGAATCCCCGGAAATCTGGGTGTTCTGCTAAGCTTGGGGCATAGAGGGTGGCTGAGGGCTCTGCCTGCACTCAGGGGTCTGTCCTGCACTCTAGGTCCAGGTCTCCGCCCCTGCGCCACCTGAGGTTCTGCCATGGCCCAGCAGAGAGCCCTGCCCCAGAGCAAGGAGACACTGTTGCAGTCTTACAACAAGCGGCTGAAGGATGACATCAAGTCCATCATGGACAACTTCACCGAGATCATCAAGACCGCCAAGGTGGGGCGTGGGGGGTAGCACAAAGGGAAGCAGGGTCTGGGGAGGGGTGGAGACAGGAGAGGCCAGGGACTGAGCAGCGTGAGTGAATGGTGTTCCAGGCAGGAAGCGCCCAGCGCACAGGGAGCCGGTCAGCCGCAGAGAAATCAACCAGGTAGTAGCACATCCTGCAAAGCAGTGCGGGGACTCTTGCTGGCCTGCCAGGGCCCCGCGTCCATGTGGGTTTGGAGATTTCACTTTTTAGTGCCTCCTTTTCTCCTGCATGGTGGGGTCCTGCATTGGTGAGTTTACCTGTGTTAAACAATTACCTCGGGGCTTGGCACAGAGCCAGTGAGCAGGAGACAGGCCCCTGGAGGCAGCACTGGGCCTGCAAGCCTGCTGATGGCTGCAGCTGCACCGGATTGGGCTGTATCCCTTCTGGCTGCTGCAGACCTGGCAGGCTCGGTAAGCAGTGATGGTCAGCCTGGAAGCCAGCGTGTACTTTGTGCTTGCCATGTGTCAAGCCACATTGTGTGGCTGTCTATGCCCGTTCTGCCGAGTCTTCATGTGGACTCTGAGGTGGGCACCATTGTCCTCTCCATTTTAGGAGGAAACCCAGGCCTCGGAGACTTAGTGACTTGCCCAAGCTTACTCAGCTAATAACTGGCTGAGCCAGGATTTGAACCCA
>NW_016107801.1:2135947-2137387 GCF_001604975.1 Cebus imitator
CACTCAAGGTGAACAGGACAATTACGAGATGCACGTGCGAGCCGCCAACATCGTGAGTGGCCAGGGTTGGAGGGCACAGCCCAGGCTCCAGGAGCATCGGTGCCCGCTGGGGTTTCCTGGGTGGAGGGTAGGGGGCTCTGGGGCTGGTCTGCTCTTCCCCCGAGAAGGAGCAGAAGGAGGCGAATGTAGAGATGCTTTAAAGAATGAGGTGGGGGCAAATTTCCCAGGAGGCTGTCCACACGCGGGGCACCTGGAGGAAGGCCGGCAGAGAGCCAGCCACGCCGTCCTGTAGCTGTGCAGGTGCCAGGAAGAGGGCAGCCCTTCCTGCTAACTCACGAGCTGCTAAGGTGAGCTGGGAGTGAAAGGGCAAACAGCCGAACAGAACCATAGGCACCACTGGATTCCCTCGGACCACAGGAGAAACAGCCAGCAGATACTCCTGCAGCTTCACGTCCGAGGCAGAAAATGCATGGGAAAAAGTCCCCCAGGAGCCCTGCCTAGCTGGCAGCTGTGCTACCCCAACCCGGGGGCAGGAGGCAAGAGGGATTGCAGTTTTATCTGTGGGGTTTGCGTTCGTAACGAGCGGAGCGTGCACCTGCGTCCTGCGAGAGTGGAAGCCAGAGGCTGAGGGGAGGGGAGGGCCTGCCCTCCGGAGCTGCCATCCCAGTTTTCTCACTTAATTCTCACAACTGAACCTGTGCAGGTCAGGGACAGAGTCCCACTCTGCAATGAAGCAGAGGCTCCAGAGAGGCCATCACTTGCCCGGCATCAGCCACCTGCGGGCAGGGCCGCCGTCCCCCCTCACCCTGTGCCCACCCTGGTTCTGATGGCCACAGGTCCGAGCCGGTGAGTCCCTGATGAAGCTGGTGTCCGACCTCAAGCAGTTCCTGATCCTCAACGACTTCCCCTCCGTGAACGAGGCCATCGACCAGCGCAACCAGCAGCTGCGCGCGCTGCAGGAGGAGTGCGACCGGAAGCTCATCACGCTGCGGGACGAGATCTCCATTGACCTCTACGAGCTGGAGGAGGAGTATTACTCGTCCAGGTACAAATAGAGCCGGACTCCCCGTGCAGAGTGGGAGCCTGCCTACCTGGGCCTGGCCAGCAGGCAAGGCTGCCCTGACTCTCAAGGGCCTTCTGCTTTTTCAAACCCTTGCTGCTCTTGGCAGTGGAGCCGTGCCTGGGTTTCACAGCAGAGCTCCTGGCAGAGCGTTTGGTCGACAGACAATTCACGAGCATCTGCCGGGGCCCTGGGCCTTTCCCGCAGTGCAGCCTGATGAGAGCCGCAGGACTCACGCCAGTTGGACAGGCCGAGTCTGGAGAAGGGAGGGCCTGGCCGGCATCCGCTGCAGGGTCTTCCTGAGAGCCTCCCTCCTCGGGCAGTGCCTCTGGGCCAGTGGTGCGCCTGTTAGCATCTGAATCCATATTCAGAGATTTTGG
>NW_016107802.1:0-10576 GCF_001604975.1 Cebus imitator
AATAACATTCACAAAGTGTTTTGAGCCCCTTTTTCTATAGAAAACTGCTGTGCAGTTAGGGTGGGGGTGCAAATTTCTACTATAAATAAACAGAATGAGAGAAAATATTTGTAAAAAAAAAAAACAACAAAGGACTGATATCCAGACTTTATAAGGAAAAAAAAAAAAAACAAAAAAAAAAAAAACATTAAAAAGTGGGGAAAATACACGAAGAGACATTTTTTAAAACAAGGCATTCCGTGGCAAACAAGCATAGGAAAAAATTTCCCAGCATCACTATCATTAAAGAAACGTAAATCAAAACCGCAATGAGATACCATCTCATACCAGTCAGAATGGCTATTGTTAAAAAGTCAGAAAACATGTGTTGCTAAGGTTCTAATAAAAAAGAACACTTATACACTGCTGATGGGAATATAAATTAGTTCAAACATTATAGAAAGCACTGTGGCGATTTCTCCAAGAACTTAAAACAGAATTACCATTCCACTCAGCAATCCCATTATTGGGCATATAGCTGAAAGAATATAAATCATTCTATCATAAAGACACATGCACACATATGTTCATTGTAGCACTGTTCACAACAGCACAGTCATGGAATCAAACTAAATGCCTGTCAACAGCAGACCGGATAAAGAAAATATGGTACATATATATCATGGAATACTACGCAACAACAAGAAAAGAATGAGGTCATGTCCTTCGCAGCAACATGGGTGAAACTAGAGGGCACTATCTTAAGCAAAATAGCACAGGAACAGAAAACCAAATACTGCATGTGTGGGTTTTCTGGTTTGAACTCCCATATAAGTGGGAGTTCAAAATTGAGTACACATGGACACAAAGAACGGAACAGATGCCGTGATCTCCTTGAAGGTGGAGGGTAGGAGGTGGGTGAGGATCAGAAAACTGCCTATCTGGTCCTATGCTGATCATCTGGGTAAGGAAATACTGTGTACCTCAAACCTCTAAGACATGCAATTTACCTATATAAGAAACCTGCACATGTATACCTGAACCTAAAATAAAAGTTAAAAAAGAAAGATCGTATTGTTGGACATTGAGGCCATCTGAAGACTGCCTTTCCCAGTAAAAGACACTTCCATAGAGCAAATTACAGGGGGGCAGCAAAAAGTAACATAATTGAACTATAAGATCTCATCAAGAACTAAGAGAATGTTACTTACTAGTGTATATATAAAGATGTAAGATTTCAAAGAAAACCTGTCTTCTAAAGACATTAATAACAACTCCACATGTAAAATACTCAATAAACATCTGTATCTGTATCTGGACGATTGCACCATCTACCTCATGACAGTTTAGCGTCCCAGGCCTAGATATGCCTGGGAGTATGACTATGGGTAGGGACATTAATTTGTGAATATCACTCAAATGACTGCTTCTGTTTGAAGTTTTCACCATTACTTTTAATGACAAAAACTGCAATTACCTCTGCACCAACCTAAGAGTGCTTGGCTACTTTCTTTCAAGTGTGATACGGGCCTCTCAATATCTCACAGTGGAGCACAGTTTTGAACGCAACTTTTAATAACAGTTGAGAGAGAGTCCGGGAGTAACAGCCAATAGAAACACAGCAGACGGGAAGTTAGAACTACCCAATGTGGCTGTGTGCAGAGCTTAATTTCATTCATTCCACAAGGATTTATTGGGCATTGACTATCTGTTTGGGGGCTTTTCTAAGTGTGGTGGTTAGTGTTGGATTTTTAGACAATAAGTATGAAAACACACCAGCAGATAAATCAGATCATTTTCTATAGTGACAGCTGTAGTGAAGACATTATAGCAGGGGTGAGATGGAGGGAGACAGTGGGTACTTAGGAGCTGCTTTTATTAGAGTGATACAGGTATGAAGACCTCAGTGAGATGGTGAGTCTGGAGCTGAAATCCAAATGATGAGACAGAGGGGGTTACACGGCACTCTGAGGAACCTCTGCACAGATAGGTACAAACCTTGGTGTGACTCAAGTAGTTTCCTAGACAAGAACTTGGCAAGAGCATAGTTAAATTGTTTCGGGGGCAGGGATTGAGTCTCAGGAGATACTATGAGAGCCAGAGCCTCTGCTGGGGGTCCAGGACCTGGAAGAAGTAGCCCAGGGTAGCATGAAAACCCAGGCGGGGATGGGGCAGGCCTCGGATTGAGGGGCAGGGAGCAGCCCCAAAACACTAACTGTTGTAAAGAATGATCCTGCTCCTACAGCCTCCATTTGCCTAATGCAATGGACAGAATTTTTACATTCTCACAAAATTTATATACCACACGTTAACCCCCAAGGTGATGATGTTAGGAGGTTGGTACCTGGGAGAAGATTGTGTTATCAGAAGAGGGTGTCCAGGTTCTTGGCATCTTGAACAAAGAATTGGACAAAATGTGCCAAAAAAAAAAAAAAAGAATGAAGCTGCAAAGAATGAAGGGGCGCAGACCCTACCTATTGGGGATCACAGGACTCTCACCTTTCTCTGTTTACCGGAATCAGGGAAGCTCCCTGATGGCCAGGGGTGGTGTCTTCACCTGGAACGGGCTGGAGCCTTTGTTCCATGATCATTTAAAGCTAGATGATCTCTAGGTGAGAGGAAATGAATTTGGTTAAGCATTTAATGGGAACTTCAGGAGTTGATACTTATGCTGTCAAGAATGTTTATTATAGAGATTTGCAAGAGAAAAACAAAATACTGTTTGTGGTGTGTTCTAACATGTATGCATTTCCTTGAAGTCTTAGAACTGGCGACTCCACTTTGGTTTGGTTTGGTCTGTTGAGGCTTAGAACATGAGCTCAGTCCAAAACCTGCTTCCCTCTTTTGGTTCCTAAATAAGACAGTTACAGATGAAAGGCTACCCGCCTCCCCCAAATTTTGTCCACAAGGAAATTCCTGGTGAGCTGTTGAAACTTCACCATGGCAATGCAAAGTCATAGCTTATCTTCACAGGGCAGTCACCCTGGCCCACCAGACTCAAATATGTATCTGGTTGTTCTTCCCCTACCCCATTTTGTCTGTGTCAGCTTATGTAAAATGCAGACTCCCCACATTTTTTTTGTTTATGTGAAAACTGTGTGCTTCTTAATATCCTGCCCTTTCCGCTTTAAAATTGGGGCCACCAAAATCATCTTCAAAGAGACCCAATGGAATAATTAAAATGCAACTGGCTAAGTTCACGGATGCATTTCACCTCCTCTGGCCCAAAGCACTCCCCATATTGCTGCTTCCACTCCAATTCACCCCTTTTGAAAAATAGCAACTGTTTCCTGATGAAATCATAACATGAAGGCCCATGTGTATGGGAACAAACATAACCCAACGTTTTGCAAGGGCAGATATATTGAAATATTGTGAGGGACTTATTTATCACCTTTAAAAAAAGCAAAGATTTGGTAAAGAGTTCCTTTCACAGTGTGCTTTCTGAAAATAAGGTGCCTGGTCATGATCTGCAACATGGAGGTTTTGTCTTTTGGAAAAGACATCTAATAAAGGATTCCCTTCAACCCCGATGGAAGGGCTCATAAGAGGTACTATTGGCTAATTTATGTGCTGCAAAATTAGAGGGTACAGACTCATGGATTCACATCTCTCACTTTAAAAAGGGACAACCTCTGAGTGGAATGTAACTCCTGCCAAAGACCAGCGCCTCCAGTTCACTAAACACTGACCTTCAACCCAGGATTTGAAGCAGACAATGTTCCGTAAGTAGGTTATGCTTGGGCACAAGGTTGCGTAATTCAGACCCTGTCAAAACCAGGAAACCTTCTTCATTTACAATCTTGTTGGACATGTTCAGTATTCCAATGGCACAGTCATTTAGCTTCAATCATTTAGGTAGGTGTGGAAGATGTTATATGTCATATAGAGGCCTTAACAAATTATACCCAAAAGGCCCTGAATGATATGATTACTGTATTTTGTAAATAGAAATACCACTACTAAAACCAGAAAGCTAAACATAGAATGATGTCTTTTGTTTCCAAGGTCCACACAGTAGAGTGATTCAAAAATAATAATAGGCCAGGTGTGGTGGCTCACGCCTGTAATCCCAACACTTTGGGAGGCTGAGGAGGGTGGATCACTTGAGGTCTGGAGTTCGAGACCAGCCTGGCCAACATGGTAAAACCCTGTCTCTACTAAAAATACAAAAATTAGATATGTGTGGTGATGCATGCTTGTAGTCCCAGCTACTAGGGAGGTTGAGGCAGGTAGAATCCCTTGAACCCAGGAGGCAGAGGTTGCAGTGAGCTGATTTTGTGCCACTGCACTCCAGCCTGGACGACAGAGAAAGACCCTGTCTCTAATAATAATAATAATAGCAAGATACTTTATGGCAAAGTTTTCTGAAGGTAAACATTGCCACCACAAGCGCCACTGGTGAGTATTCTTGGGGCAAATGGGAAAAGGGTTAAACGCAAGGTAGGTCATCGATAAAGTACAGTACCTGTTTGTGAGTTCATTTTTATCTCCAGTTCGACATATTCATTAACATGTTTTTTAAATAGAATAGGGATCTTATCAAGTAATTTAACTTTGTTCATACATATAGGCAGGGCCCAGAGCGATTAAGAGCACATGTGGTTTAAACATTGTTATCTTTGGTTTGTGAATTGCGTGGTAAGTTTGAAAATATTTGCCATTGAAGCCAGTGACTATTTGCCTCGAGGATAAATGAGAAGAGCTTCAGATGCCTGCTCTGCAGGGATGAGTAGAGCAGGCCCATCTGCTGTCAGGTGCAGACAGTTCTCCACCCTCGTCACGGCGTTAACGCTCACCAGGTGTGTTCATCTCAAAGCGCCTTGATAGTGTTAACTCCAAGCTCCTTTGAGTGTTGCTGACTCACTGTGACCAGGACTTCGACGGCGTGTCAGATCTTCTCGTCACCAGCCTGGATCACTGTACGTCTTCTGAGTTGCACAGGTGTTTTGCTTTTGTGTCGGGTGGTTGGAAAGAAGCGGATGAAATAGAGCCATTTGTTTCTAAATCATTTCATTTATGGATGCTCTTGCCTAGTGTGTTGGAGGCTGGTATCTGCCTTCCCAGGAGGTGGGGTGGGGGGGCCCAGCTGAGGACCTCATGGTGCACTCTGAGTTTTTAAGACTTTTCATACAGCGTGAAGTAAAACAAAATGTGCTACTCAAAATGTATTTTTGGGTATATTTTGATATTGCTATTAAGAGGGACTACAATTCAGAGAGGCTGCTGACACAGAAATAGCCCTGAAAACTTTCTTCCCTGGCAGAGATTTGTAAGTGCTGAGGAAATGGACCTAGTGAAGAGAAGAGAGTATAAAAGCCTTTCTCTGAGCCCCTCCCCCCTTATCTGCCTAATTGGATCAAGAAAATATTAACTCCCAGGAAAAAACAGACTAAGATCCTGGCACTTTAAAGATCTGACAGAGAAACTTCTCCACAGGCCACCGTGTAGGTTCCTGAGGGAGCTTGGGCAGCCCTTGAGAGGCTCACGTCTGTGTGGGGACAGCCTTGGCTCGCCATGTGCACCTCTCCAACAACGTAAGGTATTGTGGTCTTACACAACCACTATTGCAT
This sequence comes from Cebus imitator, assembly GCF_001604975.1. Lineage (NCBI taxonomy): Eukaryota > Metazoa > Chordata > Mammalia > Primates > Cebidae > Cebus > Cebus imitator. Next base: position 5,553 of record NW_016107802.1, read on the forward strand.
ATGTGGTCCATCATTGACTAAAATGTTCTTCTGTGGGTTATGACTATACATCAAATATAAGTGGACTAAATTCCCACATCAAAAGGCAGGTAGATTTGCAGAATGAATTACTAAAAGCAGAATGCAACAGTTATCTTTTCATTATACTGTAATTTAGCAAGTATTCAGTAACTTTCTGTCTAAAGAAACAATCTCTGAAAGAGAAAAAACGTGGATTGGGTGGGATAAGGGGGAAGTTTTTAATATATTTCTCATTGTCAATTAGACAACAACATCAGAGACACAAAACTCATACCACCTAAGCAACACACTACCCATTCCCACACCCAATAATATGGTACTGGGTCATATTATTATTATTACTAGTCAAAGAGGAGACATAAGGATAGATGCACAGGACAGAGATCCTAAGATGTCCTGCAGCTGGCTTTGAAGATGGAAGAGGCCATTAACAAAGGAATGCATCCTCTAGAAGCTGGAAATGGTCAAGAAATTGATTTTGCCCTAGGCCCTCAAGAAGAAATGTAGGCCTGTGGACACATTAACTTTAGCCCATTGAACCAGATATTGGAATTCTATCCTTCAGAACTTCGAGAAAATTAATTTGTGGTGTTTCAAGCCATAACGTTTGTGGTAATTTGTTACAGCAGGAACAGAAAACTAATTTGGACATAATCTTAGCAATTCTCATTCTCTCTCTCCTGCATCACCAATTTTTCTCTCTCTGCTAAGTTCTTCCTAAGAACATACATGCATGCTGTTTTGCTGTCATCACAAAAATAATCCTCATTTTAGTTCATTTTTCTCAGTGGTTGCTCAATTACCTGGTCCCCTTTACAGCCAATTATTTGAACATGTTCTACTCTCTGTATCTAATTACACTCATCCCACACTTTGTTGAATGCACACCATCCTGACTCCCACCCCCATCATGCTAGCAAAACATTCTTGACTTTGTTAAGGTCAATAGTCAATCCCAACCGTCAATGTTGAAAACCTGTCTTACTTGTCCTATTAATGACATTTGACTCTTTTCTTCTGAAAACAAGTTCTGCATTTAGCTTCCAGGACAGAACAATCTCTCCCTTTCTCTTGCAACTTCATGGCCACCCGTCAGCCTCCTCTCCTCATACATGCCATTCTATCGCCATGTAGAGGCCTGGGAAATGCGGGATTCGGAATTGGAAAATTGCCCAGCACAGTATCAAAATGATGGCATGTGATCACTTCCCTGGGGCCCTGGGACCAGGCTGACCCAACCAGCTGACAGCAGCATAGCTGGTGCCAACACACAGTGCTGAAAGCCGGGGCCCCTCCTTCTATGTCCACGAAGGGGCAGCATTACCACATCACACCACAGGAGAGCCACAGAGCGTCTGTACTGAACTGAGTGAAGAGGTCCTGCCCCAGACCAAACTCCAAAAACTGTTAATAATTAACACTCCGATAAAAACTACATCAGAATTTCTTTTTTATTTGCACCCTTATCAGGATTACAGCTTTGTGAGGACTACACCTTCATCAGGAATGAATATTTCTTTTACAATGCAAAGAAAAAAATCAAAATTTTCTGATTGAAAATGTAAAAAGGCAAATATTTTTACAGTTTTAACTTTAATTTTTTATGAAGGGCCAACTATTTTAAAAATTCTCATTAGTCATTTCTTTAAATGATGTGTACATGAGAGAAAGATGTAAGATGGTTAATAAGTATTTCAAGTGGTGCAATATAAAGAAGGGGCGTTATTATGACAAACAAAAAAAGGCATGTGTAGCTGGAGGTTGTTGTAGTCTGACATACGGTCACTATTTACGAATCTTTTTGAATAATCTATGTAATATAGAGAGAGATTCTGAATACAAAAAAAATTCTTCACATATAAATCAATGAGTTTATTATGACCGTATATTATAAGAATTTACTTGGGAATTCTCTTTGATAAGAAACAAGGGAACTGGATTCAGTTTTCTCCACAGTCCATATAAGGCTGCAATGTCCTTCCTCTTACAGGCTATTGGTAACCACTGGTCCGCGTGCAGTGGGGCGGTGCCTGCCCATTGTTCTTATAATCTCTGAGGGAAGAAGAAACAAAAAATATTTGCAAGTCAGACAAGTGACGGGGAATGGATTCCAAACACCAGTGTGTGAAGCTAAATGATGGTCACTTCATGCCTGTATTGGGATTTGGCACCTATGCACCTCCAGAGGTAAAAAGGATTTCTTTCAGTGTTGAGCTTGCAAAGGATTAAACCTAGTAAAAGTGAAGCCCATCTTGGGTTGTAAGGTTCATGTTCCTACATTACTCTGGGTCGCTCTCTGGTCTAGGTTTCACCAGGGTTGAAGAGAAAAAGTAGTCAATCCTTGTTCTGCATTGAGATCCGGCCCCAGGTCACGTGCTGCTTGCTTTTATTTTGTGCAGTTTCTTTCTTCTGTGTGTATCTAGTTCCCAGCTTGGCAGAATATGTAAAACTCAGCGTTGAAGAGCACTTGCCGGTCGGCTCCCTCTGGTGGACATGGATTGCAGTGGGAGTGGTTTCTCTCTACAACTGAAGAAATCTTTCCTTATTCCAAGAACATATGATCCAGAGAAATATTGATGGCAAAAAATGCTGGATATGGTGTGCACAAAACTGTTGGCAGAGTGTTACTGTTCTGATGGGCGGCAGTGAGCACCACCCAGTAATACTGGAGCTGGATGGAATAGAGTTTCCACGGTTCTACTCTCACCTGCAGAAAAACTTCCTGAAAGAAAAGATGTAACCTCATTTTAAGTAAAATCTAGAACCTAACAAGGAAAAGTCTAAATTCTTAGTCCTTTTTTGTATGCATCGTATTTGTATCAAAGTGGTAGTGGTTGTCTTCTGACACAAAAATGAACAAAACGAAGACTTCATTTTCTAGATGGAACTACTACACTGGAAGAAAAGTGCTATCCCAAAACGGTCCTCAGGCCACTAAGTGTGTGAATAGGGACTAATTATCAAAATTAGAGCCTCACTTTATCTGTAAGTTGTGATGCGCTACAGGGATACATTTTCTAGATCATTGACAAAGGTGATTTAATTTTTAATATAAATTGGCATGGGCAGGAAGCAAAAATGAGGGCACCACTGAACCTCTAGCCTTGGTAAACATTTGCGTGCTGGTGCACAAAAGACCGCCTCAGGAGATGGGAGTGAGACCTGGCATCTAGTTCCTTGTAATTTCAATGAAAAAAGGAAGCTTCTTAAATACGTTTAGAAATGGAAAAGAGCTTATTTATATTTTTTTCATTTAAAAATATCTTTCAAATCTTTATCCAAATTTGGTCAATAAGTCAATAATTTCAAATTTCACTGGAATTCTATCTTTCCTGAAAGAGATAGCCTGATTTTTTATGGCAGAAATGTACCTTACTAAATTCTTACAGATTTCAGTGAATGTTTAATGTATAAATCGATATCCTCAGAGTATACATCTGTACTCCTAGTGTTCAGTTCTGTCATGTAGCCAGAGTGGCTATGTCAAAAAGACTTAACGTAATAGCCTACTATCCACAGATGCATTATTTCCCCATATGAACCCTAGCTGGGTCCATGTAACTAGCACCCAGTCAAAATCTCAAGAACTGAGTCACCAAAGAACATCTCTTGTAGACAGCATTTCCCAAATATGCTGTGGGAGGAAGTCTGAGTGAGTAGTCTGTGTAACATCACTGGGAGAGAACTCATATGAGCATGGACTGTTTCCCTTCCAGACCCCATGTGCCTTTTACCCTGTGTATTATCACTAAATTAAAAATAATTAGGACATTTGAGTCCTGTTAACTTTACCAACAAATCACTGAATCTGAGGGTGTTGTTTGGTACCTCCATAACAATGATCAACCAGAGATAGCCTGGGACTGAAGGTATTTCTAGAATGCTCAACCTTTATTGCTAACCAGGAAAGACCCAGGCAAAGTGAGATGGGATTTTCACCCTATATACCAAGACAGGAAGAAAAGCTGATTCTTGTAAAGGTCAATGCTCATGCCTGAACTACCTCTCAGCCACACTGATCTCCAGATGCTACCTCTGGTTGCTTCTCCAGGTTCCCAGAAGTAAGGCTGCAGAGTTCACAAAATTAGCAATAGAAGCTGGGTTCCGCCATATTGACTCTGCTCATTTATACAATAATGAGGAGCAAGTTGGACTGGCCATCCGAAGCAAGATTGCAGATGGCAGTGTGAAGAGAGAAGACATATTCTACACTTCAAAGGTACTGTGCCTATGATGAGCTTGTATGCACATGTATTTAATGTGATTGTATAGAGATGGCAATTCTGACTGGATCAGTAGTTGTGGGTGAATTGTGCTTCTGGGTTCAAATTTATTCACATATATTCACATATTAAAACTTAAATCAAAATCAGTGAATGATGACCACTTTTCATTTTGCCTGCATTCAAATGTATGGCCTGAAAGTCCCTTTACTTTTTTGAGCTTTAACTCAGATCAGTGTGATTTGACATGTGCTATAGAATCACAGAGAATGATAATCATGTTATGGTTTTTCATATCTCCTGGGTGATTTTCTAAGATTTCTTATTATTCTCTCAATTTTCATCTTTATCAGTGAGATAGAAAGCAATGTAAAAGTGCTCTGGGTGTATTAAATAACACATACTTAAATTGTCCTAAATTGTGTCCAGTATAATAAGCATGTTCAAACCTTTGTTTTTAACCACCTTTTTATGTTGCTTCAGTTTTTAGCAAAATAAATAGCTATTCTTAAACATTGAGTTGAATGGATAAAAGAATTAGACTGTTAAAATGAGTTGTAAACTCTACCAAAGATAATTCAGATAAGAGCATGGTTATTGCTTGATACTGAATTTTGCCTTTCCTCAGTAGATGATCTACTATTGTGTTATACACATAGTTTATACATCTACTGAATGATACAGCTATCATTCAGTAGATGTATAAACTATGTGTATAACACAATAGTAGATCATCTACTGAGGAAAGGCAAAATTCAGTATCAAGCAATAACCATGCTC
>NW_016107802.1:11277-67870 GCF_001604975.1 Cebus imitator
AGTGTGTATACTTTCTTTTCTTGAGATGGAGTCTCACACTTTCACCAGGCTGGAGTGCAGTGGTGAGATCTCAGCTCACTGCAATCTGCACCTCCCGGGTTCAAACAATTCTTCTGCCTCAGCCTCCTGAGTAGCTGGGATTACAGGTGCCCATGACCATGCCCAGCTAATTTTTTGTATTTTTAGTGGAGATGGTTTTCACCATGTTGGCCAGGCTGATCTCAAACTCCTGACCTCGTGAATCGCCTGCCTCGAGCCCCCAAAGTGCTGGGAGCATGGTTCTTAAACTAGAAATCTTTAATGTGGACTTGAAAAACTTCATTATTCTGCTGCCTCTTCTTTCGCAATAAAGTTTGAAGCTGTATTTAGCCATGAATTACTGTATAGTGTGTAACATTTGATTTGAAGTTACAGAAAACTCCTCAGCCTAGTTAATGCAGAAGAGTTCACTGGGTTATGTAAATGGGAAGTCAAAGACATGGCTACATGTAAGGATATGAAATGGTCTACAAAAATATATGATTTCTCTATTCTTATCTCTAAACTCCAACACTTTTTTTTATTATTGTTGACCCAAACTTTTTCGTTGGTGGCTATCATGGCTTTGCAGAAGCTCAAGGCTCATGGTCATCACCATAAGACAGCTCCTGTGGGTCTCCCAACTTCCACTGACCATGTGTGATTTACAGTCCTGCCTGCAGACTATCAGGTCTTCAGGTGGTCTGATAATCTCATCCGGTCCAAGAGTACAATCCATTATTTTTAAATATCAAGATATTTCCAAATCAAAGAGAGGTACTTCAACAGAAGAAATTATAAGGGCAGAATAAAGTAACATAAGTCCACTATGAAACTCAATTAAGACCTAGGAAATGGTAGTTTTCCATACATTTACTATTTGTAAGAGATTAGAGGAAGCCTGTCTCCTGAATACACTCCTTACACCTTCATATGTAAAACACTTAGCATACATCACTAGAAAGCATTGCGCCACCTGCCTCACGGAGGATAAGTGTCCTTAAAGGTATCTGGGATCACGACTATGGGTGGAGAAATTAATTTGTAACATTATTAAAATGACTGCTTCTATTTCAGCCAGGTGAGGAACTTTCACCAACAGATGAAAATGCAAAAGTAATATTTGACATAGTGGATCTTTGTACCACCTGGGAGGTGAGTGCGTGGCAGAAAGGACACAGAGAAGGATGACAAACAGGGGAAAGCCTGTCTCCCAGATTAAATAGGGAAGAATGGAATATGCGCCATTAGATCTAAAAATTCAGGAACTTTACAAGAGTAGTTTTGATGAGATGAAGGGAAAAACACATGAGAGGAATGTTTAGAGAGTGGTGGGGCACACAAGAGTTGGGAAGGAGGACAGGAATCTCTTTCCTTGCCTGTGCATTAATCTGTCCAGTTTCCTAAGGAAGAGATGAGAACTCTTACTCTTGCTGCCACTATCTTCTTCCCCTGTTTGCTGTTTGAATTTTTCCCTTCTTGACAATCACTGCTGGCTATTTTCATTGTCATATTTTGAAAGCTGTTGCTTTCACCGTTCTGTCTTGCATTTATCTTGATTTGTAGCAAATTGCACAAATAATTCCTCATGACCTCTTTCTCCCCAGGCCATGGAGAAGTGTAAGGAGGCAGGATTGGCCAAGTCCATCGGGGTGTCCAACTTCAACCGCAGGCAGCTGGAGATGATCCTCAACAAGCCCGGGCTCAAGTACAAGCCCGTCTGCAACCAGGTGAGCGCCCTCAGCCTCCTCTCCTTTCTGTTCTTCATGCCCCTCTTCCTGTCCTATTACCAAATATCTGTTTTATCCCACCTATCTTTGTGAAACAGAAGATTCTAGAGAGCAAAGCTTCGGTCAAGAAAGGCATGGAGATTTCTTATTTGGACCCTGCCTGGAAAAGTATTGGGGAAAATTTGGGTGACTTTAATATTGAATCGTGTAATATTTAAGGGCAGTCCATTTGATCAAGGAGGCCTGAAATAATCAATTAGAACTCAGGGAAAGGTGAAAGCTATGAAAGATGATCAGAGAGTGCATGAGTGAAGGTGATTTGAAGGGAATCATGTATACATATGAACCCATAAAGATGGAATGAGCTGTACGTAAACAGAGAGAATAAGAGAAAAGAGGTAGGGGTTTATATGGAATATGGATATTTGAGTGCCTCTTCTTGATATTCAACAATTCTTGGCTAGAGGCATAGATATACTAAAAATTATCTGCAGACTAATTTTTTTTTTCCTGAGTTATTATTAATGATTCCAGGTCTCCTTGATCAAATTGACTTCTCCCAAATGTTATACAAAATTCAATGCTGAAGTCACTGTACCTTTTTACTAATTTACACTGTTTTGATCTTACTTTTATACAACTTAGAATCAAAGAGTAAAGGTCTACAACTGAAACATGAAGTGTATAAAATTTGTGAATTTGGCGTAATGATACAGTTCCATCATATTCAAATAGAAACATTAAGAAAATACAGTTTTAATATTAGTACTCCAATTTTTTATTATGAAAATTTCCAAACTTTCAGAAAATTTGATAAAAATACTACACAATTTCAACATTACCATTTACACTCAAAATTGTTAACACTTTAACACACTGCCAAATATTTAGGGGTGTGTGTGTGTGTGTGTGTGTGTGTGTGTATACAGTTAACTCTCAAGTGTGTGTATACACACACACACACACACACACACCCCTAAATATACATATACATATATTACCCATATATATACATATATATGGGTAAATGTGCATAAATGCATTTAGTATTTTCAAAACCTCTTCAAAATAAATTGGAAAGATAATGATTCACCTCACCTCTACAGAACTAATTAAAGTATGTCACAGAAATGAAGATATTCTTCCAGTTACAGTAAAATTATTGTATCTAGGAAAACTAATGCCCTATGTCATTTAACATCTAGTCTATATTTGAATTTCCCATTGTTTAATGGAAATGTCTTTTATAGCGCTTCCTTTTAAAACAGAATGAAATTTTGGTTTCAGATTATTGTATGTTGATATCAGTTAACTTGTTTTTGAAGTTGTTGAAAAGTTTCTGTAAATGAAAAGTTAGACCTAAGTGTTTTGATACATCAAGTTAAACGTTTTGGGCAAGAAAATATATCCTTAGCATGCTGTGTCTCTCAAATTGCACTACACTAGACAGCATAAAATGACAGATTGCCCCCCTATTTGTGATGTTAGCTTTGATCACTTGGTTAAACTAGTTGTGAGCTAATCTGTTCTTTGTAATCATACGTTTTTCATTCAGCAATTACTAATAATTCGCTGGGTGATAATTCTCAACAGAAGAAGTCATATCCATGACAAATGTTCACTTACAATTGTGTATACATCAGTAATAGTTTTGTATTTTATAGTTATTTATTATTGGGTTTGTTATTTCTTTGGACTTTTTAGATAATAATTTTCAATTTTAAACATTTATTTAACTATTCTTACATGACGTTTTACTGTGAAAAAAAAATCCTTCACCAAATTAAAATAAAGAACAAATATTCCTCAAAGACAAAGTAAAAGTTTAATACTTTCCTCTAAATATCAATGGCCTGAGAAAGAAATTACTGTAATAACCACCAACAGTGAAGGCAAATTATTTTGTTCTTTCTTGCTCTCTCATTATCTCACTCATTACTATGGACTTGAACATTTTTCTCTATGATTTTTAGTTGCTTTTGTTAATTTTTGTTAGTGCTCATTCCTACCCTATGGGTAGATTTTTTTTTTTTTGATGCTGAAATCTATCCAAACATCATCAGTGACATTTCTTTGAAACTAGTGCTTTTGTCTTTCAGATTTGCCCTCATGAGTCCTTGACCAATTCTTGCTTTCTGGCACATTTTAATGCCAAAGGCTCTAAGAATCTTACTGTGTCCCAGATATGGAATTATTACATCTCCTTCTAGTTATCAAAGGTCTTTGTTTACCAGGATCTGGTTTATAGACTAGCTTCTGTTCAGAAATGTCATTTCTATTTATAGTTTTAGGAAATAGAAATATAAAATTTATTCCTATGAAAAAGATTATTACTTGACAATAATATCCTCAACTCAAATTTGATGCTATACTGATTACTATTCAGCTTCTTTAACTTTAATCTTTTTAAATTAACGTAATTCATATAAACTGATGCTTTTCTATTTTGGTCATCTGCAGGTAGAATGTCATCCTTACTTAAACCAGAGCAAACTGCTGGATTTCTGCAAGTCAAAAGATATTGTTCTGGTTGCCTATAGTGCTCTGGGATCTCAACGCCCCAAACAATGGTAATAAGAATGATGGGACCTTTACATAAACCTCAAAATTTCAGAAAATTTTTTGTCAGAGCATGCTCAGTTTCCTGCAGTTAACTCTCAAGTGGCTCATGGAGAGGCGAGAATTGCATTTCTGTCAACATCTCAGACGATGCTGATGGTGATGCTTGGGGACCTCCCTTGAGAAGCTCCGGTGCAAAGCAGAAGCCATAATCTGTTTAGGGAGCCTCCTAACAAACTGTATCCCCAGCCTCAGGGCTTCAGCATTTCTGCCTTTCTTCCCAGGGTGGATCAGAACTCCCCGGTTCTCTTGGAGGACCCAGTTCTTTGTGCCTTGGCAAAAAAGCACAAGCGAACCCCAGCCCTGATTGCCCTGCGATACCAGCTGCAGCGTGGGGTTGTGGTCCTGGCCAAGAGCTACAATGAGCAGCGGATCAGAGAGAACGTGCAGGTGAGGAGCGGGGCTGTGGGCATCAGGGCTCCTGCACGGTGTCCTTCAGAGGTGTGCTTCTTGTAAGGCTCTCAGGACACCCGTGGGCCAGCTCCATTTCCCTGGCATTTCTTTTTTTTTTTTTTAATAATAAATTTTTTAAAAGTTTTATTAGTCAAGTCTCTTAAAAGGATGTCAGGTGAGAGCTTTTATATGGTGTCTCTATTTTCCTGAAGGAAAGGGCCTATAGCTTTCAGGAGCTTCTCCAAGGCATCTATGATATTAAAAATTTTAAGAAACCTTAGTCCAGAAGGTCTTTGAAAAATGCAAGTCTCACTCCAGTTATTCATCATTTTGAAAATATACTTCAAGATGGAATTACTGTTTGCTTTTTATAATTTTCCTCTCAATATTTTTGTTAACATGTAAAGAGTAACGAGTAGTCAAAAAAAAAGTAGTCCTTGTCTTTGAAAACTATAAAATAGGAATAAACTAACCAAATAATGTTTTTTTCCCCATTTATTTATTTTATTGCATTTTAGGTTTTGGGGTACATGTGAAGAACATGCAAGATTGTTGCATAGGTACACACGTGGCAGTGTGATTTGCTGCCTTCCTCCCCATCACCCACATCTGGCATCTCTCCCCTTGCTATCTCTCCCCAGCTCCCCACCCCCCACCACCCCTCCCCTATATGAACGCTTTGTGTGCATCATAAGGGCTTCTTCTACTCTACCACAGGAGGGGCAGCACAGGTCAAGAGAATTAGGATGGGAACAGAGATTGGTTTTTATTATTTCAGCATTAAGTTGACAATCTGCTCCACATCCCTGCACCAGGGACATGGCTTTTTCATGTCATGATTTTTGTTTGTTTGATTTTGGTTTTGTTTGAGATGGAGACTCTCTCTCTTGCCCAGGCTGGATGATTCTCCTGCCTCAGCCTCTCATGTAACTGAGATTACAGGTGTCTGCCACCACGCTCAGCTAATTTTTGTAGTTTTTAGTAAAAAGGTTTTTTCGCCATGTTGGCCAGGCTGGTTCCAAACTCCTGACCTCAGGTGATCCACCTGCTGTGGCTTCCCAAAGTGGTATTTCAGGGTGAGCCACCACTCCTGGCCTTTTCTTCAGGTTCTGAAATGAGGAGTTGCATTAGGTGTTCTTTAGTCTACAAATCATTGAGGATTTTTATTTTTATTTCTTTGTACACTCAGTAAAAATGTCATATATTTATTCACTTGGAGTTTTCTGTTTGTGTTCTGCCTGTTTAAGCCTTTGACTATTTTTGTTAGGTTGCATGTCTTTTTTTTACATATAGGAGACCATAATTATACTATTAAATAGAGTTGTTAAACAAATCACCCTCAACATAGAGGTTTAAGATGAAAACCACTTATTTACTCAGGATTCTCTAGTTAGAAAATTAGCATGGCCTCAGCCTGAACTTAGTCAAGTTCTGTTCTTGGCTGGGCTCTCTCACTTGTTTGCAGGACAACGAGACAGCTCTGCTTCAAGATGTCAATGGGACATTTCTCTGGGTGCCATCTTTTCCTCCATATAGTTCATCTTCCAGCCATCCAGCCCAGACTTTACCTCAGCACATGGTATAATCCCAAGGCAGTGAGTAAACACAAGCAAAGCATTTTCGTGTCTAGGCTCAGAGCTGTCATGCCATTGCTTCTGGCAAATCTTATCCACTAATGCAAGTTACAGGACAGGTCAGACTCAAGGGATGGGTAAATAGACACCAGCTCTTATTGGAAGGAGCTGGAACTTCATATAACCAAGCAAGTGGATACAGGGACATGTGAGTGTTGGAGGGAGTGTTTCTTATTAATCTATTTTATATATATATATATATATATATATATAAAATATATTAATATATATGATGGATGAATATATATGTGATAGGTTAATATATATGATAGATTGATACATATAGTTTAATAAGATATATATAATATATTCTTTGGATATTCAGATGTATTCTTGAAGTAACGTCTCTGAAATTGTACCTGTGTTGTGATTTTTTCTGCAGTTATGTTTCAAGAACAAAGGTTGCTACTTTTCATGTAGTTAAATTATTCATGCCTCTTCCTGTGGTTGATGAGTGGCATGTCTTTTCTTATATTGGGAACATGACAATCTTTTCATATGTTATCTTGCAAAATTGGTAATTCTCTTTACTTATAGATTAGTTGTAAATTCAAATAAATTTCTTTTTCAATACTATTTGAAATAAAAATCCAAACACACATATGGAATTTCTACATTTATATCAAAGGATCCCACTAACAATTATTGAAAAGAGTTTGCATTTGCTCACAGATCTTGATTTTTTACCTCTGCCATAAATGAAACATTCACAAATTATATTCTTGCCTCTCTTTTGTCTTCAATTGACTTATTTACTTTTCTGTCTAAATAATGAAAGGTCTTGCTACCAAAATTGTACATCTATTATTCCAACTCTTCATTTTATTTGGTAATATTTTGATTATTCTTGACTGTCATATGAAATTTTGAATCATCAACATCCAGTAAAAAGTACATATCTTAGTTTTTGGTTGATATTATAATAAACCTGCTGCTAAATGTGAAGATAACTGACTTTTTGACAATATTGACATTTCCAACCCGTAATGAATTTCCAACTATTTAAATGACCTTTTAATATATATTTCATTAATTGTATAACATTCTCCTTTAAACCGTATGCATTTTTAAATATTTATCCATAGAATACTGAAAATTCTTAGAATCTCTTGATAACCTTTTTTGTTTTGTGGATTTTCTAATATATAGAAATGTTTAAAAAATGCAATGAACACCTTTTACCTAGATTCATTAATTGTTAACTTGTTGATGTTTTTTATTCGCTCTTTCCCTCTCTCTCTCATTCTCTGTATCACTATTGAAGAGTGATTTATTCAATTTATAGATTTATTTAATTCAACATGTTAAAATTAGTGGCATCTCTTTGATATTTAAAGTCTCTCAAATTTAGAGTGAGATACTTTTCAAGACTGTATCTGTTTCCTTTAAACATGAAACGTTAGTATTAAGACAATTCCCACCATGAATTATGTTGAAAACAAATGTTATTTGCATTATACAGAAATTCAACAATATCTATCAAACTTACTATATGATTTTATATTATTTTAAAATTTGCATCTAGATTCTTGCGGGTCTTCTAAGTATGTGATCCTACCACATGTGCACTGTGTCTTTTTCTCCTTCATTTTTCTGTTGAGATTTTCACTTTGTCTGCAGTGTTGTGCAGTTTCAATATATAATACCTAGGAATGGATTTTTGCTTACTTGTCATGTGATAATCATTGACCACCTGAGTGTTTAGAGATGACTTCTAGAACTGTTGAAAACTTATTAATATTTTAAGTCTTATCTCTGCTTATACTTGGGGATTCAGGATTGGCAATTATGCAATCTGAAAATAAGAAAAGTCTTTTATTTTTGTGATAGGTTTTTGAATTCCAGTTGACTCCAGAGGACATGAAAGCCATAGATAGCCTAGACAGAAATCTCCGATATTTTAACTCTGTTGGGTAAGTTTTCTTTGTAAATGGGTAACATAATTTATTTTCAGAGAAGGAATGTAGAATGGGTGTTGAGAGTGACCACCATACCAGGGGGACAGAGGCCAGTGTGAGTCAGAGGGGAGAGAGGAGCTTTCTGGAACTCTCTGCTGGATTCACTCCAGAGCTCTGTTCTCTGGCAGGATGAGTGGGCCAGGGTCAGCTGTGCCCCTGCTCTCCTGACTCCATGGAACTTTTCAGAGCAGCCAACAGCACTGCCAAGTCTGCACCTTCCATGTAGGCCTGGCATTTCTAGCACTGGACATGCTGTGGATACTCCCCATGTGGTCTCACCAGATGTTTCCAGATCTGTGCCTGTATCTTGCTCAGACCTGCTCAGCTCCTTATCAAATCAAAAACATTTCCATCAACTCTTTGGTCCAGGTGCCAATTCCTACCTCCTTCACAGAGAATCACTTGCTAGATCCTATCAATCCAGCATCTTTTAGCATTTCAAATGCTTTTTCTCCTTCTCCTTGCATGTTTGTTCATGCCCCAAACTCTGCATTTGCCTCTAGAAAGGCTGCCTTAGTGCAGTGAATAGAAGCACTTGTCCTTGATTTCCTGCCATGTGGAGATCTCAATGCAGAGAATTAAAAAATAAAAAAGGAAAGAAAGAGTGTGGAGGCAGAAGCCCATTGTTGTATATAATTTGTAGCCAATAAAAGATCTTTATTATTTCTTCATGGTCTAAGGTTCTAGGAGTCATAAACGGTCACTCATATAATGAGGGAAAAGCAGGAAGTTATGTGACTGCTGGCAGTGGAGATTTTAACAAGTGATAGGATGAGATGGTGTGTGAAAAAGTGTAAGCACGGTGGCCCTTCATAAGTGCTTAAAAATTGGTGGATATCACTGTTAACTAAGTTAGAGGAAAATAAAGAATAAAAAAAGGAAGCCAAAAAAAGAAAGGAAGAATAGCATGCATCAGTAATTCTTATCATCAATTAAAAATTTTGGCCAGGCGCAATGTCTCAAACCTGTAATCCCAGCACTTTGGGAGGCTGAGGCGAGTGGGTCACGAGGTCAGGAGTTCAAGACTAGCCTGGCCAATATGGTGAAACCCCATCTCTATTAAAAATACAAAAATTAGACGGGTGTGGTGGCATGTGCCTATAGTCTCAGCTACTCAGGAGGCTGAAGCAGAAGAATCACTTGAACCCGGGAGGCAGAGATTGCAGTGAGCCAAGACTGTGCCTCTGCACTTCAGCCTGCACGACAGAGCAATACTCTGTCTCAAAAAAAAAAACAAAATGTAATAATAAGCCAGCATTTACCTGTCCCTTTATATTTTATGTTATTTCTACATAAGAATATTTTAATGCATTGTAGTTCATTGGATATTAGATCCTATATCAATTACAATTTACATTTCTGAATCTTACAAAATATATTACATACAGTAGGCAGCAGTAGGTAATAAGTAAAGTAACAAAAGAAATTAAAATAGCTAATAAAATTGATTGACACTCAAAATTGTTTATTAGTGATGAGCATACATCTTGCTTACTCCTCTTCAGAGTAAGGCAGAAGATTGGAAACAGAAAAGGTCAGAATATCACTTTGCTCTGCTGGCAGATGTACAGGAATATGTTTGAATATTTGACTTATGTGTTTTATGTGTTAACTTCCAGGTAAGGGAATATGTTTGAATAATTTATTATTTTGAAAAAACAGATATTATAAAGCCATGTTCATAATGGTGAGGAAGTCAGATTCTATATCAATCAGAAAACAAACTTCTTAATATTCCCACCAACGGCAGCTTCCTAGAAATCATTTTACTACTCTGTTAGGAATGGAGTCCTTGCATTCATATTTTACATTATTCTTTCTCTTTCCAGTCTTGCTAGCCACCCTAATTATCCATTTGCTGATGAATATTAACATGGAGGGCTTTGCCTGATGTCTACCAGAAACCCTGTGTGTGGATGCTGACGCAGAGGACGTCTCTATACCAGTGACTAGACACACCCCTCTACTTAAAACCATCCTGCTTAGCAGCTTCCGTCAACCAGAGCTAAGTCCACAGCTAAGACAATAAATATTCATCATTTTGAAATAATTGAATGTTTTCACAAAGATTCTTTACCTACTCTGTTCTCTGTTCTCTGTTAAGTGTGTGTGTGTGTATGTGTGTGCGTGTGTGTCTGTGTGTGTGTGTGTGTGTGTGTGTGTGTTTCTTCTGGCTCAATAGGGCCAAAAACTAATTTGCCTATAAGTTAGTAGGAGTGTGGGAATGATAACTGTTTATAGACATTACTGTAGGGACTGTAGTGTGACTGCAGCAGAGTTTTCAGCCTCTAGAGAAGGAGCAAGTGACAGATGTTGATCAGTTAGTGCCTGTCTAGCTCTTTCAGGAAAAATACACACAGCAGGGACTCATATATGTGTGTGTGTGTGTGTGTGTGTGTGTGTGTGTGTGTGTGTGTGTGTATGACGCATATTCTTTTAGGAAAAACACACAGCATGGACTCATATATATATATATATATATATATATATATATATATATATGAGTTTACTGAGCGTGAATCCACATGATCACAAGGTCCTACAATAGCCCATCTGCAGGCTGAGAAGCAAGGAGAGCCAGTCCAAGTTCCAAAATTGAAGAACCTGGAGTACGACATTCCAGGGCAGGAAGCATCCAGCACAAGAGAAACATACGGACGGCAAGTCTAGGCCAGTCTCTCCTTTCACGTTTTTCTGCCTGTTTATACTCTAGCCATGCTGACAGCTGATTAGATTGGTCCACCCAGATTAATGGTGGCTCTGCCTTTCCCAGCCACTGACTCAAGTGTTAATTTATTTTCGCCACACCCTCAGAGACACACCAAGGATCCATACTTTGTATCCTTCAATCCAATCAAGTTGACATTCAGAATTAACCATCACAAGTCCACCCTTTGTCAACTTAAACCCCTACACATCACCTGAGATCATACATGATATTCAAATAAATACAATAATAAGGTCATAATTACACCTAACATAATACAATGGTCCTTCCTACAATGGGAAAGGCACCAATTCCCACCCCAAATACCATAAAGTTATATAAAGTTAACAAAAATGCTGATGTGAAGTCAATAACTTTTACGTCACATGATAAAGGAGAAAGGAAATAAAATGAAGATATTTTCTTAGTACAAGTGTATACATGCACAAATACGTTTTTAACAAAAGAAGGAGGAAATACTCATGACACGGTCCTGGTTTCTGCAGCTGGTCACATGGTCATAGCTGGTATTGATGACTACCTTCTTCTACCCATCGTTATGTTCTTGCATATCAGATATGTCCTTGTATACCTGATATGCAAGCACCTCAGCAGGACTTTTTTTTTTTTTTCCTGGTGGAGTGACCCAAACCTTTATTCTTGAAAACCCTGGGTCACTTGTAGTCCTGCCTGGGTTGGGCTGGCGTAGTTTCCCACTGATCTTAATCACAGGGCATGGTATTACTAGGTGACGTCCTGATGGATCTCCAGTATTCCATGCATGCTCTTCCTTACCTTGCTGTGGAGCAAACAATGAGGGAGCTGACTTGAGCTGCCCTCGGATAGCAAGACTTATTTATACATACGGCTCCAGGCTGGTCTTCAACTATAGAAAATACTGGCTCATGAAGATATGAGAAGAAACATATCCACCCCAATTAAGGACCCCTGAAGCAAGCCAGGACCTGGGGTGGGATTGATACCCTACAGGTTGTCTCCAATTTGGAAAGCTTTGTCACAAATGGTATGTCTGTGATTATCAGGTATTAAGATCATTCACTCAGGACATGCTGGTTCTAGATGTGGGGAGAAATTCGACTGTCTTAGTCCATTTGTGTTGCTATAAAGGAATACCTGAAGCTGAGTGTTTATAAAGAGGTTTATTGGCTCACGGTCTGCTGGCTGTTCGGGAGGCATGGCACTGGCGTCTATTAGGCCTTTGGTGAGGGCTTCAGGCTGCTTCCACTCGTGGCAGAAGGGAAAGGAAAGCCAGCATGTGCTGAGGTCACAGAGTAAGAGAGCAAAGTAAGGTGCTAGGCTCTTCTTAACAAGCAGCAATCAAAAAAGTAATAAAGCCAGAATTCACTTGTTACTATAGGGAGAGCACCAAGTCATTCATGAGAAATCTGCCCCCATGACCATAATGACTTCACTAGGCCTCGCCTCCTACATTGAGAATTCAGCATATGGTTGGGAGGGTCACATATGCCAGCTATGGCATTCAGCCCCCAATCCATAAATTCATGTTCTTCTCACATGCAAAATGTAATTATTTCATCCCAGTATTTCCCAAAAGTTGTAACTTGGTCCAGCACCAACTTAAAATTCCAAAGTACAAAAATTCCTATCAGACTCAAGGCAACTTCCTGCCAGTTATGAGCCTATGAAGTCAAAAACAAGTTATTTACTTTCAAAGTACAACTGTTCTATCAGCTGTGGGTAAACATTCCTTTTTCAAAAAGGAAGGTAATCAAAAAAAGGCAGGAGTAGGGACAGAGAAACAGGACTCATGGAAATCAGAATTCCAGCAAGGCAGACATCAAACCTTAAAGCTCCAAGATAATTTCCATTGACTTTATGTCCTGCATCCTGGGCACCTGGTGCAAGGGGTCAGCTCTCAAGCATCTGGGAAGCCCTATTCCCCTGGCTTTGCTGAGCACAGCCCATGTGGCTGCTTTCACAAATTGGAATTCATTGCCTGTGGCTTTTCCAGGCAGAAGTTTCAAGCTGCTGAAGACTCTGTGATTCTGGGGTCTGGAGGGCTATGGTCCTGCTCCCACGTCTCCACTAGGCAGGAACCACATGGAGACTTCTGCTGGGGCGGGGACATGAAGATAGACCAGGTTTGAGTCATTATTACATATTTGTTATTATTGTGTTAATTTTTCTTCTTTTTTCACATAAATTAAGACAGGCTTGTGCCTTCTAGTCTAATGGGTAAATGGGCCCAAAGTATAGGACCCAGGCACTGGTAGTGCGGGCATTAAAAAAAAAGTGGATTCACAATAGAGCAGACATAGGCAGTGTTACTTACAGATGGACTTTCTGTTGCGTCAGAAATAGAGCCCTGGAGGAAACTTATGTTCTGAGGGCTACAGCGAATTTCCTGTTTCATCCCATGCCTGAATTCAGGACTGTCTTCCTGATGTAGGGAAGATGTTCCTCTGTTTCTGTGTGTGCTACAGAAAACAGTCTGTGAAGAATCTGCAAGTATCACAATTGTAACTTAGCATGTTGGAGATTTCTGTTGAGGCCATCAATGGCTTTTACGTCCTCTGGAGTCAGCTCAAAGTCAAAAACCTGAAAGGCAGGCAATACTCACATTAACCTTTCCCCAGGACAGCAGCTTCCACCTGGGAATCCAAGGACTTTGCAGGAGACAGGCAAGCATGGCATTAGGGAGACATTTCCATCCTCATGTTTCCAGGTGCGCCTGGCCTGGAACCTCTTCCACCTGAGCGCTGCCTCTTCTCCATCCCACCCCTCTTCTACTCCACACCAGTTCTCAAAAGGAAAGTGTACACTCATCAATCTAAAATATTTCTAGAGAATTGCTTGAGACAGAAAAAAGAAATCACTTGTTTTAAAATAGAAAAGGAAGTGTGGACACAATACCTACCACCTGGACTTGACCACACTTGGTCAGGCTCTTGTTTCCCCACTGCCCCTGGAACTCGATCCAGTCGTAGGCTTACACTGAACAAGCCTTGGACAACAGGAAAATCCCACTCAGTAATCTGCCCCATAAAAAGCATTTCCTGATCAACTCTTCTACTTGCTCACCTCAGGACCCCTAAATACTGTCCGTTTGCAGCTCTGTTTGCTTGTCCTTTATAAAGAATGTTTTCTGATCGATCTTTGAGATACATAGATGTTATGCTCAGAGTTCTACCCTTTGAATAAATTTCTCTTACTTAAGTCTAAGTTGGTTTTCACTTGTCAACACATAGCCCCTGATAGGAAGTCCTTTCATAGCAAAACAGAGAGACATTTGGTTAAAAAAAAAAAAAAAAAGCTAAGTTTATTATGTGATCCAGGAGACAATCATGAAAGACTCATATCATCTGCCTATGTATCATCTATCTATCTATCCGTCCATTATCATCATCTATTTCTGTATTTCTCTCTATACATATCTGTTCATTTTCTATCTATCTACCCACCAATTTATCCATTATTCTTTTTTAAAATGTGTTTCAGAAGTGATATGGTTGTCATGGGAGCAGCCTCTAATGGGAAGTCCTTTAATAGCAAAACAGAGATACCTTTGGTAAAAAGTACTAAGTTCATTATGTGGTCCAGAAGACAATTTCATGAAAGGCTAAGATAATCTGCCTATTATCTATCTATGTATCTATCTATCATTCATCCTTCCATCTACTATCATCATCATCTTGTTCTCTCTATATATGTCTATTTTCTATATATCCACCCACCAGTTTATCCATTATTCCTTTAAATAATGTACTTCAGAAGTTATTTGGTTGTCATGGGAGCAGGTATTAACAGGTGTTTAATTGAAAAATAAAATGTAATCTGTGTGGTTTAACAATGAGATTTAGATTTGCCAATTGAATTTTTCCACAAATGAATATACTTGATCTATAACTAAAATGTTTTGAAGTAAATACATTACAAATAATATGTCTCAAATGTCGTATTTTGTAAATATGAAACTCACGATAAAATTTGTAGCTGTCATCTCAAAATGAAAAATAGCTTACATGGTTTTTCAAAATTCTTGTGGGATTCAAAACAAAATTAGTTGGAGACCTGTGATTAATATAAGGCCCAGAGTGTATATGGGGAGAGGTTTAGGAAATAACTTTACTCATTGTATATGTTAATTTGGTAAGGCTATGAACTTATACCTGGTTTCCTCTCTGCTAAGAGAAAGGTAATAAAAGAGTCACTGCATTTAGGGTCTCACCATCCAGAGAGCACACTGACATATTAGCAAACAGTGGGCAATTAATAAGAAAAAAAATCTCACTAAGCAGAGCTGTTCCATGTATTATAATGGTGAAAAAATATGGTGGGTGGTTTGAGTGGTTAAACAAAGCAGCTTATCTTATTTGGGTTTGATCTTAAAATACAAATAGGAGTTTGTTGGGCAGAGAAGGTAAATGGGAGAACCCAGGGCCCTTAAATTTATTACCATGTAGAAGAACTCCTAAAACCGATTAAAATAACAGAGTTGAAATTTGCTTAGTGTCACATACCTAGTAAGTGGCAAAGCAAAGCACAGAGGTGACAAACCTTAGGACTCTGAGTCCAGTGCTCTCTCTTCTCACCCTTCCAAGCTGCCCCCATCCCTAGCGCACAGGGGAGAGAAGCGTGAGAATGAATGGAATACAGTGTATGCTCCCATGCAAGAGAGATCACCAGGACAGCACCCACGGCTCACTCTGAAGAAACACTACTGGACCCATACCTGAAGGTCATCTTGCATTCTCTTCTCAGAGAAGCTCTTGGCCGGAACCAACAACGCCGCTGAGCCGGGTGACCTGATCTGGGCTTCGACTGCATTTCTTGGCAATGGCTTTCAAGATTGGCTCCTGAAAGAGATGTGGACTGTCACAATGTAGCCTGAAAAATACAGCCACACACATACATACACACAGATAGAAAGGATGTAGGATGGAAAATGTAGAGTCTGCTGTCCCTTTTCCTGAACCTCTGTGGAGAATTGAGAGGAACTGGTACAATGTAGTAAGATTATAAAGTTTAATCAATATTCGTAGAAAGTTATTCACAATTGCAGCAAACTGGGAACAAGTAAATTGTCCATCAACAGGTGAATGGATGCACAATTTGTAGTATAGTTGTCCATATAATGAAATATTACCAGCAATAAAACGAAAAAACTACAGATATTGCAATTACACGAATGTATCTCACAAACATGGTGAGCAAAAGAAGCCTGATTAAATATAATATGCATTAAGTTTTTCACATAAAATTTTAGAGCAAACAAAGCTAAGATTTTTTTTTAAATAGCCACCTACAGGTGAAGAGTTGTTTTCTCAGAAGAAATGAAAAAATAACTTTTTTGAGTGACAGAAGGTTTCCAACATAGTAAGATCCATCTCTACAACAAATAAAATAAAATAAAATAAAATAAAAATCAGCGAGGTGTGGCGGCATGTACTTGTGGCCCCAGCTGCTTGGGAGGCTGAGGCAGGAGGATTACTTGAGTCTGAAATGTCAAGGCTGCAGTGAGCTGTGATTTTGCTACCGTACTCTAGTCTGAGTAACAGAGTGCAACACCTACTCAAAAAAGGAAGGAAGGAAGGAAGGAAGGAAGGAAGGAAGGAAGGAAGGAAGGAAGGAAGGAAGGAAGGAAAGAAGGGAAAGAAAGAGAAAGGAAAGAAGAAAGAAAGAAGGAAAGAGAAAGAAAGAAAGAAAAAGAAAGAAAGAAAGAAAGAAAGAAAGAGAAAGAAAGAAAGAAAAAGAAAGAAAGAAAGAAAGAAAGAAAGAAAGAAAGAGAGAAAGAGAAGAAAGAGAAAGAAAGAAGGAAAGAAAGAAAGAGAGAAAAAAAGAAAAGAACAAAGAAAGAAAAAGGAAGAGAGAAAGAAAGGAAAGAAAAAGAAAGAAGAAAGAGAAAGAGGGAAAGATTCTTTAGCATGTTAGGGATGTGGGTTATATAGTACATCCATCTGTCAAAATTGTACAGCATTACAGCTTATGCAAATTTTACATTAAAATCATTTTAAATATTATAGTTGGAGTGGGGTTGGGAGTAGACAGATGTGTAGATGCCACAGGAGGGAAAGAATGCAGGAGACACTGAAGCTCAGTGGTGTTTCATGAAAACCAACTATAATATTGTTTTTACTTTTTTGACTTCGTTCATCATAGAATTTAAAAACTTAATTTTAATAAGAATTTTTCATCATCAGTAGAATCCCTGCCATGGGCTAACTCTGATGTTCTTGTTACCACTTGCTTATCTGTGGGACACCAGGGCCCTGGAGGCAACTCAAACAGAGCCTTCGGACTTGCAAAAGTGCAGGTGTTTGCTCTGGGGGAACTACGGGTGACATTCCACCTGCAGCTTTCCAAGACCAGATGTACAAGAATAAATGAGCCAATAACCACATGCAAATTTAAATAATGCTTTGAAGGAATATGTAATACTACATTAGTATGTGTACTATTTATTTCAGATTGATCAGTTTTCTTATGCACCTCCTGGAATACTTTTGAATCCCATCATTTGGCATATGGATACAATAAATTAATATTTCTTTTTCAACTTTTATTTTAGGTTCAAGGTATACATGTGAAGTTTTGTTATCTGGGTAAACTGTGTGTCACTGGGGTTTGGTGGACAAATGATTTTGCCACCCATTTATGGAGCATAATATTTGCTAGGTAATTTTTTGACCCTTGACCTCCTTCTACCATCTGCCCTAAAGAGAACCCACTGAGTATTATTCCTCCTTTTATGTCGATATGTACTAAATGTTTGGCTCCCACTTATGAGTGAGAATGTGTAGTATTTGATCTTCTGTTCCTGTGTTAATTTGCTGAAGATAATGGCTTCCAGATGCATTCACATTGCTGTAGAGGACATTATTTCATTCTGTTTTATGAATGTGTAGTATTTCTTGGTGTATATGTGCCAAATTTTCTTTATTCAGTCCACTGTAAATGGGAATTTCAGTTGATTCCACGTCTCTGTGAGTATGAATAGTGCTGCAATGAACACATATGTGCATGTGTCTTTTTGGTAAAACAATTTATATTCCTTTGGGTACATATCAAGTACTGGGATTCCTGGGTTAAACGGTAGCTCTGTTTTAAGTTATTTGAGAAATCGCCAGGCTGCTTCCCACAGTGGCTGAACTAATTTACATTCCCACCAGCATTGCAGAAGTATTCTCTTTTCTCCGTAACTTTGCCAACATCTGATATTTTCTGACTTAAGTTTATTACAGATTCTGGATATTAGACCTTTGTCAAACTATTTTTGAGTCCAGTAGTTCAAGACCAGCCTAGGCGACATGGCAAAACCCTGGCTTTACAAAAATATTTTAAAAATAGCCAAGCATGGTAATGCCGGCCTATAGTCCCAGCTTCTTGGGAGGCTGAGGTGGGCGAATGTAAATGGGAATTTAGGTTGATTTCATGCAGCCATTGTAGCACTATTCATACTCCCAGAGACATGAAATCAACCTAAATTCCCATTTACAGTTCTCCCACCTATGCCCCCCAAAGCTCAAAAATAGTTTGCAAACATTTTTTCACTTTCTGTAGGTTGTCTGTTTACTCTGTTGAAAGTTTCTTTTGCTGGGCATAAGCTCTTTAGTTTAATTAAGTCTCACTTGTCTATTTTAATTTTTGTTACAATTACTTTTGGAGGGTTCATCATTAAATTTTGCCAAGGCCTATGTCCAGAATGCTATGTCTTAGGATTTCTTCTGGGCTTTGTATAGTTTTGGGTCTTATATTTAAGTCTTTAATCTATCTTGAATTGATTTTTGTAGGAAAGGAGTCAAGTTTCACTCTTCTGAATATGGCTAACCAGTTATCCCAGCACCATTTTTTGAATAGGGAGTCCTTTCCCCACTGTTTGGTATTTTCAACTTTGTTGAAGATCAGATGGTTGTAGATGTACAGCTTTATTTCTGGATTCTGCAACCTATTCCATTAGTCTATATGTCTGTTTCTATACCAACACCATGCTGTGCTGGTTACAGTAGCCTTGTAGTATAGATTGAAGTTGGGTAGTGTGATGCCTCTGGGTTCATTTTTCTCCCCCTCTTGGGGTTCCTTGGGTATTCAGGCCCTTTTTTTTGTTGTTCCATATAAATTTTAGAATAGTTTTTTTTTTTTCTAATTCTTTTAAAATAGTGTTGATGGTTTGGCAGAAATAGCATTAAATCTGTAAATTGCTTTGGGTATTGTCATTTTAACAATATTGAATCTTCCTATCCACGAGCTGGGATTTTTTTCCATTTGTTTGTGTCATCTCTAATTTCTTTCAGCTGTGTTTGTTAATTCTTATCAGAGCTCTTTCACTTCCCTGGTTAGCTATATCCCTGGATATTTTGTGGCTATTGTGAAAAACATTGTATTTTTTTTTTATTCTGAGCTGGTGTCTCTCTCTGTTGCCTAGGCTAGAGTGCAGCAGTGGTGCAATCTCAGCTCACTGCAACCTCTGCCTTCCATGTTCAAGTGATTCGCCCACCTCAGCCTCCCACGAAGGTGGGACTATAGGCCTGCATTACCGTGCTTGGCTGTTTTTTAAATATTTTTGTAAAGCCAGGGTTTTGCCATGTTGCCCAGGCTGGTCTTAAACTACTGGACTCAAGCGATCTGCCTTCACTGGCCTCCCAAAATGCTGGGATTAGAACTTTGAGCCACTGCCTCTGGCCAGATTGCATTCTTGACTTAGCTCTCGGCTTGGACATTGTGTATAGAACTGCTACTGATTTTTGTACTTGATTGATTTTGAACTGCTTGATTTTGTTGATTTTGTATATTGAAACTATATGAAAGTTGTTTATCAGTTTCAGAAACTTTGGGCAGAGATGGATTTTCTTGGTATAGAATCATATCTATCATCTGTTAATACAGATGGCTTGCCTTCCTTCCTCTCTTCCCACATGGATGCCTTTTGTTTTTTTCTCTTGCAGGCTTGCTCTGGCTAAGATTTTCCGTATCATAGGCATGGCGAGAGTAGACTTCCTTGTCTTGTTCTGGTTCTTATGAGGAATGCTTCTAGTTTTTACCAATTCATTGTGATGTTGGCTGTGGGTTTGTCATAGATGGCTCTTATTTTGTTGAGGCATGTTCCTGCGATGCTTTGTTTGTTGATGGTGTTTAATATAGAGAGATGTTGAATTTTATTGTAAGGCTTTTCTGCATCTACTGAGATAACCACTGGGGTTTTGTTTTTAGTTCTGTATATGTGATGAATCACATTTAATGATTTATGTATATTGAACTAAACTTGCATCCTGGGAATAAAGCCTACTTTGTCATGGTGGATGACCTTTTTGTTGTGCTGCTGGATTCAAATTTGCTGGTATTTTATTGAGGATGTCTTGGTCTATATTCATCAGGGATATTGGCCTGAAATTTTATTTTCTACATCTAGAGGAGGAGCAAGTGACAGGTATTTATCAGCTAGTCTGTGTTTAGCTCTTTTAGAAAGGAGAAAACAAACAGCATAGAATCTGGAAGGTGAGCCATATTGACAGGATGACCTTCCAGCATCACAAGAATCAGAACTCTAGGAACCTGGGGAGGAAAACTCCACCCACTCTCACCTCAGAAATGTCTATACAATGGTCGTTATCATCATACACTCCCTGCACCAAACTTACAGGCAAATTGCATTTTTTGGCCCTCATGAACCAAAAGGAAAAGAAACATACAAGTAACAGAGAAAGGAGTAGGAAAAAAATCTTTAGGAAAAACATTCAATTATTTGAAGATGATAGAAATTTATTGTCTTTACTTTCTGGTCTATGGATTTATATCTTCTAGCTAACTGAAGTTGCTAAGCAGGATGGATTTAGACAGAGGTGGTATGTCCAGTCACCAGCATAGAGACGTTCTCTGCATCACCATCCACAGGCAGCCTTCTGCTAGATGTCATGCAAAGCCCTCCATGTTAATATTCACCTGAAAATGGATAATTAGGGTGGCCTGCAAGACTGAAAAGAGAAAAAATAGTACATAATATGAAATGAACTCTATTACTACAGTGGTAGTGAAGTGATTTCTGTGAAACTCATTTAGTGTGAACGTAAAGAAGTTTATTTTCTGACTAGTTATAGAATCTTCTTACTTTTATAAACATAACTTTATGAGTTTTTTCCAAAATAATAGATTATTCAAATTATATTCTCTTTCCTGGAATTTGTCACATAAACTACACAGGGTCAATTGTTCAAACATATTCCTCCATATCTGTCAACAGAGCAAAGAGGTATTCTGACCTTTTCTATTTCAAATTCTCAATGAAAACAGGAACTCATTCTGCATTATTGTGAATAGAAGCAAGCCAGATATATGTTCATCCTATAAAAAATTTTGAGTATTAAATGTTATTTCTATTTCAAATTATCAACGAAAACAGGAACTCATTCTGTGTTATTCTGAATAAAAGCAAGCCAGCTATATGTTCATCCTTATTAAGAAGTTTGACTGTTAAATGTGATTGGTGGCAATCACACATCCTTTTAAAAGATGTATTCTTTTTTTGTTGTTGTTTGCCTCTTACATTATGCTACAGAATAAAAGATTCATTCTTTACTGATTGGCTGCTTACCATATGGAAAATATTTTCTTTGATTCAGATATGTAAATTGTCATATATGCTATGGGGGTCCATATCCTAAATTCTACAATATGCTAAGGACAATCTTCAAGTGGAAATCACACAAAATACAGTGATGAAAGATGATGAATAAACCAATTGTTAATGTTACATAATTAATTGATGATGATAATTACCTATGTTTACTCCTCTTCCTTTCCTTTTCATGATTTCTTATTTCATTTTTATTTTTCTCTAAACTAATAAAAATATAAACAATGATATATCTAAAAATGTTTGAGTTCTTATGATGTGCTGCTGTGCTTATGCTTTTTAATACATTCTTTCATCATGTCTATTACCTGTTAATATCTCCAATGCAAGCAGTGACATGACTTGTTTTGTCCTTATCACATGAATTGCCTTTCTGTGAATCCTAGAAGCTTGGAGCATGTAGAAAGAGTAAGATCTTTTGTCAACTATACATTATCTCCAAAATGGAGCTTTAGTCTCCAACTCTTCCCTTGATTTTTAATCTCTCTTCCCTAAAAGTTCTTTATACTTTGCATTGAGATTTCCATATTGCAAAAACTCAAAGCCAAGAGTTCTATTGCCCACCAAGGGCAAACTTTCTGGAGGCAAAATACAGTTTTTGGGTCATGAGCAAATGTCTAAAGAGAAGAGAGAAAGAGATTTGAAATGATTAAAGATTTTGTATTGACATGATCTTGTGAGCAAATCCATATGGAAGACATGAGAATTTCTGGCATGAATCTCAAGATTGATTGAAATGTTTTTATCTGATAAAGAACTGAGCTGATTTGGAAGAAGATCTAATCAGGCCACATGGGCAATATCCACAGTTTGTCCACTAGGCCATAGCAAAATGTCAGTCCTACATAAAAGGCACAGACTCAGCAATAATATTGGCTGCTCTGGAAAGCTTCATGAATTCAAGAGAGCAGAGGCATAGGTTGACCCATGCTGACCCTGGGCCCACTCACCCTGTCAGAAAACAGAGCTCTGGAGTGAATCCGGGAGAAGAATTTCAGAAAGCTCCTGTCTCACCCTTCACGCATACTGGCCTCTGTCTTGATAATATTGAGGTAACATTTAAAAGCCATCTGACATTTCTCTTCCAAAAATGAATTAGCCAACCCATTTACCAAAGTTACTTACTAATCTAAGGTAACATATCGAAAATTTCTGTTTAAGCCATCTAGAACTTTCATATCTGCTGAAGACAACTGGAATTCAGAAACCTATCAAAGAAGCAGAAAACTTTTATTGTTGTTAGATTGCACAATTGTCAATTTGAAATAGCCAGGTATATCAGACAGTAGGGTGGAAAGGCAATACTTAAAATATTTGTTACGTTTCCAAAAGTTATAAAAGGCATTCTAAACTCTCAAGTGATTAAAGAATATCAGGTAAACAATAAACATAAATCTATTTCTAGGTATTATACATTAAAACTGTACAACGCTGCAGAGAAAGAGAAGATCTCAACAGAAACTAGAGATGAAATGAAGTTGACCTTGTGTTGCATGTGATTGGTTCATGTATTTAGGAAGATTCAGAAGAATCTAGAGGGAAATTTTGAAACTTATAATTTAGACAGTTTGACGGTGATACAATTTGTGTATTTGTCCCCTCCTAATCTCATATTGAAACATGATCCCCAGTGATGGAAGTGGGTGTGGTAGGAGGTGTTTATGTCATGGGGACATCCCTCATGAATGGCTGGGCAGCCTAACCATGGTCATGACTGAGGGTTCACTGTACCAGTTTACATGAAATCTGGTATAAAAGAGCCTGACATGTCTCTCTTCTTTTTCTCTCTTGCTCCCACTCTTGCTACTTGATGTGCTTGCTCCTCTGTCACCGTCTACCCTGAGCAAATGCTTCCGGAGGCCTCACCAGAACCAAATGCAGGTGCCATGTTTTTTATGCAGTCTGGAAAATGGTAAGCCAAGTGAACCTTCTTTCTGTATATTTTATTCAGGCTCAGGTATTTCTTTATAGCAATTCAAAATGGACCAATACAGAAAATTGTTACCCGGAGTGGGACACTGGTAAAAAAACAAAACAAAACAAAAAATCCCTGAAAATGTGACAGTGGCTTTAGAACTAAGTAAAGAGCACAGTTTGGAAGCGTCTGGAGGGCTCAGAAAAAGACATGCGAAGATAAGGAATAGGTTGGGACTTGTTAGGCATTGGCTAAGTGATTGTGACCACAATGCTGCTAAAAATATGGACCATTAAGTCTAAGCTAACAAGGTCTTAGATCAAAATAAGAAACTTACTAGAAACTGGAACAAAGGTTACCCTTAGGAAAGAACTTGGCTGCATTGTGTTCATGTCTGAAAACACTGAGGAAGTCTGAACTTAAGAGTGATAACTTAGGGTATCTGGTGGGAGAAATTTCTAAGCAGCAAAGCATTCAAGAAGTAGTGTGGCCTGTGATCAGATATGGGAGCAAGGAATGACTTAAATTGGAAGTTAAAGCTTCCTGAAACCTCTCCAGAATGAGATGCTGGTGCTAAGCTTTTTGTACAGCCTGCAAATTGTGAGCCAAAGATACCTCTTTCGTGTATAAACTACCCAGTATGAAGTGTCCCTTTACAGCAGCACAAAACAGACTAACGCAGAGGAATATTGTTGGACTCTGTATTTCTGTATCCGTCCACGTCACACAAACAGCTCCCACCAGGCCTCACTTTCATCACCGAGGATCCCATTTCAACGTGAGATTAGGAGGGGACAAATATCTAAACTGTATCACCATCAAACTTTTTAAACAGTTTAAATTTAAATTCAAACTGTTTTAAATTTTAAACAGAGCCGGGCATGGTGGCTCACACCTGTAATCCCAGCACTTTGGGAGGCCGAGGCAGGAGGATCATGAGGTCAGGAGATCGAGACCACCCTGGCTAACACAGTGAAACCCCATCTCTACTAAGAAAAAAATATTAGCTGAGCATGGTGGCACACGCCTGTAGTCCCAGCTACTCGGGAGGCTAAGACAGGAGAGTTACTTGAACTCAGGAAGTGGAGATTGCAGTGAGCTGAGAGCATGCCATTGCATTCCAGCCTGGGTGACAGAGTGAGACTCTGTCTCAAAAAAATAAATAAATAAAATAAATTAGAAAAAAATTATAAGTTTCAAATTTCCCTCCAGATTCTTCTGAATCTTCTAAGTACATGAACCAGTTATGTGCACACAAGGTCAACTTCTTTCCATCTTCAGTTTCTGTTGAGAGCTTCTCCTTCTCTGCAGTGTTGTGCAGTTTCACATCAGATATCAAAATACTGAAATCCAAATATATTCATCTGTATTTCCATCTCCATCTTCAATGGACAAGTACAATGTAAAAAAAAATAGTTTTCCAAAAATTCAATACAGTAATTGTCCAAATACTAATAATGTCATGTTTAAAGAACACAACTACTTGCTTGAAGAGGATCTCACTACTCGGAGATAATTTAAATATCAAAAAGATGACACTAATTGTTAACATATAACACTAAATAACTTAATAAATGTATTGGAATACTCTGAAATAACAATACAGAGAATGAGAGGTAGAGAGAGAATAAAAACATCATCAATTTAACAATTGATGAATCTAGGGAAGAGGCATTTATTGTGATTATTCTTAGGACATTTTCATAAATTAGAAAATTCTTAAAGGAAAAAATTATCCAAAGGCTATTAAAAATAAGTTATCTATGAATGAATCTAGGAAAGCATACACAAAGGCCTTACTAAAGTAATGTATGTAACTAATTGAAGTGTATATTAAAATATCACTTAAATAAATGATTATTCTTATAATAATCATTAATTAGAAATTGCAATATTGTTAATAACTCAGTTCTTGCCAAATCGATCTGAAGTTTCATAGCAATTGCAGCCAAAGACCAAAATATTAACATTTTTGTTGAAGTTGATAATACTGAATGTTATATGACAGAACACGCATTCAAGACTAGCCAAGACATTCTTATATAAGAGAATATGTCAGAAAAATACTTGTGCCATTCTGGTGGCAAAACTTTCTATTCAACATAATTTAGACAATACAGAAATGTTAATAACTCACTTCAAAAGAGGAGGAATGCCAGAGAAGTGCTTACAGACATTATTTATGACAGGATGAATAATCAAGATATGTGAGCAAATATGGACTTTTCAATAATTGTTAGTAAGACATTTTATTATCAATTAAAAGTTATGTATATGCAAATTTGCATTCTTATTTTGTGTAATATTAAAAAATCAATTCCATTTGAATATTTCAATTTATAAGGAAAATATATCATTTTATAAGATATTAAAAGAATATAGTATATTATTTTACTATATATTAATATGTAATATATACTATTTTACTATATAATTATATAGTAAAATATCATGTTTTAAATATAGAAAAATACATCATATTTATCAACTGTAAGAAAAAGGCATGAAGAATTTGACTACATTAAGAGTAGTTAAGAAACTTATTTTGTTAAGAAAAAACATGAAAAGAATCAATACTCAGGTATATTTTGGGAGTTGTAATTTCAACAATACATCAAAATCTCTAAAGAATTAATATCCAGGAGATATATATATATATATATATAATCATAAAATATTTGGTAGATTAGTTAGATAGATGCCCTCCAATACTTCCCATGTCCCTGAATCCACTTACTTGATTATATGAACTTTAAGCATCTCCTAATAAAAAGTGGTGTCTGTTTCCCAATCCCTTGAGTCTGGTCTGTCCTATAACTCGTATTAGCTGATATAATTTTCCAGAAGAAATGGTGTGGCAACTCTGAGCCTAGACCTGGAAAGGCTTTGCATGTGTCCACTCACTGCCTTGTGCTGAGGTGAAGCCTGGTCAGGATCACTGGAGGATGAAGAACTGCATGGAGGAGAGGGAGGTGCCCAGACAGATGCCCCATGGACACCCTGAAGCAAAACTGCCTCACTGCCCTGCACACACACGAGAGCTCAACCAGGAACAAAAGGACCGGACTGAGTTTAGGCAGAACTTAGGCTAAATTTCAAATCATAGAATTGTTAGCTAAATCTGTGCTTTTGTATTAAACCTCTATGTTGAGGGGATTTTCTTTTCTAACTCTACTTATTAGTATAATTGTGGTCTTCTACACATAGAAAAAGACAAGCAACCTAATAAAAATACCCAAAGATGTCAACAGGCACTGCTACAAAGGAAACTCTAAGAGAATGCATATATGAAATTTATACTGAGTAAATAAGGACATGAGAAAAAAAAAGCATCTGCAATGATTTGGAGACTAGAGAACACCTAACTCAACTCCTCATTTCAGAAAATGAAGAAAAGCAAATATCCCTAGCACAGGGATGCAGAATAAACTTCCAACTTAATGCTGAAACCCAAATCTCTGGTTTTGGTTGTATCCTGATTTCTCCAGCCATGCTGCCTCTCCTGTGGTGGAGTAGAAAACCCTTACGATGCACACAAAGCATTTCTGCATAGGAAATGCCTGGAAAATGGACTTAGTCCAAGGATGTCCTGAGAGCCTTACAAGAAGCACATGTGTGAAGGACACCATGCAGGAGCCCTGATGCCAACAGCCCCACTCCTCACCTGCATGTTCTCTCTGATCCGCTGCTCATTGTAGCTCTTGGCCAGGACCACAACCCCACGCTGCAGCTGGTAGCGCAGGGCAATCAGGGCTGGGGATCGCTTGTGCTTTTTTGCCAAGGCACAAAGAACTGGGTCCTCCAAAAGAACTGGGGAGTTCTGATCCACCCTGGAAGGAAAGCCAGAAATGCTGAAGTCCTGAGGCTGGATTCAGTTTGGTAGGAGGCTCCCTAAACAGACTAACGTGTTCATTTTACACCGGACCTCAAGTGAGGTCCCTGAACAACAGTAGCAGCCTCACCTGGGATCTCGTCAGAAATGCAAATTCTCCCCTTACCCTGACTCACTGAGAGTGAATTCCAGGAAACAGAGTATCATATAATTAAAATATTCCATCAAAATGGTGTTTCAGGTAAACTTCCTGTTGCTTTTATTACCATATTTCATGTCTTTGGGTTCCCAGAGCACTATGGGCAACCAGAACAATGTCTTTCGACTTGCAGAAATCCAGCAGTTTGCTCTGGTTGAGATAAGGATGACATTCCACCTGCAAATGATCAAGATAGGAAAACATCAGATAATATGAAACAGCTATGTTAATATAAAAAAGATTAGAAGTTAGGCCGGGCGCGGTGGCTCAAGCCTGTAATCCCAGCACTTTGGGAGGCCGAGGCGGGTGGATCACAAGGTCAAGAGATCGAGACCATCCTGGTCAACATGGTGAAACCCCGTCTCTACTAAAAATGCAAAAAATCAGCTGGGCATGGTGGCACGTGCCTGTAATCCCAGCTACTCAGGAGGCTGAGGCAGGAGAATTGCCTGAACCCAGGAGGCGGAGGTTGCGGTGAGCCGAGATCGCGCCATTGCACTCCAGCCTGGGTAACAAGAGCGAAACTCCGTCTCAAAAAAAAAAAAAAAAAAAAAAATTAGAAGTTAAAGAAGGTGAATAAATAGCATGTAACATCAAAGATGAACTGAGAATATTACTGTTAAGTAATGACCTTTTTCATCACAATAAATTTTATATTGCTGTTTCCTAAAAGTATAAATAGAAATGTCATTTCTGAGCACAAGTAACTCCATAAACCAGATCCGGTATCTAACTACATTTGACCACTAGAAGTGCACATGGCCAATTCCAGATCTGCTATAGGGTAGGATTCTGAGCTTTAGACATCAAATTGTGCCAGAAAATAAGAATTTCTTCAAAGACTCATGAGGGCAGGGTTAAAAGACAAAAGAAGTAGTTTTATAGGAATCTCACTGGTAATGTTTATATAGATTTGAACATCAAAAACAATAATGAGTAAAATCAATCATAAATTATAGCAAAAATAATTCATGGGTTCATAGTGATGAGTGGTGAAGACAGACAGCAAAAATATTTGTCTCCACTTATGGTGATTTTTGCAGTAATTTCTTTCTAGGACATGAATAATTAAAGGGAAATAGTTAAGCTTTTAGCATGTCTGAGAGGAATAATTGTTTCCTTTCTTGACTTGGTGAGTGATTTTTTTCATAATAAAATGTAAAGTCAGAATAATAAAACCTGGTAGTTAAAATTGAAAGTAACTGCTTTAAAGCCCCAAAGAAAGAGCAAATACAATAATAAAATAATGATACAATACAAAAACTTAAAACATCATTGATACACACTCAATCATTATGTGGAAATTTCTTGTGGAATATACCCTCCCCTCTTGATAATTATCACCAGGCAGATTACCAGGAAATGCGAAGGGGAAAACACATCTCTAGGAAGATTAGATCTGGCTACCATTAACTTAACCAAGTGATCAAAATTAACTTCACTAATTGTGTAGCAATCTGTTATTTCATGCTGTCTACTGTAATTTCATGGATACGGCAAGGTAGAGACAGTTTATCACCAAAAATGTTTAACATGAATGATATAACGCATTCAAGTGTAACTTCTAATTTACAGAAACTTACTTTCTGAAAACTTGAAAAAACAAGTTAACTGGTCAAAATACAAGATGAAAGTCCCAATTGGATTTGGGGTTTTTTTGGTTTTCATGACACACCTTACATTTATTTACCATTTATTTAACATCTCTCATTGTTTTATAATTTTCTCTGTAGAGGTTGTACACATCTTTTATTAGGTATAATTTCTGTATTTAGTATCTTTTTATATTATATGGTACTCTTAAATTTTTTCATCTGCTGTTATGGTTAAAAATAAGAGCTCTAAAAGACCTTTCAAGAAAACAATAGGATATCTCAATACATATGGGGTATTAAACGATCTAAGGGTATTGTTGTTACTTCCTTAGAAATAATAACTGCACTGTTACTGGGAGAATATCTTCATTCCTATGCCAGCTTTGAAAGGTCTATAGAGGTGAATTGTGATCATTACAATTTACTTTGAAGAAACTCAATAAACACTCCATGCAGGCATATATACTCACATATATATGCCTATATATTTGTCAGGTTGGCAAAGTGTCAACAATTTTGGATATAGATGGTAACGTAGATGTCCTGTATTATCGCTTCAAATTTTTCACAAATTTGAAAATTATCATAATAAAAATAAAGTTAATATTAAGCCCACATTAATTTCTTAACTTTTTAATTAAAAATCATGATTTTGTATTGTTATGTTACCAAATACATAAATTTTAAGTACTTCATATTTCAACTCTAGACCTGTACTCATTGACTCTAAGCTGTAAAAATGTAAGTTAGAAAACAGAACTTTACACAGAAGAGATTGTGATTAAGCAGTTGATTTGATGACAGAAGGCAAAGAGGAGCATCAGAATAAGACGTGGGCCATCACAGGGTGAGCTCAATGTTCTGCTAAATTTTCCTCAGTGTTGATTTTATCCATCATAACTAGTTATCTCCATAAACAGGTAACTTCCTTTTTGCCACTATTTAAAGTTTTATTTCACAAACTTGGCATCAAATTTCCACAGTTGTGTTCTGGTCAATTTCCTATACTTGCTTGACTTTCCAAAATAATACTACAAAATATTTGTGGGCTAGGCAGAAGAGATGACTTCAAGCATCATTGCATTTACGCATCTTCCACAAAGCCACACAGTTAAGCATCTGATTCTTCAACGAGACAAAGCTTTAGTAGCACCCAGGAAGGCATACAGGAAAACCAGGCCATAGTTCCATTTATCAAAATCAAATCAGAGAAAATCTATTCCACATTTATATATAAGGCATTAATATGCGTATTTTCTTTTTCTATTACTGCAACAGTTTTCTTCTTTTAAATATCATATCATGGAGTTTACCAAGTCCTTCCTTTATTTCATGTCCTATGATTGCACAGATAGACTGCAAATGCCAAGGAATTGATGAGCTCAGTTCAACAGTTGCTAACAATTTCTCAATTTCTGAGAGAGACAAGTTCCTCAAGTCTAGTTTCTTAGCGCCCATACGTACAGAGACATCTTGATTTTCTTATATCCTACTTATTTCATAAAGCTCAGTTTTGGATTTTCCCCTGCTTTCATCATCAACAGAGTCCACAGCAAACACAAAGCCATCTGTGCATCTGGTATGTGACTTCTACAGCGTCACTCATTTCTCCTGACCACGTACATTCCAGGAGTGAAAAGTGACTGTCTTAGAATCTTCCAAGGTTATCTTCATTTTCTCAGTGGTAAAGCCTTTGGTAGGTATTGTATTTACAAATGTATTGAAGAGCAGTCTGAATAAGACAGCTGTTTTATCAGAGTGGTCCAAACACCAAATAACAACGTAGAAGGACTGAAATGAACACAGGCTGAACAGGACAGTAGTTTAGGCTGATAGCCCATTCCCCATTTCCAGCTGCAAATGTGTTCCAAATTGAAATACTTCCTGTCTTTGTGCTTTAGAACTTCTCTTCCTAGGTGATTCCGCTGTAAGACTCCATATTGGAGTCTGAGCCTAAATGAGGCAACATTGACAGGCTTTTCTATATGAGTCAGGGGTGGGGGTGGCACCCCGTGTCCTTTCAGCTTCTCTCTCCAAGGAGCTCTCATAAACAGGGGACTTCCTCTTAACTTAGATGACTTTCATTGTTTCCAGTTAATTTTTTGTACTTGTTCAATAACTGTGAAAGCAGAGATACCAAGAAAAGGCATTCAAACATCTAAACCCCATTTAAACCCTATCTTCTCTTATTCTCACACTCCTTATTTACTGCTTATTTGAT
Source organism: Cebus imitator (assembly GCF_001604975.1). Taxonomy (NCBI): domain Eukaryota; kingdom Metazoa; phylum Chordata; class Mammalia; order Primates; family Cebidae; genus Cebus; species Cebus imitator. The sequence continues at coordinate 42,708 of NW_016107802.1, forward strand.
GTTTTCATGGCCTCTATAATTATACACATTTTGCTCGAAATCATCTTTATGTAGCCACTATCTGGTGGTGTTTCAGAGCTTAGAGACAAGTCCACCTTCTCTCTGTGTTCTATTTCAGTCCTCCCTGATAAAATTTATATCCCAAAATGTTACACACAATTCAGCATGAAGTTCTTTGTACCTTTTTCACTAAGCCTTCTCCAAGGAGAGGCACAATTAAGGGTCTTCCATGTTCTTCTACACAGAGGCTTTGCTTTCTAGAATCTTCCGTTTCACAAAGGTAAGTAAAACAGCACAAATGGAAGCCAGGCAGCAGGACAGGAAGATGGGCATTGAGAAGAGAAAGAAGAGGCTGAGGGCGCCCACCTGGTTGCAGACGGGCTTGTACTTGAGCCCTGGCTTGTTGAGGATCATCTCCAGCTGCCTGCGGTTGAAGTTGGACACCCCGATGGACTTGGCCAATCCTGCCTCCTTACACTTCTCCATGGCCTGGGGAGAAAGCAGTTGTGAGAAATTATTTGTGCACATGGCTGCAGATTATGATAAATGCAAGACAGAACTGTTAACAACTGTTAAGAGATGACAATGAAAATTGCACTGATTCTCAGGAGAAAATTTACAACAGATAACAGAAAAGGATGGTGACAGCAAGAGGAAGAATTTCTGTGTCCTCTTTAGGAAACTGGAGAGATAAATGCACATGGAGGATGGGGAATACCCATCTTCCTTGTCCCCAGTTGATCTCCTTCATTTCTCCCTATTCTTTTTCAGTCATGTGTTCTTCCCTATCACTCAGCAAAACCTCCTTTGTCAAGCTCCCTAGTTTCTAGATCCAGTGGTGCATATTCCATTCTCACACATGGAAGCTGGGAAACAGGTTGACCCCTTCTTGTCTTCCTTTTCTGTGCTCTCTCCTCCAAGCACTCACCTCCCATGTGGCACAGAGATCCACTGTGTCGAATATTACTTTTCCATTTTCATCTTTTGGCATTAGGTCCTCACCTGGCTGAAGTAGAAATAGTCATTTTAATTATGTCACAATTTAACTTCTCCAGCCATAGGCATGCTCCCAGGTACATTTTAGGATAATACTCCACCATGAGATAGGTGCTGCAATGTTCTAGAAAATGATATGGGCAAAATGTTTCACACATGGAATTTTAAGGAATGTCTGTAGGAGACAGGCTTCCCTTAATCTCCTACTTCTATTATATGTATTAATACATAACCATTTTACAGGATCTAATGGGGTTTCACAGATGACTTTTGTCTGTTCTCATAATTTCCTCTGGGGAAACGCTTCTCATTGACCGGAAAAGCCCTTGACATCCAGCAATAAAGAACTGTACTTTAGACCCAGGCGACACAATAAGAGCTTCTTACCCCCTGAAAACTTGATAGTCGATGGGCAGGATTATAAACTGAACATGGTCAAATGGAAGTTCTTTTCGATATTAATAGGAAAGTGGTAAGACTGAGAGAGGCTATCTTATGTTAATCACCATGAGCCTTTGGCTGTTTCAAAGCTATCATTGACAGCAATGAAAAAGGCTGGGAAAAAAATCCAGAAATCCTCTTGGAGTGCATAGATAATGATGGAGAAAAGGCTACATTTATAGAGGCTGTGTCAAATCTCTACATGTAGCCATGGCAGTGACTACCCAATTGCATCATGCAATAAACTCTTTTAAATAAATCACGCTGAGTTGTTTTCTATAAATTTAAACTAAAAGTTATGCACAACACAGAAATTCATGACAAAGCAAAGCTGCAAACTCCACTGTGAAGGAATCATCACTGAAAAAGGCAAGGATTCTCAGGTCCCAATGACTGTTCCAGTTTAAGACTCACCCAGAGTGAGTTCCACCAAATCTATTTCTGCTTAAAATGAGGAGAGATGATGGAAACCCACTGTGTACTACCTGTGCAGTAGCTTTTTGGACACCACAGCTGCATGGATCTCTGTATCTGTGAACTTCCTAAGAGATGGACTCAGGAACCCAATTAAGATACAGCCTTGAAGGTGGCTATTGTTATTTTCTTGAGTTTTTAAGGCAGAGGCTTTGAGGTTGATGTACTGTCTTCTGCTGTCACTATATGTTAGAGAAGGAAGTTTTCACTATTTATTCAATAAAACGGGGTTAGGCATTATACTTAGGATTCTGCTCCAATGTAATAATACCTACACCCTCCTAAGAAGAAGCTTCATTCAACTGTCATCGTAAAGGATGGTCATGCTGACAACAGAAGAGAAAGGAGTTTGATCCCACAAATTGCCTACCTTGAGAGCCACTGGGAAATGAATAAGATAGAAGTCAACATAATCCAACTGAAGTTTTTTCAGTGAGCTTTCCAAGGCTGATTGGACCAACTCTGGTCGATGGAAAGTGCACCAAAGCTGCAGAGTAAAATAAAGGATTTGTGTTGAATAAAAACATGAGCCAATTGTATTAGTTTGCTCCACCTAATATTTAGACATTTTTCCACTGCTTGAAAACTGATGACCACTAGCCAAAAATATTTGCTTTGCTGTTGTGTTTTCTTTTGATACGACCAATGCTACTGTCTATTGCATATGCAGTTAGTACAATTGCTGAACAATGGAATTAAAATTTTCAATAGGTAAAAATTTATATCAAGTAATAATTATGCCCATTATCTGACTTATGTTTGATAGAATTTATAAAACACTTGAATAGTCTAATTTTCTCATCCTTTGAACCAAATGGATAATAATAAATATTCCTGTTGTTTAGAAACTAAAGAGAGTAACATTTAACATGATGACATTTGCTGAACACCATTCAAAATACTTTAGCTATATGTTGTTAATACTTATAGGGCTGTCTTATGCTGTACCCTCCCCCAGCACACACACATTGATGAAAAGGACAGTTGAGATTCAGAATAATAAGATATTGACAAACATCATCCAGGACAAAAGAAAAACTGTCATATGATTATAGTTCTCTATGGGTCTATAGTCTATGTAAAATTATCCTGATCTGAGGGTTTTTTTTCCAAGATTGTGAATTGGAGGCAGTCTTAGCATGTCTCTCCCACTTGGAAAGACAGAATAGTGTGTAGAAATTGACGCTGCAAACTTTTTCCAAGAAGCAATGCAGGAACTTAATAGGAAAATTGAAAGAATTCACAGACCCTTTGAAAGAAGTGGCAGACTACAGCCTACACTGGGAGACAGATGAAAAACTGAAAGACCCCAGAGTGTGAGAAGGGGAGAAACTGCCTCTGGAATATCCTTCGCCACCAGGGAATCTGAAAATCCAGGCCATGGGGAAGGCCTTAACCCTACCCAGACCCAGAACTGATTTAGGGAGGTAAGAAATAAAGTAGAAGAAGCAGCAGTGGCAAGTGCCACAAAGGCATTCCCAACGTCCAGCATGGACTGAGGGAAGCCATTTCTTATTTTATCTCATAGGGGACCTCAGTGAAGTCAGCCAACTAGTTCAGGCAGGGGTTGCAGATTGAAAGAAGCTCCCAATTGAATTTCATGATATTATTCCGAGGGAGGATGAACTCCTTTGGCTAGAACCCTGGGGACAAGTAAGAAGTGTGCTGCAGATACAAATGCAGAAGGCTGGTGCTCAGTCTTGCAGGTGGATGGGGAGGGGTATAGCTTCAAAGCCATACAGGTATTGATCGACTTACAACCTATGCAACTTACAACCATTCAACTTTACAACCACAATTGCTAGCCACAACTGCTCCGCATCTGGCAGCGCAAACGTTACCCAGCTGGGCGTACGACAGTGCGGACCAGCTTCCGGCAGCACTACCATCTCCGCGTGCACCATTTCAACTGTACATATAGCCTACTCAACTTATGACCAAAGTGTGTTATGACCGGTCCACGGTCCCGGCCATGGTCGTAAGTCGAGCACTAGCTGTAGTTGCTATCTCCACAGAAAAACTTTTGGTCCAGAGCAGTTCTGAGTTCTGAGCACAGGCTGCCTGGAACTTAGTTCAGTGCTCTTAGCATCTGCACTCCCGCAGCCTGGGCAACAGAGCACTGTGGAACTGCGGTCTGCCTTGCAAACTGTGTGGGATCTCAATGAGGCTTACTGCCACCTGCTATCCCCACTCCCTTTGTGAAAGCTCCTGTGAAGCAGAGGCAGTTATACTCCCGTCTGGAACATTACCTCAGTGGCCTGAGAACCATCTCCTGGCCCTCACAGCAGCTGCGGCTAGCTCCACTCCAGGAGAGTCAGAATGCAGACCTGCCTAGCCCTGACATGACCTGACTGTGCCCCTCCACCCACCCTGGTAGCTTAACACAAAGGACATAAACTTTTGGGAACTCTATGACCCCACCCGTCGCCTGAGAAGCCAAAATACCTCCCTAGGGCAACATAGGGCAAGCTCAAATCTCACAGCTTAGGTATTCTTCTGCAAGTGCCATCTCTTGGCTGGAGGCCAACCAACACAGTCCATTACAGCATCCCTAGGCAGAATAACACTGCACCCAGGAAGGAGAAAACTTGTTTGTAATCTCAGTTGTCCCCATTACCTGCAACTATCTGGCTAACAAGAAATGCTGAGTCTGTCCACGAGACATATTCACTACTATTATAACCAGCATTTGAGAAAGCCAGCACAAAATGACTATCTGCAACCAAGGAATCTCAGAGTCTACGTCACTTCCCTGACACCCTCGTGAGAGCTGGTGCTGATACCCACTACCGGGAAACATGAAGACAGGTCACATCATGGGGACTCTTGCCAATATTCCCCAGCACTAGCCCACAGTGGGGCAACCCCACTAGGTGGCTAGACCCAGAAGAGCAATAGCAATCAATCACTGTAGTCTGGCTCGCAGGATCTTCTACTCCTAGTGTAATGAGGAGAGCATCACATGGAGAGAACATCTCTTAAGACAAAAAAATCCAGATAGCAGGACTTGAGTTCCAGATCTTTACACTGGTGATAAGTTTCTTTCAGCAGAGACACATTTTCAGTGCTAGGTTCAGTAGGGAAAGTCTAAACCTCTACTAACAACTGTCAAGTGGCTTTAATGCTGGTGAAGAGTGTTGGAGAAGGGGTCTTTTCTCCCCGCTTGCCCATCAATGCAGACATAGCAGGGCTTCTCCTAAAGAAGCTCTGCGTGGGTACACCTATATACAACTTTCCTGGAGCACTTTAGAATGACTGCATCCTCACAGAGGAGTGCTCCCTAGGTTCAGGCTTGCATTAGAGAGATTCACAATTTTTCCCTACTTGGAACATCAGCATTTCTATAGATGAAAAGAGGTACCTATCTGATCTCAATATCCAGAACACTGCGACAGGGGTGAGGCTGGGAGGTGCATAGCTTTCCTGTCTGCCTGGCATGGCAGCTGAGGTAGTTTCCACCCTTGACCTTGATAAGATAGCAAATCCAGTTGAGAGCTCCCCCAACCACATTTGATACTGCATTTATCCACATGCTTTAGTTACAAGTGGTTTCTATCCACCTCAGCTGGCCTGGGGTGGTATCCCCAAGTAGGGGATACTCAATAAATAAAACAAATTCAATAAATAAAATACTGGGAAAAATTGAATAAATAAAAAAGTGCACACAACAGAAGGAGATAAGCTTCAAGATACCGCTGCTATTCCAACCCCGTAAGAGACAGTGAACTTGCCCACACACTGAGTATGTGGCCAGCATCCGACTATACAACCAGCATCTAAGGAAGCCATGATGCAAAGACTCTCTATAACCAAGAAACTCATATGTCTTCACACCTAACAGCACTAAGAACCCAATTAGGCTATTATAAACTGTAAACATTAAAGTCAGATCCTTAAAAGGAAAAAAAGAAGTTAAAGAAAAACAGGGATATCAAAAATAAATTCAAGAAAAAAATAGAAATAGTCTGTCGAAACGGGAAGGCAACAGAAAAGTAATCACGGCAATATAACAAAACAATATTCTGTCACCCAAAAACCCTGGGGTCACCCAAATCACCTCCAAAAGATCACACTAGCTCCCCAGCAATGGATCTAAACCAAGATAAAATATTTGAAATACCAGATAATGAATTCAGAGGGTTCATTATTAAGCTACTCAAGGATATATCACAGAAAGATGAAAAACAACTTAAAATTTTTTTAAAAAACACAATTCAGGATATAAACGAAAAGTTTTCCAGAGAGATATTACAAAGAAAAACTAATCAGAACTTCTGGAAATGAAAGACACACTTAGGGAAACACAAAATGCAGAAAGTTTTAACAATAGACTAGAACAAGTAAAGAATTTCAGATCTCAGAGACAAAGAGTTTTGAATTAACTCAATCAGACGATGATAAAGACGAAAGATCAGACTGGACAGGTGGCTTACACCTGTAATCCCAGCACTTTGGGAGGCCAAGGTGGGCAAATCACTTGAGGTCAGGAGTTCAAGACCAGCCTGGCCAACATGGCAAAACCCAGTCTCTACTAAAAATACAAAAATTAGCCCCGCTTGGTGGCATGTGCCTATAATCGCAGCTATTCAGGATCCTGAGGCAGGAGAATAGCTTTAACCTGGGAGGCAGAGGTTGTAGCAGTGAGCCAAGACCTGCACCATTTGATCCATTCATCCCACTACTGGCATCTACCAAAAAGAAAAGAAATCATTATATGAAAAAGACACACACACACACATGTGTACAGCAGTGCAGTTCACAATTGCAAAAATATAAAACCAACCTAAGTGTCCACTGAACAATGCATGAATCATGAAAATGTGTTATATATACATCATAGAATGGTGTATGTGTAAAAAGGTTTGAAATAATGTCTTTGGTAGCAACTTGGATGGAGTTTAAGGCCATTATTCTAAGTAATTCAGGAATAGAAAACCAAATACCATATGTTCTCACTTGTAAGTGGGAACTAAGCTATGAGGATGTAAAGACATACAGGTGATATAATGATCTTTCAGGACTCAGTGTTGGGGGAGGTTGGGAGTAAGGTGAGTGAAAAACACCTGCATATTGAGTACAGTGTCCACTGATCATCTGACCAGCTCACTTAAATCTCAGAATCATCACTATAATATTCATTCATGTAACCAAAATCCACTTGTACCAAAAATGCCATTGAAATTAAAAAATTAATGTATTAAAAAAATACTGATCTGAGCTGAGGCTGAAAAAAGTAAAGTGATTTTCAAGTAATAAATTTGAACACAACAATGATGAGAAAGACATCATCATTTGCCACCTTTTATTTTAGTTTAATATATGAATATGTGTGAATAAACTGGAACCAATACACACAATTCACCTACAACTACAGATCCACTTACAGAATTGTCATCTTCATGGAATCACATTAAATGCATGTGCATACAAGCTCATCATAGGCACAGTACCTTTGAAGTATAGAATATGTCTTCTCTCTTTACACTGCCGTCTGCAATCTTGCTTCGGATAGCCAGTCCAACCTGCTCCTCATTATTGTAAATGTATGCAGAATCAAAATGGCGGAAACCAGCTTCTATTGCTAATTTGGTGACCTCCACAACTCTATTCCTAGGAACCTGGAAAAGCAGTGAAAAGTAGTGTTTGGTGATTAATGGGCTCAACAGGTAGTTCAGGCACAAGCAATGACCTTCACAAAAATCACAGTATTCTTGTATCTTCGGTTAGTTATATATATGGAGTGATAAACTCATCCCAATTTGCTTTAGTCTTTCCTGCTTAGTAATAAAGTTTGGATATCCTGGGCCTTTTCAGTCCCAGGTAATTCCTGGTTGATCATTTGCATAGAGTTTCCTAAGAACAACCTCATATTCAGTCATTAGTTGCACAAATTAATAAGACTCAAATTATAGTTATAAATATAATTCTTATTACTACTATTATTATTTGAGATAGAGTCTCACACTGTCACCCAGGTTGGAGTACAGTGGCACAATCTTGGCTCACTGAAAACCCTGCACCCCCACCCTCATAATCCCCCATGCCCTTCATCTCAGGCTGAAGCAATCCTCTCATCTCAGTCTCCCAAATAGCTAGGACCACAGACGGGCGCCATGATGTCAGTTAATTTTTTGTATTTTGGGTAGGTATGGGGTGTTGCTCTGTTGCCCAGGCTCAAACTCCTGAACTCCAGGGATCCACCTGCCTCGGCCTCCCAAAGTGCTGGGATTACAAGGTGTGAGTCGCCACAAGAAGCCTCCTAATTATTTTTAATATGATAAAATTAACACATGAAAAAAGGCACATGGAAGGAACTACAGGAGGTATGCGGAAGGAACTACAGGAAGAATAGTGTGAGTTTCTATGATTCGCCTCTCAGTGATGCTGCACAAAACACACTGACTTCCTCCAGCATCACATTTTGACAACATAGGGGAAATGTCTACAAGGGATGCTATTTGGAGACTCAATTCCCAAGATTTTAACTGGGTGCTGGTTATACTGACCCAGTCTGTACAGCACACACCAAACTTCCAGTCTTGTAAAGAAAGCAGATATGCAGAAACCCCACACATTGTACGAGTAGTTAATTATAGACACCACCCTTATTAGTTAGGAAATGATGAGGAATTCTGAGATGCCAGCCAGGCTCCAACTTTAAAAACACCTGCATCTATGGGTGACACTCTATAGCGCTGACTCTTTCTACACAGCCATTAGCCATTCTGTGTGCATGACAGAACTAAGCACAAGGAGTAAAGACACATACTCCAAGTATGTAGACTTATACATAAGAAATTAACTGCAAACTGTAAGGGAATAGTAAAGTATGCTTTAGTCTTAAAAAATAAGGCCAACTTTTTTAGGAAAGATATAATTTCAGTGAAATTTAAAATTACTGACTTATCTACCAAATTTGGATAAAGATTTGAAAGGTATCTTTTTTAAACAACAAAGCCATACATAGAACAATTTTCTATTTTAATATGAGTATTTCAGAAGCTCTCTATTTCCAGTAATATTAAAAAGAACCAGATGTCAGGTCTCACTGCCTTCCTCTGATACCAGCCCTGATCTCTTTGCTGTGCAGGCACTCAAGTTTACCAAGGCTGGAGCTTCAGTGCTGTGGTTTCCTTACTTCCTCTTCATGACAATTGCATTACAAAGTAAACTGCTAGTGTTGATGGTCTTCAAGATGTCTCTCTGTAAATTCTTACAATGTACAGTTGAGAAAAGTAAGACAAATTTTATGTGACTAGTCCCTATTCACATACTTAGTAGCCTTGGAATACAAGTTTTCTTCCAGTGGAGAAATAGTTCAGTCTAGAAAATAAAGTCTCCATTTTGCCTGCTTTCATGTCAGAGGACCACCCCTATCATTTTTATGCAAATCTGATGCATGTTAACTGGACCAAAAATTCAAAATTTCTTTTGTGAGTTTCATTTTTTCTTAAAATAAAGTTATTTTTTCTTCCACATAATCTTCCTAGAGGTGAGAAGTGTATGTGGGAAATTGTATTAAGTCCGGGACCAGAATTATTACTCTGTCATGCCCAAGGCACCGTGACAGCTCAGCAATACTCTCTCCAACCGTTTTCATGCACCCCATCTTTAGGCACTGTTACCACAAAGACTTTGTTCGATCATGTCTACCTGGAAGACTAAAGAATTTCTTCAATTATAGAAATAAAGAAATAAACCATTCCACTGCAGTCAATCTCCTACCAAAGGAAATGCCAGGCAGTGTTCTTCACTATTGAGTTTTAAATATTCTGCAAAGCTGGGGATGCCCATAAACAGAACAAAAACACAGTGCATAAAATAAAAACAGGCAGTACATGACCGTATGACCAGACCTCAGTGCAGAACAAAAGTCGACTACCTTTTCTCTTCGAACAGAGACTAGCTCTGACCTAGTAATACAGACATGGTGAGTCACGCAGAATAACATAGTGACACAAAGCCAAAACCCAGGTCATCTTCCGCTTACCCTAGCTCTGCTCTTTTAAATGCGCAACACTGAAAACGTGATTATGTTACCTCTGGAGGTGCGTAGGTGCCAAATCCCAGTACAGGCATAAAGTGACCATCATTTAGCTCCACACGCGGATATTTGGGATCCATTTTATATCCCTTCCTTCACTAAGCAGATCCTGTTTCCTTCGTTAACATCCGGCATTTATATTCACAGGTTATATAAACAACAGGCAGACAATGCCTCACGGCCCGCTGTCTGGGGTTAACGGCATGCAGGAGGAAGCAAGCAATAGTGTATTACACAAGCTGTGAAGAAAACTGAATCCAGTTCACTTGTTTTTTATCCAAGAGAATTCTTACTGACATTATTACATAGTCAGAGTAAAATTATTAATTTCTTGCTGAAGTAAAATTTTCCGTCCAGAATCTATCTGGCTATTATCTATCTATATATCTATCATCTATCATCTGTCTATCTACCTATCTCAAAAACACCTCCAGTATATTTATAGAATGATTAGTGATCATATGTTGAACTACAAAACACCTCTAGCAACAAGTCTCATTTTTGTTCATGCCACGATGATGCCACATCTTTATTTTATGTCATGTAAATGGTCAACCATTTTACATCTTTCCTTCACACAGATGCTATTTAAAGGAATGACTAGTGAGCACTTTTTAAAAGGTGACACTCAATAAAAAATTAAACATTAGAGCCAAAAGAAATTTCCCCTTTTACCATTTCTTCAGCAAATATTTTTTTTCTTTGCATTATAAAAGGAATATTCATTCCTAATGAAAATGCAGTCCTGATGGTGTTGTAATCCTGGCAAGGGCTCAAAGAAAAACGAAAACACAGAAATCCTGACATGATGTTTATTGGAATATTAATTATTAACAATGTTTGGTCTTTGGACATTATTTACAATATGCAAACAAACAGTGCCTTACAGTATTTGTGCCTTTCATCCAGTTTTATAAGAAACTATCAAAAGTTAACTTCCAAAAAAACTGGTAACTCTTTTATATAATTTGTGATTCTGTTAAATATTATTCATAAAATTAGAAACTAATTACAGTAAATTGGTGAATAATCCTCACATCCCATAATTTTTACTTGTGTCTCCCTTTGGAAGGAAGATTTGAATATAATCATTGGGCCAAGATGTGTTGGCTCAGACCTATAACTCCAGCACTTTGGAAGGCTGAGGTGAGTGGATCACTTGATATCAAGAGGTCAAGACCAGGCTGGCCAACATGATGAAACTCTGTCTCTACCAAAAATACAAAAATTAGCCATGCATGGCGGTGCATGCCTGTAATCCCAGCTACTCAGGAGGCTGAGGCAGGAGAATCATTTGAACCCAACTGAAAAACATTTTCCCTCACTCAGTGTGGGAAACAACCCTTCTCTTGGCTGAGGCTTCTGATAAACAAGCAGAGGAAAGGTGAGCCTGCTCTCTCTCTTCTGAAGCTGGGACACCCATCTTTGTCTACCCCTGGACATCAGAATTCCAGGCCTTCTGATCTTTGAACTCTAGGTCTTTCACCAGTGGCCCCCAGCTTCTCAGGCTTTCAGTCTTAGACTGGAGGATACTTGGGTGGCTCCCCTGATTTCAGGCCTTCACAGTTGGAAGAGGCCATGGCACTGGCATTCATGGCACTACAGCTTGTGGTGGCAATTTTCAGAAAACAAAACTGAAATGAGGCAATCCCTCAAATGTATTCCTGCTCCTACATTTATAGAGATAGAAAGATTTCATAGATTTACCTATGAGATGACACACACACACATATATACTTGTGTATATATATGGATCTAACATATACCACATATATTATTATATATCTAGAATACACATTCTAATATAATACAAATATATAATATGTATTCTAATATAAACATATATTAGATATATATTTAGATATAAATATTTAGTTATATATATCTATATCTACATATACACATTTTAGATTTGTATTTCTTTGGAGAATTGTAAACATACTGATTTTGACAGCAGAAGGAGTTCTAAAGGAACAGAATTTATACTGAGTTTTCTGAATTCATTTTGGGGTTTATGGAATGACCACTCTAACCTAATCAAACTCGAATATACTAAAGACTCTATTTCCAATAATACAGAAAGTACTGTTTACAATATGAACTGTTTCTGGAGATGCATAAACGATCCACATTACCATACTCCACAATTCATGAAAGGCCAGGAAATTAGTGACTCTATATATGATACTTTTGAATAGTTATGGAAAACTATTCAATATAATGACCACTCTACGTGTTGTCTGTTTACTCTGCTGTTTTTGTTTTTGTTTTTGTTTGGCAAAAGCTCTTTACTTTAATTAGGTCCCAGCTACTTATCTTTGCTTTTATTGCATTTACTTTTGGGCTCTTGTTCAGGAAATCCTTGCCTAAGCCAATGTCTAGAAGGGTTTTTCCAATGTTATCTTCTAGATAACATTTGTAGTTTCAGGTCTAAGGTTTAAGTCCTTAATTTATCTTGAGTTGATCTTTTTTATAAGGTGAGCGATGAGGACCCAGTCTCATTCTCCTACCTGTCACTCACCAGTTATCCCAGAACCATTTGTTGAAAAAGGTGTCTTTTTTACCCACTTTATGTTTGGTTTGCTTTGTCAAAGAGCAGTTGGCTGTATTTGGGTTTATTTCTGGGTTTTCTGTTCTGTTCCACTGGTCTATGTGCCTATTTTTGTAACAAAACAGCGCCATGCTATTTTGGTGACTATGGCCTTGTAGTATAGTTTGAAATCAGGTAGTGTGATGCCTCCAGCTTCATTCTTTTTGCTTAGTCTTGCTTTGGCTATGCAGGCTCTTTTTTGGTTCCATATACATTTTAGAATCATTTTTTCTAATTCTATGCAGAATGATGGTGGTATTTTGATGGTGATTGTATTATATTTGTAGATTGCTTTTGGCAGTATGGTCATTTTCACAATATTGATTCTACCCATCCATGAGCTGGAGATGTGTTTCCATTTGTTCATGTCATCTATGATTTCATTCAGTAGTTTTTGTAGTTTTCCTTGTAGAGGTTCTTTTGAGTCCCTGGTGAGGTATATTCCTATTTCTTTTTTTTCTTTTTCTTCTCTTTTTTTTTGTTATTGTAAAAGGGGTTAAATTATTGATTTGATTCTCCACTTGGTGGCTGTTGCTATATAGAAGAGCTACTGATTACATCAATCTTGTATACAGAAACTTTGCCAAATTATTTTATCAGTTCTAGGAGCTTTCTGAAGGAGTCCTTAGGGTTTCAAATGATCATATCATCAGTGAACAGTGACATTGAGAATTCAGCATATGATTTGGAGGGTCAAATATGCCAATTACAGCGTTATGCCCTTGGCCCAAGAACCTCACAACCTTCTTACATGCAAAATGTAACCATTTCATCCCAATAGTTCCCAAAACTTGTAACTTGGTCCAGCACCAACTTAAAATTCCAAACTACAAAAGTTCATCTCAGATTCAAGGTTCCTGCCAGCTTTGAGCCTGTGAAGTCAAAAACAAGTTATTTACTTTCAAAGTACAACAATATAATCAGTTGTGGGTAAACATTCCTTTTCCAAAAGGGAAAAATTAACAAAAAAAGGAAAAAGGTGTGGGTCAGGTCAGGGGAAACAGGACCTACAGAAGTCAGAATCCCAGCAAGGCAGACATTAAACTTTAGAGCTTCAAATAATTTCTGTTTATTTTACGTCCCGCATCCTGGGCACCTGGTACAAGGGTCAGCTCTCAAGTATTTAGGCAGCCCTGTCCCCATGGCTTTGCTGGGCACACCCGGTGTGGCTGCTCTCACAGGTTGGACTTCTATGCCTGTGGCTTTTCCAGGGAGAAGTTTCAAGCTGCCAATGTCTATGTGATTCTGGGGTCTGGAGTCTGTGGTCCTGCTCCCACGTCTCCACTGGGCAGAAACTCCATGGAAACTTCTGACCCCACATTTCTTCTTAGCATTGCCTAAGTAGGGAATGTAGGTGTGGCCTCCACCCCTGCATCAGGCTTCTCCCTGGATCGGTGAAGCTGCCAAGTCTCAACTACTCTTGCACCACAGCGAGATCAGGCTTGAAACTCCCCTTCTCTTTTTATTTCTTTCTACTTAGCATTCCCTCCAATGACCAGGTGTGAGGCCTCTGGCTTCTCAAGGCTCAAGGGACTAGATAGCTGCCATGTCGGGGCTTCTACCTGAAGAGTGTGGGTTCGTGGGGTTGACAAGAATTCAAACTTTTCCCAGACTGTATACAATCTCAGGGGAATGCTCGGTTGTATAGGGGATATAGAGAAGGGGAGAAGCAGGGAAGAAGGAAAGTAAGAGTAAGAAGTGGGGAGGAGAGATGCGGGGTGTCCTTCAGTCAGCAATAATACTCATGTGCCTCAAATAAGTAATCGATCTTACTGTAAACCAAAAATAACTGAGGCAGATATCAATTAGAGGTTTCATTGGGCAAGGTTGAGGACACACCCCAGAAAGAAAAATGCAAGTCACAGCAAGATCTTTGACCTGAATTTTTTTCAAAGAGGATTTTGGGAGCTTCACTATTTAAAGGGTAAAGAACAAATTATTTGATGATTAAGAAAAAGAGGACAGGTACACAATGAGGCAAGTGGTTACACTCTTGTGAGCCTCTGATTAGTGCTCACCAAATCTACATCTTACATTGGAAAAAAAAGCAGTAGAGAAATAATTCAATTGTGCATTTGTCTTTCACTCAGTAAATCTGCATTTTACATACGATGTAGTAGCATGCAAAATTACAGCTATTTGTTTGGAAATAAAAGGAAGGCAACTTTTGGATAACTCCATTCCCAAGCTTAACCTTCCTTCTGGCATAGTGAATTTGGTGTCCAGAGGACATATTTTTCTTTCTTTCCTTTCCTAGGAAGGCTCATTCCTAGATCATGTCCCATGTTGCTAGGAAGGCTAACTCCTAGGAGGTTGTGAAGTCTTGTGTCATATGGAAGAAAATATGGACAGAAAGAAATAAAAAATTTAAAAAAAGATAGCAAGGTCAGATTATAACAAGAAAAGAAAAGCAGTCCTGGAAAACAGATTTAGTCTTTACTACTAAAAACTCTATAGGCAGTAAGTACAAATATATATATAGCTGTTATATATATTTAAATATTTGGTGATTCCAAGTAAAGAAAGTAGGAGAAAAAATGGAAACATAATTTTGTTGACTTGCAGGCAGAAAATAACTTAGAATTCAGACCAGATAAATTGTAGGCAATTGATAAAAACTGAGAAACAGTAGACAAAGGTAGAAGCTAATAACAGGTGTACTATAGTTTCTTTTTTGTTGTTGTTTTTTGTTTTTTTTGTTTTAGAAGGAGTCTCACTCTATCACCAGGCTAGAGTGCAGTGACTTGATCTCAGCTCACTGCAACCTCTGACTCCCTGGTTCAAGTGATTCTCCTGCCTCAGTCTCCCGAGTATCTGGGATTACAAGTATATGCTACCATGCCCAGCTAATTTTTGTATTTTTAGTAGAGATGGATTTCACCATGCTGGCCAGGATGGTCTCAATCTCCTAACCTTGTGATCCGCCCACCTCGACCTCCCAAAGTGTTTGGATTACAGGCGTGAGCCACCTCGCCCGAACACTATAGTTTCTTTTGAAATATTTTTTTCTCTCCAGTCCCTGGTTTTTACCAAAGACAAATAGTGAGAGAACGAATTTATTTGTAAAATATGTCTTAGTCTTATTATTCTTAAGCAAGAATAATTATTGGTCAATAGGCTCTTTATAAATTGGCTTTGCTGAAGCTATTTAAAAGAATCTCAGATTAGACTTTTAAAGACCTTTCTATCTCAGCCAAAAATATGTCTGTGCCTTCAGATACCTGAAGTTGGAATTTATTTTGTTTACCAAGGAAAAGCTGGTGCAGAGGGGTGTGGAGGACAGCACTTAATATAATGACTTATCAGTGGTTTAGCCCCAGCTTATGTTCATCCAACTCAGATAGTGAGGACATCCGATGTGCTAGGCCAATGTCCACTGTAATGAGAGGTTGGATAAGTGAAGCCCAAAGGGGTCCAGCTGTGCCATATGTGCCATCCCAGGTACCACTCTTGTTGGGCTGAGGGGTACATATGGGACACCCTCTCCTGCAGAGGTAAGGTTCCCCATTGTATCTCTGCTGTCTGTGGTAACTCACCATTATTGAGGACCCTAATGGCTCAGGGCCTCCACTCAGGAACACAAGCACTGAGAAATACAGGCTAATGTCCTCAACTATCAAGGGTAGAGGAAGTGAGATCATTGAATCTGAAACCCCCTTAAGGCTGGGGGACAAGGATAGACAGAAAATCTTGATGGTAGAGTCACTCAATCGTGAATGAGGCTCATAAGAGATTTAGCAATCCTACGCACCTCACTCACAGCTACCTGTCTCAGGAAGGACCCAGGAAGCCAAGCTAGAATGAGATAATTCAGGTGCCTCTAACAGTGATGAAACAGTCTTGAGCATAACAAGGAAAAACAAAAGCTGACCTTCATAGCGAATGGTACATGAATAATGAACAGGTCTACATAGTCCAGTCCAAGTTTCTTCAGTGACCTTTCCAGGGCTGGGCGAACATATTCTGGCTGAAAGAAAGTAGCCCAAAGCTGCAGTGGCCAAAAGAAACAAACTGGATTATAATTTCACACATTTGGGGACCAAAATTAAACTTCATGGTCAGACATTGAGATGTGAGTCTTAAAACTCTGTGGTCTAAAGCTAAAAGAGCTGGGGCTAAATATACGTTACTCAATGTAAATCAGGTCCTTGATGGGATACTGAAATTTCCTCGAATTACTGCAATGTAATAAATCTGTGACTAAAGCTAAGATGAGGCAGGAAAATCAACTTTAACGTATCAAGGGTTAGAGGAGTCGTCCACTGAAATGAGTCAAGAAATGGCAGGTCAGGGAGAACAGAATCTCTTGTCCTGTATGATAAATTCCTAGAAAGATTCTTCTGAGAGACCCACACGCTCAAAAGAAGTTGTTATTGATATAAACATACACAGGGTACATCCTTGGAGACCTCAGCTATTTACACTGGAAGCATGGATTTCCACCTAGGACAATTTTAGAAAGTTCAGAAAACTCAATACTTATTTGAGAAAAAGTATTTTCTTGTCTGGCTCCCTTTTCTGAATAATATCTGACCTTTCTTGCTATGTCCTGAGAGCCTCTACTGAAAACTTGAAGGAGTGGACCCATAGTGGCTTGGTTAATCCATACAACAGTTAAAGGAGACAAGTATCATTATTTCTGTTTTACATATGAATACTGTCTGATGCTCAGAGACATTGAAGAACTGTGTTCTACTAGTAACATATTTCAGTGTAAGCAAGTCATTTCTGTTTCTGTTTCTGTAATGTACCTTCACAATATTAGGAGGTAAATAAAGAATTCAACTTAGACCATATTTTCATTTCAAAATAACATATCTGAACTGATGGTGGCCTCTGGCCACGGCACACACTGAACTTTTCACCTTGGTGGTGCGGAATACGTCCTCGCTCTTTAGGACAACATCAGCAATCTTCTCTCAGATGGCCTGCCCAACCTCCTCCTCATCTTGGTACAAGTATGCTGAATCGATATGGCAGAAGCCTACATCAATAGCCACTTTGGTGGCCTCGGCAGCCTGGCTTTTGGAAATCTAAAAGACAGGAGTAAGAAGAGTTGATGATCTGCCCAATTCAGAGAACATCAATGCATTTTCCCAACAGCATTTTCACTGACAGCTTCTTGCTGGCCTCTTCCTCCAATTTTGATGACGCAAGTTTCAGTGATAGACCTGTACTCTGAGGACGCTGACTAAACTCCAGCGTAACTTCTGTTCCCAAACGAATTAGAGAAATTGGCTTCACCCTGGAGCATGGAAAAAACACATCTCATTCCATATGAATCAATTGTAAAAATGTAATATAACATATGTTAGACACACCTTATACTTACTGGATAAAACGGATCATTGAAAAGCAACTGGCCCCATCTGACAGCTGTTTTCTATTGACATCTCATGTTGTAGTTCTACCAAGATTAAGCACATTGTTCTGTCATTTTTAGAGCAATTCTTGCAAAGCAACCCCAAAGCTGGCCTTACCTCACAGTGACCAGAGTGACAGTTCAATTTCCCTGCAATTAACTGAGTGGATGGCTGAATAGTGTATTCTGTGAGATGCACAATCTAGTCCCTGTTGGACGTTATGCCTCCTAAGTCTTCCCTTCTCATTTCCTAATGAGTGGAATTGAGAGAAAAAAGTTAGTCAGTTAGGTCAGGTTCTTGGAAAAACTCCTTTAAACAGAGAAATGCTCTGAAAAAATAAGGCTGCCGACACAGATGAGGAAGCTTACTCAAGTCTCTGGCCCTCTCGGATAAAAGAACCAGTCCCAACACAGAAACACCTTTGTCCTTTGTGCCTAAGACATGCCCACAACTACACTAATAAGAGAACAAGACCCAACACAGAAATGCCTTTGTCCTTTGAATAACCAACAGGTTTCTAGAAAATAGTCTCTTCTCCTTTTGTGGACATGTACACTGCGGGCTGCAGGGGTTTCGGTGGGCACTTTCCTTTCCTTTTTTGGACATGCTTTTGACTGTGAGCTGAGCCTCTAAGAATCACCACTTCAGCCTCTGATTGCTCCCGGGCTCGGACCAAGGTTCTGAACAAAACATTCCCTTCAGTCTCTAATTGGTCCTGGGCCTAGGTCCAAGGCAAAGCTGAGTAACTGTTTCTCCAAGTCCAGTCAACACATTCCTTCCCTTCCCAGTTAAAAACACCCCAGGCCCAACCTCACAGTTGACAACCCATTCAGGCCCCCTCCCTAATACAGAGAGCTTTCTTCTTTCACTTATTAAACTTTCATTCTAACCTCACCCTTTGTGTCCACATTCCTTAATTTTCTTGGTTGTAAGTCAAAAAACTTTGGCCAATACCTCACGAGAGACTACTACATTTTTGATACATTGTTGAGACTGTAAAATATTTTTGGTGCATGGGCTGGGAATGGGATTCATGGGAAGGGTAAGCAGGAGCTGACCTCCAAACTCTTCACTTTCATTTCAGTTTTTTCCTATCAAGAGCA
The DNA here is from genome assembly GCF_001604975.1 of Cebus imitator. Lineage (NCBI taxonomy): Eukaryota > Metazoa > Chordata > Mammalia > Primates > Cebidae > Cebus > Cebus imitator. The sequence continues at coordinate 61,719 of NW_016107802.1, forward strand.
AATGAAACACTGGGTTCCTGTCAGTGAATAGGGCGGCTGCCAGCCTTACAAGACCCAGGGGACAGGCTTCCTGAAGAGGACTTTTTCAATCCCCATCATCCTCAGGTATTTGGAATGTTAACTCCGTTCCACTCCAATTTCCTTTCACAGAAGCCCTAGCTGTCACACGAAGCTGAAAAGATACCCTAAGACAACTGAAAGTTTCTGGCGGAGGCTACACCTCAATGTTACCTGAAGGCCCTGGACTAACTCCAGTTCCCAACCGCCTGTGAGGGCGTTGGCACCAGAACTTCCAGCATTTCCTACTGCATTTTCCTCCTTTCTTTCCATGGCTGTCATATCTTCTATTGCTTCTTTGTATACAATGTTACAGCATTTTTACAAGCTGTGGATACATTCTTGTTGGGTAAACTCAGTAGGTGTTACAGTAATCAGGAATGTAATTCAAATAGGTACTGTTTATGTGATTTCCTAGAAATGTTAAAGGGGAATTTAACATTTCTGTCTAAATTTTCACCCTGAGATCAATAAACCAATTAGAAGATTGACAAACAGAAAATCTCACAACTGCTAGATCTTCTTATGGCCACATAGTCACTTACATATTATGCATGTGATATCTATAAAAAAAGAACTCTGATTAGTTGACCTAAAAAAAATAAACACCATCAAATATTTTGAAGGAAAAGTAAAAGCTATAAAGCCTCTTAGTTCACATGACTTTAATCTTTAAAAAACAAAAAGTCTTAAAAAGTATTGGTAAAAGACAAACGTCTTCAACATATAAATATGTGGTCTAAATTACACAAGTCATATACTTGTGTAATTTAGACCACATATTTATATGTTTACTAAACATATAAACATTTACTAAGTATTTTGAGATTGCAAACTACTTCTTTGACCTTTAAAAACTGTTAGACTGCCTACTTCACAATTAATAAGACCTGAGGACATATGGAAATAACCACACCTGTAACTATACTAGAAAAAGCCAGACTTTATGCCTAATACATAATTAAAACAACTTACCAGGTTTTATATTAAAGATTACTAAAGATTACCACTATGACATATAATTGGGACTACTATAAATAAATTCACATGCAAAGTATATGAAAACAGTAAAATATGTTTTTAATAAAAAATTATAAAAAGACATAAAAATATAAATTTTGGCTAGGATGATTCTGAACAATCATCCTACAAATCCTACCAGGTCATAAGAATAAATAGAATACTCATAACCCAGAGGTTTCTTTATTTGAGAAAAGAAGGCCAAAAAAACTAACCAAAACCAAGCTTTCATACACCCAAATCTTAACAGATATAACCATAACCACCAATTATCAGGACATACCAACAACCTCAGAATTTTTAAACTATCCTGATGCCCCCTTGTTTCATTCTAATACGTGTACTCTAATAGCCCAAATTATTGCTTCTCACCTAAAAACTATCAAACTCTAAATAATACTACTAATAACACTACACATAAACACCTTTCTTCCAAAGGCCCTTAAACCAACCCCAAGAAAAACTCTACTATTCCCCACATGACACCACCCTCCAAGAAGAAATAGCCAGAAAAGTCAACACCACTCTCCCTAACAACAATGATGGACTCCATTCCTGAGGGTAAAAATGAAAGAAAAAAGTTAAAGTGAGCTCTTGGCAAAACTCCTTTGAACAGAGAAACAGCCTAAAAAAATCAGACTACACACACAGATAAGGAAACTTACACAAAACCCTGGCTCACTCAGGTACAAAACAAGGCCCAACATAAAAACACCTTTGTCTTTTCTGCCCAATACATGCCAACAAATGCATTATTAAGAGAACAAGACCTAACAGAGAAACACATTTGTCCTATGTATAACCAACAGACTTCTAGCAAAATCTCTTCTCCTTTTGTGGACGTGTACACAGGCTCTGATAGGCACTTTCCTTTCATTTTGAGGACATGGAACTGTGAGATGAGCCTTTATGAATTATCACATCAGCATCTGATTGCTCCTGGGCCAAGGTCCCAGGTCAAGATTTCACTTCAACTCCTGATTAGTCCTGGACCAGGATCCTGGGCCAAACTTTCACTTCAGTCTCTGATTGATCCCAGACCAAGGCCCCACGCCAGGCTGAATTACACTTTCTCTAAGACCAGTCAACACATTCTTTTTCTTCCCTGTCCATAAAACCTTAGACCTGACCTCATAGTTAACAATCCATATGGGCCTCCCCTCTACTACAGAAAACTGTCTTCTTTCACTTATTAAATTTTAACTCCAACCTCACCCTTCGTGTCCATAATCCTTCATTTTCTTGGTCATAAGACAAAAAACTTCTGGTAATACCTCAAAATGAAAGACTACTACATTTTTAATATATTGATGGCACTGTAACAGAATCACAGTGGCTTCTTATATGACAAAAAGTTTAGATGGTTGAAACTCTCTGCCAAATACTTCCAGCACCAACAACCTCACAGCAAAGCTGCCACTAAGTATTTACCTTGGCTTTTCACTCCCCCTGGGCCCTTGGCCCTTCATGTTTCTAACCAAGAGTAGAGTGACTCTGGCCAGAGCAAAAGATGAGAGCAGCCTGAGCTTGGACTTTTAAAATGTAACACATTTTAATGAGTACTTACCTAGGCCAGTTGTTAAGGAATTAGATAAAATAATGCATGTAAAACACATGGAAATCATTTGATATGTTAGGTAACATTGACATTTTTAATAGTAAGAAAGATAATATACCCACAAAATTATCAATCTCAGAATCCCCATAGTCAATAGCTTGCTATGCTACTTAGTACAAAAAAAGATCTCTGTGACCTTGAGAGAGGCAAGCTAGAGACAGTTAAATGGAAGCCCAAATGAGCCTTTCCAAGCATCCACTGTCTACCAGGTGCAGGTCTGAAATGAAATGAAAAATCACTACATGTACAAACACAGCTGACCTAACAAACCTTGCAAGTACTGCTGACCTAACAAACTTCAGACGCCCTGGGGTCCACTTATGTCATCAGGAGCATAAGTGCCAAATCCTGGCTTTCGAATGAAGTGTCCATCATTCAGCCTCACAGAATGGCTTTGCTTCAGAGCCGTCATCGTCCCCAGCTAATCTGACTGTCTTTCCTCCTTTTCCTCACTGACAGCCCAGGAGGAAACAAGGCTCCTGTATTCTTTATTAGCCCCAAATACAAGTGGGCAGGATGAAGATGACAGCCGCCAATGATTTCAAAATGAACCTGGAGTCAGTCCGGATCCTTTTCTGTGATTCTTGTGTGTCTCTGCGGGAGTATTTTCAGGACACTCGTTCGGAAATGCTGTGAATGCCAGAGGACTTTGATTTTCTCCTCTGTGTTGTTCAAACTTGATTCTTTAGTCGAAAGATTAACCATACCAATTTGTCCTTGATAAATATACTAGGCTTCCTTTACAAGATGCAAAGTTATGAGAGTGGTCATTTCAAAAAACTAATTCTACTACAGGACTGACGTTAACTTTCTCACCTATATTTGATGACTACTCCCTTTAAAAACAGCTTATTAGAATTCCTTGAATAAAGCTTGATGTCTGGCACCAGTCACGAATGTAATGAAATTTCTTAGGAATACCCACCGCTATTCCCATTATATTTCCCTCCTGTGTCCAACCCCACTCCATTTTTCTGATTTGCTTCCTCGAATGTTTTGCAAGAAAAACTTGTCTGAGATCATGGATAAATTTCTATGCTCTTGCCTTTGTTCCAGCCATTGCATCTTTCTACAACAGCCTGCTCACCTCCCTCCTGGTCTCCAGCAGGCTTCTGATCTCTGACTTATCCCAAATGCACCTGCTACAGCCTGACATCCTTTATGACGCCTTCTTTTCATTGCTGTTTTTTGTTTGTTGGTTGGTTGGTTTTGAACATAGATAGGAGATAGCAAAGTGGCCTGGGTCTTAACAGAACAGCTTGGAATTCCAGGGCCTAAACTGCTTTTGTAAACATAACCACACACACAGCAACCATGAGAAAATGAAAATTAAAAATGGCACCCAATTCAGAATGCCAAGAGGCTCAGCCTAAATGACTTCCTGCATAATTCACCTTGGACACTTGCATCCTCTGTAGATGAGGGCAGCAGGTCTAGACGAAGGTTAATACCTTAAAGGGTTCAAAATAACTGACTTTGAAATAGCAGAGTCACCAGTGTTGCTAAAAACACCTCTTTTTTAAAAATTTTAAGTAATGTTTAATTATCACATTATGAAGTATTATAAAAAGAGAAGATGAGGCTGACCAACCTTCTCTTTATTATTTTAGCTTCTACAAAGCAGGTCATAAAAACCACATCATTGAAATTACACCCTCCACTAATACGGAGCTTCGGCTAGATAAGATGCCTAAGTGGTACTTTCTTTCATGTTTCTATTATGCTGTGCTTTCTTCCACCTGTATGTGTTAGAAGTAATCCTGAAACATGCATTTGTCATTTATCTTATTTTGAAGCCCTAGTTCTGGCTGGGCAAGATCCGAATTCTGCCTGATTCTGATTCCCTGTCATTTATATTTATCCCAACATTGTATCAGCTCTAAATTTGGTAAGTATACTGCTTATATTACATTGGTAAAACTGTTGAATTTCCTACAGAGATGGAGTCAAGTTCTGTGCCAAGTCACAAGAAACGTATGTCTTCATTGATGGTAATAGCTTGAAGCTCATCATTCAATAAATTAAAAATTTATCAATATGTTTGCAATTTTTTTTTTTTTGAGACGGAGTTTCACTCTTCTTACCCAGGCTGAAGTGCAATGGCGCGATCTCGGCTCACCGCAACCTCCATCTCCTGGGTTCAGGCAATTCTCCTGCCTCAACCTCCTGAGTAGCTGGGATTACAGGCACATGTCACCATGCCCAGCTAATGTTTTGTATTTTTAGTAGAGACAGGGTTTCACCATGTTGACCAGGATGGTCTCAATCTCTTGGCCTCGTGATCCACCCGCCTCGGCCTCCCAAAGTGCTGGGATTACAGGCGTGAGCCACCGCACCCGGCCCGTTTGCAATATTAACCTGTATTTTGTACTAAATGGTTTGCTAAAGTAAGAGACATTATTTCTCTCTCACTTCCCTAATTTGGCAGTCTAGGAAATGTGTCAGTGAAAGAGAATGGGCTGATTTCATTCTTAGCAAATTCAAAGCATGGCCTCATGCTCCCTGCCCCTCATCTCATAAAAGTTGCATTAAGCATTATCCTGAAATATTTATAGATTTGACATCATGCTTTATAGCAAACACTTTTCAGAATCCATCTTCCCTTTGTAATTGGAAAGGTGTCTGTCTGTTGTTTCCTGGAACTATTTTTACTTTCTCAGGTTTTCAAAGGCTACCAAGGAGATGAGGTGCACTCAGGGAGCTCATGGTTTATTGGGTAACAGGTGGGCAGATGGCAAGTTGTTTCCCTACGAGACCTGCCTCCTGGTATCGTGCCCTTGTGTAACACCCTCTCATCAACTGTGGCTGGTACTTGTGTCTTTATTCTAAACAACTGACTATTGTAAGGAAGTGTGATATTATTTCCACCATTAGGAAATACAAAATTGTAACTTTCATTGTGTAGGAAACTCTACGGTTTTATCTGTTTTCAAACTTTGATAACATTAGTGGCAATGCAGGAGAGGCCCACATGGAGAGGAACTGAGTGGGGCCTCTGGTCACCAGCCAGCTAGAAACTGAGGTTTTCATTCCAACAGTCCAGAAAAAACTAAACCCTGCCAGTTCCCCCGACCTTGGAAGCAGGTTATTCCCCGCTAAGCCTTCAGGGAGACCCTGCTTTAGGCTTATGCCTTTCCTGCAGCCCATTGAGGATCTGAGCAGAGGTACTAGCTCAACTCTACATGGCTGCACACAGGTCACTACAACCTTAGCAACTTGAAACCCACACAAGGGGAGAGAGTGCAAATGGCAATTCTAATACAGCACCATGGCACCCAAGGAGACAGAAGGACCCGTGCAATTCTGTAAGACGGGGTGGAAGGAGTGTCAGAAAATATGTTGCAGGCCGGGCGCGGTGGCTCAAGCCTGTAATCCCAGCACTGTGGGAGGCCGAGGCGGGTGGATCACGAGGTCAAGAGATCGAGACCATCCTGGTCAACATGGTGAAACCCCGTCT
>NW_016107802.1:72230-175387 GCF_001604975.1 Cebus imitator
CATGTTCTCACTCATAGGCGGGTGTTGAACAATGAGAACACATGGACACAGGGAGGGGAGCACTACACACTGGGGTCAGTTGGGGGGAAATAGGGGAGGGACGGTGGGGGGTGGGGAGCTGGGGAGAGATAGCAATAGCAAGGGGAGAGATGCCAGATGTAGGTGATGGGGAGGAAGGCAGCGAATCACACTGCCACGTGTGTACCTATGCAACAATTTTGCAGGTTCTTCACATGTACCCCAAAACCTAAAATGCAATAAAATAAATAAATGGGGGGAAAAAAACTGGATGGAAAATACAAATACTATTAAAGCAGTGTTTGCATATTGCAGATGATGCCCAAAGTCCAAACATTTTTAATGATTAATACTGAGATAAACATCATGTCAGAATTTCTGTTTCCTTTTCCCTTTGAACCCTTGCAGGATTGCCACATCGTCATGATTGCACCTTTATTTGGAATGAATATTCCTACTATAATTAAAAGAAAGAAGAAACAAAATTAATTTTCTGACAGAAAAGTAAAAAGAGAAATTTTCTTTGGTTTTGTTTAATTTCTTCATTAAGGGTCACCATTTAAAAAAACGCTCACTAGTCATTCTTTTGAATACTGCCTGTGTGAGAGAAAGATGTAAGATGGTTGATTATTTCAAATGACACAAGATAAAGATGGGATATCATCATGGCATGAACAAAAACGAGATTTATAGCCGTAAGTATTTTATACTATAACATATGATCACTAATCATTCTACAAATCTGTTGGATGAGTTTATTAGATAGATATTTAGATATATCCTGAATAGAAAATTTTACTTTGGAAATAATAGCTCATTTTGACTATATAATAATGTACTTAAAAATTCTCTTTGATAAGAAACAAGTGAACCGGATTCAATTTTCTTCACAGCCTGTGTAATGCACTGTCACTTGTTACCTTCTACATGACATTGATCAGCCCCAGACAGTGACCACTGCAGCATTTGGTTTGTGTTAATATGCATCAGATTTGTATAAAAATGATAGGGGTGGTCCTCCGACATGGAAGTGGGCAAAATGAAGACTTGATTTCCTAGACTGAACTATTGCTACACTGAAAGAAAACTTGTATTCCAAGACTAAGTGTGTTAATAAGGACTAGTCACATAAAATTTGTGTCTCAACTTGCTCAACTATACATTGTAAGGGTTACAGAGAAACACCTTGAAGACCCCCAGCAGGAGCGGTTCACTTTGTAATGCAAATTGGCATGAAGGGGAAGTGAGGAAAAGCACAGCACTGAAGCTCTAGCCTTGGTCAACCTTGAGTGCTTGCACAGCAAAGAAAAGGTCAAGGCTGGTGTCAGGGGAAGACAGTGAGACCTGACACCTGGCATCTAGTTCCTTTTAATTTCATTGGAAAAAGAAAACTTCTGAAATACTTACATTACAATAGAAAATTGTTTCATTTATGGATTTGTCATTTAAAAAATACACCTTTCAAATATTTATTTAAATTTGGTAGATCAATCATTGTTTTTATAACCCATACTTATATAACCCATCAGCATAAGCCCGTGTTTATATAACCTGTGCCTATTGTTTATATAACCTGTGAATATAAATACCAGATGTTGAAGAAGGAAACAGGTCTGCTTAACGAAAGCAGTGACATGCAATGGATCCCACATGTCAGCGTGTGAAGCTAAATGATGGTAACTTCATGCCTGTATTGGGATTTGGTACCTATGCACCTCCAGAGGTAACAATCACATTTTCAGTGTTGAGCATTTAAAAGAGCAAAGCTAGAATAAGTGGACGATGATCTGAGTTGTTCAGCTTTGTGTTTCTGTTACTCTGCGTGACTTATGTGCTCTGTTTTACTAGGCTAGAGCTATTCTATGTTCAAAGAGAAAAGGTAGTCAATGTTTGTTTTGCATTCACGTCTGTCATATGGTAATTTACTGCTTATTTTTATTTTGTACACTGTTTTTTTTCTTCTGTTTCTGTCCTTTTTTTCTTCTGTTTCTGTGTATTGCCCAACTTGGCAGAATATACAGAACTCAACAGTGAAGGACGCTGACTGGCAATTCCCTTTCTAGGAGATGACCGCAGTGAAAATGGCTTCTTCATTAATTTCTAAAATTGAATAAATGTTTTATTCTTCCACTAGACATGATCAAAAGAAACCTTTGTGGCAACAGTGCCTAAAGATGGGGTGCATGAAAACTGTCTGGAGAGAATTGCAGAGCTGCCGCTTAGCCTTGAGCATGACACAGTAATACCCGTCCTGGACTTACTACAATACCCTGTACATCTCTCACCACTAGGAAAATTATGTAACAGGATAAATAACCTTATTTTAAGAAAAAACGAGAACCTCACAAGAGAAATTTTGAATTTTTGGTCCATGTTAACATGCATCAGATTTGCATAAAAATGATAGGGGTGGTCCTCTGACATGAAAGCAGGCAAAATGGAGACTTTATTTTCTAGACTGAACTATTTCTCCACAGGAAGAAAACTTGTATTCCAAGGCTACTAAGTATGTGAATAGGGACTAGTCACATAAAATTTGTCTTACTTTTCTCAACTGTACATTGTAAGAATTTACAGAGAGACATCTTGAAGACCATCAACACTAGCAGTTTACTTTGTAATGCAATTGTCATGAAGAGGAAGTAAGGAAACCACAGCACTGAAGCTCCAGCCTTGGTAAACTTGAGTGCCTGCACAGCAAAGAGATCAGGGCTGGTATCAGAGGAAGGCAGTGAGACCTGACATCTGGTTCTTTTTAATATTACTGGAAATAGAGAGCTTCTGAAATACTCATATTAAAATAGAAAATTGTTCTATGTATGGCTTTGTTGTTTAAAAAAGATACCTTTCAAATCTTTATCCAAATTTGGTAGATAAGTCAATAATTTTAAATTTCACTGAAATTATATCTTTCCTAAAAAAGTTGGCCTTATTTTTTAAGACTAAAGCATACTTTACTATTCCCTTACAGCTTGCAGTTAATTTCTTATGTATAAGTCTACATACTTGGAGTATGTGTCTTTACTCCTTGTGCTTAGTTCTGTCATGCACACAGAATGGCTAATGGCTGTGTAGAAAGAGTCAGCGCTATAGAGTGTCACCCATAGATGCAGATGTTTTCAAAGTTGGAGCCTGGCTGGTATCTGAGAAGTTGAATTTCTCATCCTTTCGTAACTGATAAGGGTGGTGTCTATAATTAACTACTTGTACAAAGTGTGGGGTTTCTATATACCTGCTTTCTTTACAAGACTGGAAGTTTGGTGTGTGCTATACAGACTGGGTCAATGTAACCAGCACCCAGTTAAAATCTTGGGGATTGAGTCCCCAATAGCATCCCTTGTAGACATTTCCCCTATGTTGTCAAAATGTGATCCTGGAGGAAGTAGTGTGTTTCCTGCAATATCATTGAAAGACGAATCATAGGAACTTACACTGTATTCTTTCCATAGTTTCTTCCATGTGCCTTTTTCCATGTGTTCATTTCACTATAATAAAAATAATTAGGAGTGTGCATGGAGTCACTCATGCCTGTAATCCCATTATAGTGAGCCAAGATCATGCCACTTTATACCAGCCTGAGTGACAGAGTGAGACTCTGTCTCAAATAATAATAAAAATAACTATATTTATAAGTTGAATCTTGTTAATTTTTCCAACAAATGACTACATCTGAGGTTGTTGTTGGGAAACTCAACTAATCACTAATGCTAGTGATTAACCAGTAACTGCCCGGGACTGAAGAGTTCCAGAGATACCCAGCCTTTATTATTAACCAGGAAAGACTAAAGCAAATTGGGATGGGTTTATAACCCCACATATAGAACTAACTCAAGACACAAGGATAACGTGATGTTTGTGAAGGCTGTTGCTGGTGTCTGAACTACTGATACAGAAATGCTGGAAAAGGAAGAGCGTGGTTCCTTTAAATGATACAGAAGCAGGGAAGGGAAGTGCTGGGTAGAGGAGGCCATAGTCCCTGGCTAGGGTCCACCTGTACAGACCTAGATGAGGACAGGAATTTTTATTTTCCTGCCCAAATGTTGCATTTCCCAAGACCACCCTGGCCTGCCATGTCCCCATCCCGTGCCTATAAAAACCCGAGATCCTACCAAGGCAGAGACAGAAGCAGCTGGACTTTGAGAGAAGCACATAGGCAGAGGAACACACAGGCAGCTGGATGTGGAGAGAAGCACATCAGCGGAGGAACGTACAGGTGGCTAGATATCTAGAGAAACGCATTGAAAGGTACCAGCACGCCAGCAGGCCACATACTGGCAGAAGCAGAATGGCACTGAGTTTGGCTGGAGCAGTCAGAAGACAGCCCAGGCTGCTGAGCAGCCCGACTCCAGGGGAAAACGTTCCCACTCCATTCCCTTCTGACTTCCCCAACTTACCTCCACTCAATAAAACCTTGCACTCATTCTCCAAGACCAGGTGTGATCTGTTTCTTTTCAGACACCAAGGCTAGAACCCAGGATACGGAAAGCCCTCTGTCCTTGCGACAAGGTAGAGGGTCTAATTGATCTGGTTAACACAAGCCTGTAGATGGCAAAGCTAAAAGAGCACCCTGTAACACACGCCCACTGGGGCTTCAGGGGCTATAAACATCCACCCCTAGACATTGTCACAACCTGCCCATCTGTATGCTCCCCTAGAGGTGTGAGTAGTGGGGCACTGAAGAAGTGAGGCACATGCCCTTGCACACCCTGTGAGGAGAACAAGGAAACTTTTCCCATTTCACTACCTCTCAAGTACATTAATCACCAAATACTACTTTTTGTTTCTTCTTAAGGTTCCAAGGAATAGAGCTATGGAGGTTGTCAAATTAGCAATAGAAGCTGGGTTCCGCCATATAGATTCTGCTCATTTATACAATAATGAGGAGCAAGTTGGACTGGCCATTAGAAGCAAGATTGCAGATGGCAGTGTGAAGAGAGAAGACATATTCTACACTTCAAAGGTACTGTGCCTATGATGAGCATGAATGCACATATACTTAATGTGATTCTGTGGAGGTGACAGTTCTGTAACTGGTTCAGTAGTTGTGGATGAACTGTGCTTATTAGTTCCAATTTATTCGCACATATTCATGTATTAAAACTAAAATAAAAGGCAGAGAATGATGACGTCTTTCTCATCATTGTTATGTTCAAATTTATTACTTGAAAGTCACTTCAAGTTGCAATTCTCGCCTCTGATAAATTAGACTTTAAAGCAACAAAGATCAAAAGAGGCAAAGAAGGACATTACATAATGGTAAAAGGATCAATGTAACAAGAAGAGCTAGCAATCCTAAATATATATGCACCCAATACAGGAACACCCAGATACATAAGACTTATAAAGAGACTTAGACTCCCACACAATAATAGTGGGAGACTTCAACATCAATATTAGACAGATCAACGAGACAGAAAATTAACAAGGATATCCAGGACTTGAACTCAGATCCGGAACAAGTAAACTTAATAAACATTTATAGAACTCTCCACTTCAAATACACAAAATATACACTCTCATCAGTACCACATCACACCTACTCACAGGTTTAAATGAAATATTGGTTGGCTGCTTGTTTGTTATTTTCTTCCCTCATTTTTTCCTGTCTCCATTATTAAGCACAATTATTGGCATAAAAGAGGTTTTCAATACCCAGTTTTAGACTGCATTCTAGCTGGGCAAATAAGCAACACTCCTGTTCTCTCTCCCTCTTCCTTTTCTTCTTTCTTCCTCTCCTTTATTCTTTTTTTCTTTTTTCTTTTCCTTAAAAAAAAAAAAACAGGAGATAGTTCCTTCCATTGGTATGCCAATGACCTTGGGGAAATCGGTCAACCTCTAAGCCTCAGTTTCCTCATGTGTAACGTGGAATATTCCCTGCTTCGTAGTATGATGAGGATTACATGGGAAGTGCCTGGGATGTGCACCGTGCAGTGCCTGGCAGCTGCTAATATTCTCCATTCCTTTCCCTTGCTCTTTCCTCCATCCCTTTGCTGGATGCATAGTTTGCAAAAATTTTCTCCCATTCTGTAGGTTGTCTGTTTACCCTCATAATTATTTCTTTTGCAGCACAGAATCTTTTTAGTTTAATTAGGTCCCATGTATTTATTTTGGCTTTTTTGTGCATTTGCTTTTGGGAGTCTTAGAGACATTCTTTGCTGAGGCCAACGTACAGGTCAATGTAAAGAAGAGTTTTTCCAGTGTTATCTTCTAGAATTTTTATGGTTTCAAGACTTAGACTTAAGTCTTTGCTCCATCTTGAGTTGGTTTTTGTATAAGGTGAGAGATGGCATTCAGTTTTATTCTTCTACATGTGACTTAACAGTTGTCCCAGCACCATTTATTGAATAGGGTTCTTTTCCCTGATTTATGTTTTTATTTGCTTTGCAAACAAAGATTAGTATTTGGCCTAATTTCTGGGTTTTCTGTTCTGTTTCATTGATCTAAGTGCCCATTTTTATACCAGTATCATGTTGTTTTTGTAACGATTGCCTTGTAGTATAATTTGAAGTCTGGTACTATAATGCCTCCAGATTTCTTCTTTTTGCTTAGTATTGCTTTGGCTATTGAGGCCCTTTTGTGGTTCCACATAAATTTAGAATATGGCCATTTTTATACTATTGATTCTTTCTATCCATAAGCATGAGATGTGTTTCCATTTGTTTGTGTTATGTATCATTTCTTTTAGCAGTGGTTTTTTGTTTTGTTTGTTTTGTAGAGATCTTTCATATCTTTGGTTAAGCTTATCCCTAGGGATTTTATCTGCAGCTGTTGTAAATGGCTTGAGTTCTTAATCTGATTCTCAGCATGGTTGTTGTTGAATAGCTATGCTATTAATTTCTGTAAATTGATTTTGTAACCTGAGACTTTATTAAATTTGTCAGATAGAGGAGCCTTTTGGATGAATCTCTAGGAGTTTATAGGTATATGATCATATTATTGGCAAACAGCAATACTTTGGCTTACTCTTTCCCAATTTGGTTGCCCTTTTTTTTTTCCTTGCCTGATTACTCTGGCAAAAACTTCCAGTACTATGTTTAATAGAAGTGGTAAAAATTGGACATCCTTTTCTTGTTCCAGTTCTCAAGGGAATGCTTTCAACTTTTCTCCACACAGTATGATGTTGGCTATGGGTTTGTTATATATGGTTTTTATGCCTACTTTGTTTGAGGGTTTTTACTATAAAGGGATGCTGGATTTTATTAATTGCTTTTTGCCATCTATTGAGATGATCATATGGTTGTTTTTAATCCTCTTTTTGCGATATATCATATTTGTTGGCTTGTGTATGTCATAGCATCCCTGCACCCATGGGAAGAAAACCACTTGATCACGATGTATTATCTTTTTGAGGTGCTGATAGAGTCAGTTAGCTGGTATATTCTTGAGGATTTTTGCATCTATGTTCATGGGGGCGATTGGTCTACAGTTATTTTGTTTGTTTGTTTGTTGTTTTGTTTTTGGTTATGTCCTTTCCTGGTTTTGGTATTAGAATGATATTGGCTTCATAAAATAATTTAGGCAGGATTTCCTCTTTCTCTATCTTTTTGAATAGTTTCAGTAGGATTGGTACCAATTCTTCTTTGACTGTCTGTTAGAATTCAGCTGTGGATTCATCTGAATCTGGACTTTTTTTGTTGACAATTTTTTATTGCCGATTCAATCTTGCTGCTTGTTATTGGTCTGTTCAGGGTTTCTATTTCCTCCTGATTTAATCTAGGAGGGTTGTATGTTTCCAGGAATTTATCCACTTACTCCAGATTTTCTTGTTTGTGCACATAAAGGTGTTCTTAATTGTCTTGAATGATTTTTTTTAAATTTCTCTGGTATTGTTTGTAATGTGCCCAGTTTCATTTCTAATTGATCTTATTTGGAACTTCTGTCTTCCTTTCTTAGTTAATCTCACTAATGGTCTCAGTTTTGTTGATCTTTTCAAAGAACCAGCTTTTAGTTTCATTGATCTTTTGTGATTTTTTAATTGCAATTCATTTAGTTCTGCTCTGATCTTCGTTATTCCCATCCTTCTGCTAGCTTTTGGTTTAGTTCCTTCCCGTTTCTCTAGTTCATAGTGTGACATTAGGTGATCAATTTGTGCTTTCAGACTTCTTGATGTAGGCATTTAATGTTAGAATTGCTTTTTCTGTATCCCAGAGGTTTTGATAAGTCTGTCACTATTATCATATATTTCAAGATATTACTTGTCATTTTGATTTTATTTTTAACCCAAAAACATTTACGAGCAGATTACTTAATTTCCATGTATTTTCAGAGTTTTAAGGGTTCCTTTCAGAGTTGCAGGCAATGATGGTAGCTGAAATCGTGCACAAGCTTTCTCCTACCAGGATGCAGTGTTATTCTACCTAGATATTCTGTGATAGACTGTGTTGGTTGGCCTCCAGCCAAGAGATGGCAGTTGCAAAAGAGTACCAGCTGTGGTAGTAGCAGTGAGAATTGAGCTTGCCTATGTTCCCCTGGGGAGGTATTCTGGTTTCTCAGGTGATGGACAGGGCCATATTTTCCAAAAATTTATTTTTTGTGTGTTAAGCTACCAGGGTGAGTGGAGGTGGACAACCAGGTTTGGTCAGGGTTAGGCAGGTATGTACTCTGACTCTTCTGGAGTGAGGCTAGCCACCACTGCTGTGAGGGTCAGGGGATGGTTCTCAGACCACTGGGGTAATGTTCCAAAGGGAACTATAACTGCCTCTGCTGCAGAGAAGCATTCACACAGGGAGTGGGGAGCAGACGGTGGCAGTAAGCCTCACCAAGATCGCATGGAGTTGTCAAGGCAGCTCTCAGTCCCATGGTGCTCTGCCAAGAGCACTGGACTAAGTTCCAAGCAGCCCATGTTCAGAACTCAGAGTTGCCATGGCCATAAGCTTTTCCTATGGAGATAGCAACTTTGGTTTTCAAGCTATGCCCCTCCGCATCCACCTGCAAGGCCAAGTGGCAGACTTCTGCATTTGTCTGCAGCACACTTCCTGCTTTCCCCCAGGGTTCTGGAAAAGAAGTTCATCCCCACTCAGGATAATATTAATATCATGAAATTCAGTTAGAAGCTTCTTCCAATCTGTGACACCTGCCTGAACTCCCCAGTTCAGGTTGGCTGACTTCCCTGATATTCCTTGTGAGATAAACTGAGAAATGGCTTCCTTTAGTCCATGCTGGACATTGGGAATGCCTTTGTGGCACTTGCCACTGCTGCTTCTTCTACTTTATTTCTCACATCTCCCTAAATCAGTTCTGGGTCTGGGTAGGGTTAAGGCCTTCCCAATGGCCTGGATTTTCAGATTCCCTGGTGGGAAAGGGATTCTGGAGGCAGTTCCTTCCCTTCTCTCACTCTGGGCACTTACAATTTTTCATCTGTCTCACAGCGTAAGCTGCAGCCCGCCACTTCTTTCAAAGGGTCTGTGAATTCTTTTAGTTTTCCTATTAAGTTCCTGCATTGCTTCTTGGAAAAAAGCGTGCAGTGTGAATCTCTACACACTATTCTGTCTTTCCATGGGAGAGACATGCTAACACTGCCTCCAATTCACAATCTTGGGGGGAAAAAACAGATCAGGATGGTTTAACATAGACTACAGACTCATAGAGACCTATAATCATATTTAGCTTTTCTTATGTCTGGAATAACTTTCTTCAATATCTTATTATTCTTAATCTCAATTGTCTTTTTCATCAAAGAGTGTAGGAGGAGGGGAGATGCAATGTAAGAGAGCCCTATGAATATTAAACAACAGATAACAAAAGTGTCTTGAATGGTGTTCAACACATGTCAGCATGTTAAAAACCTTTTGCTCTCCACTTTCTAAACAACAGGAATACTTATTCTTATCCATTGGGTTCAATGGATGAGAAAATTAGACTGTTCAAATGCTTTATAAATTCTCTCAAACACAATTCAGATAATTAGAATAATTATTTCTTGATATCAATTTTTACCTATTGAAAAGTTTAATTCCATTGTTCTGCAGGTGTACTAACTATGTATGCAATATATAATCGCATTCGTATGGGTAGGTCATATCAGAAGAAAACACACAAAGGGAATTTTTTTTTCCCAGGGGTCATTAGTGTGGACTGGTGAAAAATGTCTAAATATTAGGTGGAGCAAACTAATACAATTAGCTCATGTTTTTAGTCAACACAAGTCTTTTCTTTTACTCTGCAGCTTTGGTGCACTTTCCTTCGACCAGAGTTGGTCCAATCAGCCTTGGAAAGCTCGCTGAAAAAACTTCAGTTGGACTATGTTGACCTTTATCTTATTCATTTCCCAGTGGCTCTCAAGGTAGGCAATTTGTGGGATCAAATCTCTTTTCTGTTGTCAGCATGACCATCCTTTACGATGATGGTTGAATGAAGCTTCTTCTTAGGAGGGTGTAGGTATTATTACATGGGAGAAGAATCCTATGTATAATGCCCAACCCATGTTTTATTGAATAAATAGTGAAAACTTCCTTCTCTAATGTATGATGACAACAGAAGAAAATACATCAACCTCAAAGCCTCTGCCTCAAAAACTCGAGAAAATAAAAATAGCCACCTTCAAGGTCCTGTCTTAATTAAGGTTCCTGAATCCATCTCTTGGGATGTGCACAGTTGCAGAAATTCATGTAGCTGTGGTGCCTCTCCCCCCCCCCCCCAAAAAAAAACTGCTGCACAGGTAATGCACAGTGAGTTTCAATCATCTATCCCTGTTTTAAGCTTAAACAGATTTGGTAGAATTCACTCTGGATAAGTCTTAAAAAGGAAACCATAATGGGACCTGATAATCCTTGCCTTTTTCACTGAAGTTTCTTTTACAATGGAGTTTGTAGCTTTGCTTAGCCATGAATTTCTGTATTGTGCATAACTTTTAATTCAAATGTATATAAAAAAAAACTCAGGCTAGTTTATTTAAAAGTGTATTGCATGATGCAAATGGGTAGTCACTGCCATGTATACATTTAAAGATTTGACATGGACTCTAAAAATGTGACCTTCTCTCCGTAATTATCTATGCACTCCAAGAGGTTTTCTGGATTTTTGTCCCAATCTTTTTCATTGGTGGCAATGGTAGCTTTGAGGCAGCTCCAAGTTCGTGGTCATTAACATAAGAGAGCCTCCCTCGGTCTTACAACTTTCAAATTAATATTGAAAAGAACTTCATTTGACCATGTTTAGTTTATGATCCTGCCCATGGACTATCAAGTCTTCACGGGGATAAGAAGCTGTTATTGTATCACCTGGATCAAGAGTACAGTCCCTTATTGCTGGATATGAAGGGCTTTTTCAGTCAAAGAGAGGCATTTCCCCAGAGAAAATTATGGGAACAGACAAAAGTAACAAAAGTTGACCGTGAAACCCCATTAAAACCTGTAAAATGGTTATGTATTAATACATATAATAGAAGTAGGAGATTAAGGGAAGACATTCCTTAAAATTCCATGTGTGAAACATTTTGCTCATATCATTTTCTAGAACATTGCAGCACCTATCTCATGGTGGAGTATTATCCTAAAATGTACCTGGGAGCATGCCTATGGCTGGAGAAGTTAAATTGTGACATAATTAAAATGCCTATTTCTACTTCAGCCAGGTGAGGACCTAATACCAAAAGATGAAAATGGAAAAGTAATATTCGACACAGTGGATCTCTGTGCCACATGGGAGGTGAGTGCTTGGAGGAGAGAGCACAGAAAAGGAAGACAAGAAGGGGTCAACCTGTTTCCCAGCTTCCATGTGTGAGAATGGAATATGCACCACTGGATCTAGAAACTAAGGAGCTTGACAAAGGAGGTTTTGCTGAGTGATAGGGAAGAACACATGACTGAAAAAGAATAGAGAGAAATGAAGATCAATTGGGGACAAGGAAGACGGGTATTCCCCATCCTCCATGTGCATTTATCTCTCCAGTTTCCTAAAGAGGACACAGAAATTCTTCCTCTTGCTGTCACCATTCTTTTCTGTTATCTGTTGTAATTTTTCTCCTGAGAATCAGTGCAATTTTCATTGTCATCTCTTAACAGTTGTTAACAGTTCTGTCTTGCATTTATCATAATCTGCAGCCATGTGCACAAATAATTTCTCACAACTGCTTTCTCCCCAGGCCATGGAGAAGTGTAAGGACGCAGGATTGGCCAAGTCCATCGGGGTGTCCAACTTCAACCGCAGGCAGCTGGAGATGATCCTCAACAAGCCAGGGCTCAGGTACAAGCCCGTCTGCAACCAGGTGAGCGCCCTCAGCCTCTTCTTTCTCTTCTCAATGCCCATCTTCCTGTCCTGCTGCCTGGCTTCCATTTGTGCTGTTCTACTTACCTTTGTGAAACGGAAGATTTAAAAAAGAAAGACTTTGTGTAGAAGAACATGGAAGACCCTTAATTGTGCCTCTCCTTGGAGAAGACTTAGTGGAAAAAGGTACAGAGAACTTTATGCTGAATTGTATTTAATATTTTTGCTGGAGGTAAATTTCATCAAGAAGGACTGACTGAAATGGTTAATCAGAACTCAGGGAGAAGGTGGACGGACTTATCTCTAAGTTACGAAAGACCACTGGAGAGTGGATGGGTCAAGATGATTTGGAGCAAACTGTGTATAATCATAAAGGCCATGAAAACATGGGATGAGCAGTAAATCAGGAGAGAGAGAATAAAAGAAGGAAGATCCTATGGATTTAAATGGGATTTAGATGTCTGAACGCTTTTTGTTGATATCACCGTTTTCACAGTTCTTGAGCAGGTAGTAAAAAGTAACTGGAAACAATGAAAGTCATCCAGATTAAAGACAGGAAGTCACCTGTTTATGAGGGTTCCTTGGAGAAAGAAGCTGAAAGGACATGGGGTGCTACCCCCACCCCTGCCTTGTGTAGTAAAGCCTGCCACTGCTGTCTCATTTAGACCCAGACTCCAACAGGAGAGTCTTATAGCTGGACCACCTAGGAAGAGAAGTTCTAAAGCACAAAAAAAGAAAGCATTTCAATTTGGTCTTATTTGCAGCTGGAAATGGGGGGTGGACTAACTGACTAAAGTACTGTCCTGGCCAGCCTGCCCTCATGTCAGTCCTCCACATTGTTATTTCATGTTTGGACTGTGATGGAAGAGCAGCTGTCTTATACAGGCTGCAATTCAATACACTTGTAAATACCGTACCTACCAAACGAACTAACACTGAGAAAATGAAGATAACCTTGGAAAATTCTAAGACAGTCACTTTCCGCTCCTGGGATAGAGGTGGTCAGGAGAAATGAGGGACGCTGTAGAAGCCATATACCAGATGCACAGATGGCTTTGTGCTTACCGTGGACTCTGTTGATGTGGCAAGAATGGAAGAAGTCAAAACTGAACTTTACAAAATAACTAGCATATAAGAAAATAAAAATATCCCTGTACATATGGGTGCTAAGAAACTAGACTTGAGGAACTTGTCTCTCTCAGAAACTGAGAAATTGTTAGCAATGGTTGAACTGAGCTCGCCAACTCCTTGGCATTTGCAGCCTATCTGTGCAATCATAGGACATGAACTAAGGAAGGAATTGAGAAACTCCCTGATGTGATAATTAAAAGAAGAAAAATGCTGCAGTAATAGAAAAAGAAAAGATGAATACAATACCTTTTCTGTATATGTGAAATAGATTTTCTCTGGTCTTGACAAATGCATGACTGTCTACAGCTTAGTTTTTCAGTGTGCCCCCCTGGGTGCTGTCAAAGCTTCATTTCATTGAACAATCAGACGCCCAACTCTGTGGCTTTGTGGAAGATGAGTAAACGCAGTGATGCTTCAAGTGGTCTCTTCTCCCTAGCCCCCAAATATTTTGGTACTGTCATTTTGGGAAGTCAAGCAAGTATAGTAAATTAACCAGAACAAACATAATTGTGAAAATTTGATGCAAAGTTAGTGAAATAAAACTTTAAAGAGTGAAAAAAAGAAAGTTACCTGTTTATGGAGATAACTAGTTATGGTGGATGAAATCAACACTGAGGAAAATTTAGCAGAATATTGAGCTCACCTTGTGACGGCCCACATCTTATTCTGATGCTCCTCTTTGCCTTCTGTCATCAATTCAACTGTTTAGACGCATCTATTCTGTGTATGGTTCTGTTGAAACATGCAGTATTTAAAATTTATGTATTTGGTAATATAACAATATAAAATGATTTCAATTAAAAAGTTAAGGATTTAATGTGGTTTTAATATTAGTTTTACTCTTTTTCAATATAACAATTTTCAAATTTTAGAGAAATTTGAAGGGATAATTCAGGACATCTGCACGTTACCATCTGTATCCAAAATTATTGACTTTGCCAACCTGGCAAATATATGGGCATGTATATATGTGAGTATATCTGCATCAATACAAGTAGTATTTGTTGAATCTCTTCAAAGTATATTGCAATGGTCACAATTTAACTCTACAGACCTTTCGAAGTGTGGCATAGAGATGAAGATATTCTCCCAGTAACAGTACAATTATTGTATATAAGGAAATTACAATAATGCCCTCATCTCATTGACTAACCCATGCGTATTCAGATTTCCCATGGTTTTATTGAAAGGTCTGTTATACTTCTTATATTTTAACCAGAAACAGAAGATGAAAAAATTTAAAGATACCATCAATATAAAAAGATATTAAGTACCTGAAATTATACCTAATAAAAGATATGACCTCTACAAAGAAAATTCTAAAACAATGGGAAATGTTAAATAAGAGTAAATAAATAAAAGGTATATCACACACACACACAAATCCAATTGTGACTTTCAGCTTGTTGTACTTTGATCAGTTAACTTGTTGTTCCAAGTTTTTAAAAGGCAAGTTTCTGTAGATTAGAAGTTATACTTGAATGCTTTATATCATCAAAGTTAAACATTTTTTGTGAGAAGCTGTCTCTACCTTGCTGTATCCCTGAAATTATACCACAGTATTCCCAACAGCATGAAATGACAAATTGCCCCACAATTAGTGATGCTAATTTTGATCACTTGATTAAGCAAAGGACAGCCAGATCTAATTTTCATAGACATGTGTTTTCCCTTTTGCAGTTACTAGTAATCTGCTGGGTAATAATTATCAAGAGGGAAAATTATATTCCATTACAAATTTCCACATAGTAATTGAGTATACATCAATGATGTTTCAGATTTTTGTATTGTATTATTATTATTGTATTTGTTCTTTCCATGTAGCTTTAAAGTAATTACTTTCAACTTTATAGGTTTTACTATTCTGACTTTACATTTTATTATGAAAAAAAATTTTTTCACCAAGAGGAGAAACAATTACTCAATTACTCCAAACATGCTAAAAGCTTAACTCTTCCCCTTTAATTATTCATGTCCCAGAAAAGAAATTACTGTAATAATCACTGTATTAGTACATTTTCATGCTGCTGATAAAGACATACCCAAGACTGGGATGAAAAAGAGGTTTAATGGACTTATAGTTCCATACAGCTGGGGAGGTCTCACAATCATGGTAGAAAGCAAGGAGGAGCAAGTCATGTCTTACATAGATGGTATGAGGCAAAGAAAGAGAACCTGTGCAGGAAAACTCCTCTTCATAAAACCAGCGTATCTCATGAGACTTACTCACTATCTCAAGAATAGCATGGGAAAGATCCTCCCCATGACTTAATTGTCTCCCACTAGGTCCTTCCCACAACACATGGGAATTATGGGAGCTACAAGATAAGATTTGGGTGAGGACACATAGCCAAACCATATCATGCAACCCCTGGACCTCCCAAATCTCATGTCCTCACAATTCAAAACCAATCATGCATTCCCAACAGTCCTCCAAAGTCTTAACTCCTTTCAGCATTAGCTCAAAAATCCACAGTCCAAAGTCTCATCTGAGACAAGAGAAGTCCCTTCCACCTATGAGCCTCTAAACTCAAAAGCAAGTTAGTTACTTCCTAGATACAACAAGAGTATAGGCATTGGGTAAATACAGATGTTACAAGTGGGAAAAATTGGGTGAAACAAAGGGGCTACAGGCCCCATGCAAGTCCAAAATGCAGCAGGGCAGCCAGATTTTACAGCTTCAAAATGATCTCTTTTGACCTCATGTTTCACATCCAAGAGTCAATGTGACTCCACTCACACCCATGCTTATGTAAGAAGTGGGTTCCTATGTTCTTGGGCAGCTCCATCCTGTGGCTTTGCAGGGCACAGCCTCCCTCTTGGCTGTTTTCATGGGCTGGCATTGAATGTCTGCAGTTGTCTAGGTGCACAGTGCAAGCTGTCAGTGGATCTACCATTCTGGGGTCTGGAGGATGGTGGCCCTCTCCTCACAGCTCCACTAGGTGGTGTCCAAGTAAGGATTCTATGGCGGGGCTCTGACCCCAGAATTCCTTTCTACATTGCCCTAGCAGAAGTTCACCATGAGAGCCTGGGCCTGGCAGTAAACTTCTGCCTGGGCATCTAGGTGTTTCTATACACCCTCTGAAATCTAGGCAGAGGTTCCCAAACCTCAATTCTTAACTTATGTGTAACTGCAGGCTCAACACCACATGGAAGCTGCCAAGGCTTGGGACTTGCACCCTCCGAACCCTCTGAAGGCACAGCTTGAGCTGTACCTTTGCCCCTTGTAGTCTCTGCAGGAGTGATTGGGACGCAGAGCACCAAGTCCCTAAACTGCACACAGGATTGAGACCCTGGGCTCAGCCCATACAACTATTTTTCCCTCCTAGGCCTCCACCTCTGGGCCTGTGATGAGGGGGCCTGGCACAAACATATCTGACATGCCATGAAGACATTTTCCTCATTGTCTTGGTGATTAACGTTTGGTTTTTTGTTGCTTATGCAAATTTCTGCAGTCAGCTTGACTTTCTTCTCAGAAAATGGGTTTTTAATTTTTACTGCATCATCAGACTGCAAATTTTCTGAAGTTTTATGCTGTTTCCCTTTTAAAACTGGATGCTTTTAACAGCACCCAAGTCACCTCTTGAACGCTTTGCTGTGTCAAAATTTCTTTAACCAGATACCCTAAATCATCTCTCTTAAGTCCAAAGTTCCACAAATCTCTAGGGCAAGGACAAAATGCCACCAACCTCTTTGCTAAAACATAAAAAGAGTCACCTTTGCTGCAGTTCACAACAGGTTCCTCATCTCCATCTGAGACCACCTCAGCCTGAACTTTATTATTCATATTACTATCAGCATTTTTGTCAAAGACATTCACCAAGTCTCTAGGAAGTTCCAAACCTTCCCA
Source organism: Cebus imitator (assembly GCF_001604975.1). Classification (NCBI taxonomy): domain Eukaryota; kingdom Metazoa; phylum Chordata; class Mammalia; order Primates; family Cebidae; genus Cebus; species Cebus imitator. Next base: position 89,434 of record NW_016107802.1, read on the forward strand.
TATGTTTCTGTCTTCTTCTGCACCCTCCAAACTGTTCCAGCCTCTGCCTGTCACCCATTTCCAAAGTCACGTCCACATTTTTGGTATCTTTTCAGCAACGTGCCTTTCTACTGGTACCAAGTTTCATATTGGTCCATTTTCACATGCTGATAAAAACATATGCAAGACTGGGGGGAAAAAAGAGGTTTAAAGGACTTACAGCTTCACATGGCTGGAGAGGCCTCACAATCATGGCAGAAGGCAAAGAGGAGCAAGTCACATCTTACATGGATGGCACCAGGCAAAGAGAGAGTTTGTGCAGGGAAACCCATTTTTAAAACCATCAGATCTCAAGAGACTTATTCACTATCATGAAATCAACACAGGAAAGACCGGCCCCCATGATTCAATTATCTCCCACTGGGCCCCTCCCACAACATGTGGTCATTATGAGAGCTACAAAATGAGATTTGGGTGGGGACACAGAGCCAAACCATATCAATCACCATTGGTGGAGGCAAATACTTTTGATCACCCTCTCTTTTAACAACTCAACACTATGAACACATGGATTGTTTTGCTATAACTTGCAATTGATTTTACTCATTATTGGTTTCTGATGTTCAAATCTATACAAACATTACTACTGAGATTCCTATAAAACTACTACTTTTGTCTTTTAATCCTGCCCTCAGAAATCTTTGAAGAAATTCTTACTTTCTGGCACACTTTGATGTTCAAAGCTTAGAACCTTACCCTATCCCAAGTCCAGAATTGGCCATGTGCACTTCAAGTGGTCAGAGGTTTTTAGAACCTGGCTCTGGTTCACAGAGTTGCTTGTGCTCAGAAATAACATTTCTATGTATACTTTTAGGAAACATCAGTATAAAATTTATTTTTATGAGAAAGATCATTACTTGACAGTAATATTCTCAGTTCAAATTTAATGTTACATATTATTTATTCAGCTTATTTTAATCTTTTTATATTAACATAATTGTTTTGAATTATCTGATGCTTTTCTGTCTTGATCATCTGCAGGTGGAATGTCATCCCTATCTCAACCAGAGTAAACTGCTGGATTTCTGCAAGTCAAAAGACATTGTTCTGGTTGCCTATAGTGCTCTGGGAACCCAACGACTTGAACTATGGTAATAAAAGCAACAGGAAGTTTACCTGAAATACCGTTTTGATGAAAAATTTTAATTATAGCATACTCAGTCCCCTGGAATTCACTCTTAGTGAGTCAGGGTAAGAGGAGAATTTGCATCTCTTACAAGATCCCAGATGAGGCTGCTACCGTTGGCCAGGGGCTTCACTTGAGAAGATCTGGTACATAATGAATGCCTTAGTCTGTTTAAGGAGCCTCCTACCAAACTGAATCCAGTCTCAAGACTTCAGCATTTCTGGCTTTCCTTCCAGGATGGACCTAAACTCCCCAGTTCTCTTGGAGGACCCAGTTCTTTGTGCCTTGGCAAAAAAGCACAAGCGATCCCCAGCCCTGATTGCCCTGCGCTACCAGCTGCAGCGTGGGGTTGTGGTCCTGGCCAAGAGCTACAATGAGCAGCGGATCAGAGAGAACGTGCAGGTGAGGAGCGGGGCTGTGGGCATCAGGGCTCCTGCACTGTGTCCTTCACACGTGTTTCTTATAAGCTTCTCAGGACACCCTTGGACTAAGTCCATTTTCCAGGCATTTCATATGCAGAAATGCTTTATGTACATCCTAAGGGTTTTCTTCTCTACCACAGGAGAGGCAGCATGGGTGAAGAGAATCAGGATGGGACCAAAACCAGAAATTTTGGTTTCAACATAAAGGTGGCAACTTATTCTCTATCCCTCTGCTAGAGACATCACCTTTTCTTCATTTTCTCAAATGAGGAGTTGGGTTAGGTGTTCTCTAGTCTTCAAATCTTTGCAGTTTTTTTTTTTTTCATGTCCTTGTTAACTCAGTATAAATTTCACATATTTATTCTCTTAGAATTTTTTTTGAGTGCCTATTGAAGTCTTTAGGTATTTTTATTAGGATGCTTGTCTTTTCCTATGTGTAGAAGACCATAATTAAGTAAAATTATAAAAGAAAACCCCTCATCGTAGAGGTTCAATGCAAAACTATGTATTTAACTGACAATTCTATGGTTTGAAATTTAGCCTAAGCTCCACCTGAGCTAAGTCTAGTCCTTCTGTTCCTGGCTGGGCTCTCTCATGTGTGTGCAAGGCAATGAGGCCACTCTGCAGAATTAATCCAAAATTCATATTCTGGATATTAATTCTTTAGGGATTCATATGTATTGTTGAAATAACCTCTCCCAAAATATACCCATGTTTTGATTCTCTTTATGTTTGATTTAATAAACAAAAGTTTCTACTCTTAATTCTCAAATTCTTCATGACATTTTCTTATAGTTGATAATACTGTATCTTTTCCTATATTGGAAACATGACAATACGTTACTATGTTATTATATAGTAAAATATTACATATATAGTAATACATAGTAAAGCAATATACGATATTCTATTAATATCTTACAAAAGCATTAAAGTGCTTTCATAAATTGGGATAACAAATTGATTTTTAATATGTGAAATAAGGATGCAAATGTGCATATACATAATTTTCACTTGATATTAAAATGTCCTAAGAATTATTGAAAAATCCATATCTGCTCACATATCTTGATTTTTCATCCCATCATAAAGTGTCCATAAGTACTTCTCTGACATTTCTCCTCTTTTGAGTTATTAACTTTCCGTACTGTCTAAATTATGTTGAATAGAAAGTCTTATTACCAGAATAGTATAAGTATTTTTCTGGCTTATTCTCTTATATAATAATGTCTTGGCTAGTCCTTAAGGAATGTTCTGTTATATAACATTCAGTATTATCAACTTCTACAAAAGAGCTAATCTTTTGTTCTCTGGCTGAAACTGCTCTGAAACTGCAGAACAATTTGGTGAAAAGTGATTATTTGACTATTGAAATTTCCAGTTTACGACCATATGAATATTCAGTTATTCACATATTTTAATACACACTTCAATTAGTTACATAGTATTCTTTATTAAGGCATTTGTTTACGTTTTCCTAGATTTATTCATAGAAAACTTATAATTTTAGTCTTTGGATAACTTTTTCCTTTTTGATAATTTTCTAATCTATGCAGATATTCTAAGAATAATACAATGAATGCTTCTTACCTAGATTCATCAATTGTTAAATTCATGACATCTTTATTCTTTTTTCCTCTCTCTCTCATTCTCTGTATCATTAGAGTATTCCAATAAATTTATTTAGCAATTTAGTATTATATGTTAGCAATTAGTGACATCTTTTTGATATTTAAATTCTCTCCAATTTGAATACTGAGATCCTTTTCAAACAACTACTTGTGTTCTTTGAGCATGACATTATTAGTATTTGGACAATTACTGTCTTGGATTTTGTTGAAACAGTTTTTTTTTTTTTTTTTTCACATTATACCTGTCCGTTGAAGATGGAAATACAGACAGATGTTGGATTTCAGCATTTCTGTATCTGATGTGAAACTGCACAACTCTGCAGACAAAGAGAGGATCTCAGCAGAAACTAGAGATGGAACAAAGTTAACCCATGTGTACGTGATTAGTTCATGTACTTAGAAGATTCAGAAGAATCTAGGGGGAAATTTTGAAACTTATTATTTAGACAGTTTGATGGTGATACAATTTGGATATTTGTCGTCTTCTAATCTCATGTTAAAATGTGATCCCCAATGATGGGAGTGGGGTCTAGTGGAAGGTGTTTATGTCATCGAGGCAAATGTAGAAACAGAAATCTAACAATATCCATCTGTATTAGTCTGTTTTGTGCTGCTGTAAAGGAATACTTGATGCTGGGCAATTTATACAGAAAAGAGGTATCTTTGGCTCACAATTTGCAGGTTGTACAAAAAAGCTTAGCACCAGTATCTTATCCTGGAGAGGTTTCAGGAAGCTTTAAGTTTCAACATTAGGTAATTCCTTTGCTCCCATATCTGATCATAGGCTCTTAGAAGCAGCCACGCTACCTGTTGAATGTTTTCCGGCCTAGAAATTTCTTCCACCAGTTACCCTAAGTCATCACTCTTAAGTTCAGACTTTCACAAACCCCTAGAGTGGACACAATGCAGCCAGGTTCTTTCCTAAAGTATAACAAGGGTGAACTTTGCTCCAGTTTCTAATAAATTTCTCATTTTGATCTTAGATCTCATTGCTCTAGACTTCATCGTCCGCATTTTTATCAGCATTTTGGTCACCATCATTTAGCCAATGCCTAGCAAGTTCCAAACGATCCCTTACCTTCTCATTTTCTTCTGAACCCTCCTGACACTTCCAAACTGTGCCCATTACCCAGTTCAAAAGCCATCACCACATTTTCAGCCATTTTTAGCAATGTGCCACTGCTGGTACCAGTTTTCTGTATCAGTCCATTGTGCGCTGCTATAAAGAAATACCTGAGGCTGGATAAAATATACTGAAAGGTGGTTTATTTGGCTTACCATTTTGCAGACTGTACAAAAAACATGGCACCAGCATTTGGTTTTGGTGAGGCCTCAGGAAGCATTTACTTATGGTAGAAGGTGGCAGAGGAGCAAGCATATAAAATAGCAAGAGATGTAATAAGAGGGAAAAAAAGATAAAATGTCAACCATTTTTAAGCCAGGTTTCATGTGAACTAATGTAGCAAATACTCATTACCATGGGGAGGGCACCCAGCCATTCGTGAGGGATGCCCCCATGGCACAAACACCTCCCATCAGGACCCACTTCCATCACTGGGGATCACACTTCAACCTGAGATTAGGAGAGGACAAATAGCCAAATTGTATCACCATCAAACTGTCTAAATTATAAGTTTCAAAATTTTCCTTTAGATTCTTCTGAATCTTCTAAGTACATGAACCAATCATGTGCACACAAGGTCAACTTTGTTCCATCTCTAGTTTCTGTTGAGATCTTCACTTTGTCTGCAGTGTTGTGCAGTTTCAACATATACTATCTAGGAATGGATTTACTTTATATTTTACCTGATATTCTTTAATCACTTGAGAATTTAGAGATGTCTTTATAACTTTTGGAAACTTATCAAATATTTTAAGTATTGCCTCTACACCCTACTCTCTGATATATTTGGCTATTGCAAGTTGACAACTATGCAATCTAACAACAATAAAAATTTTCTTCTTTGGTAGGTTTTTGAATTCCAGTTGACTTCAGAGGATATGAAAGTTCTAGATGGCCTAAACAGAAATTTTCGATATATTGTCTTGGATTTGTAAGTAACTTTGGAAAAGGGGTTGCTCAGTTTATTTTTAGAGAAGGAATGTCAGTTGAGCGTTTAAAGTGACCTCAGTACCAGGGAGACAGGGGCCAGAGTGAGAGGTGAGACAGGAATTTTCTGGAACTCTCCTTCTGGATTCACTCCAGAGCTCTGTTCTCTGACAGGGTAGTGGGCCCAGGGTCAGCATGGGTTAACCTGACCCTGCTCCCCTGACTTCATTAAACTTTTCAGAGTAATCGATATTATTGCTGTGTCTGCACCTTTCACATAGGCCTGGCATTTCTGCTATGGCCTAGTGGACAAACTGGAGATATTGCTCATATGGCCTGATTAGATGGTTTTCCAAATCTGTACTTATAGCTTATCCTTCCAAACCTGCTCAGTTCCTTATCAGATAAAAATTTCCAACAACATTGATGTCCATGCCAGAAATTCATATCTCTTCCATATGGAATTGCTCACTAGATCATGTCAATTCAATATCTTCAATAATTTCAATTTCTTTCTTCCTTCTCTGTAGACATTTGATAATGACCCAAACACCATTTTGCCTCCAGAAAGTTTGCCCTTAGTGGGCAATAGAACTCTTGGCTTTGAGTTTTTGCAATATGGAAATCTTAATGCAGACTATAATGAAGTTTTAGAGGAGACAGATTAAAAATCAAAAGAAGAGCTAGGCTCTGTGGCTCACGCCTATAATCCCAACACTTTGGAAGGCCAAGGCAGGTGGATCACTTGAGGTCAGAAGTTTCAGACCAACCTGGCCAAAATGGTGAAACCCTGTCTCTACTAAAAATACAAAAACTAGCTGGGAGTGGGAGTACACACCTGTAATTCCAGCTACTCAGGAGGCTGAGGGAGGAGAATCACTTGAACCCAGGAGATGGAAGTTGCAGTGAGCTGATTGTGCCACTGCACTCCCGCCTGGGCAACAGAGCAAGACTCTGTCTCAAAAAAAAAACAACAACAAAAAAAAAAGAAAACAAAAAAACATCAAGGGAAGAGTTGGAAAGCCTCATCTTTGGAGATAATACATAGCTGACAAAAGATCTTACTCTTTCTACATGCTCCAAGCTTCTAGGATTCACAGAAAGGCACTCATGTGATGAGGGAAAAACAACTTATGTCACTGCTTGCAGTGGAGATATTAACAGGTAATAGACATGATAAGATAATGTATTAAAAAGGATAAGCACAGCGGCACATCATAAGAACTCAAACATTTTTAGATATCATTGCTTATATTTTCATTAGAGGAAAAGAGTAAAATAGGAAATCATGAAAAGGAAAGGAAGAGTGGCAAGCCTCAGCAATTCTCACCATCAATCAATTATTTAATATTGATGAATCATTTATTCATCACTCTATTTTGTGTGATTTCCACCTAAAAACTGCCCTGAGCATATTGTAGAGTTTTGGATATGGAACCCCATATCACATATCACAATTTACATGTCTGAATCAAAGAAAATATTTTCAATATGGTAAGCAGCTAGTCCGTAATGAACATATTTTTTAAAGGATGTATGATTGCTACCAATAACATTTAACACTCAAAACTTTATTTGTGATGAAATGTAGCTGGCTTATTTCTATTCAAAGCAATGCAGGATAAGTTCCTGATTTCATTGAGAATTTGAAACAGAAAAGATCAGAATGTCTCTCTACTCTGTTGACAGATACGGAGGACTATGTTTGAACAATTAACCCTGTGTGGTTTATGTGATAAATTCCAGGCAAGAGAATATAAGTTGAATAATTCCTTATTTTGAAAAAAAACCCATATTATAAAGTCATGTTCATAAAAGACAGAGATTCTACAACTAGTCAGAAAATAAACTTCTTCATATTCACACTAATGGCAGCTTCATAGAAATCACTTCCCTACCACCTTTTTAATAGAGTCATTTCCTTCATATTATGTGCTGTTATTTCTCTTTTCAGTTTTGCAGGCCACCCTGATTATCCATTTTCAGATGAATATTAACATGGAAGGCATTGCACGATGTCTACAGAAGGCCCTGCCTGAGGATGGTGATGCAGAGGATGTCTCTGTGCTGGTGACTAGAAACATCGCCTCTGGTTAAATCCCTTCTGCTTGGCAACTAAACTTTAGTTAGCCAGATATGTCCATAGGCCAGAAAGCCAAGACAACCCATTTGTATCATCTTAAAATAATGGAATATTTTTCCTTAAAGATTCTTTTCCTATTCCTTTCTCTGTTACTTGTGTGTTTCTTTTCCTTCTAGTTCATTAGGGCCAAAAACTATGATTTGCCTGTAAGTTTGGGGCGGGGAGTGGATGATGATAATTATTTAAAGGCATTTTTGAGGTGAGAGTGGGTAGAATGTTCGGCCTCTAGAGGAGGAGCAAGTGACAGGTATTCATCAATTAGTCTGTCTTCAGCTCTTTTAGAAAGAAGAAAGCACACAACATAGAGCCTAAAAGGCGAGCCATACTGACAGGAGGACCAACAATCCATGGCTTCCCTCTAGCTTCACAAGAATTGGAGCTCCAGCAACCTGCAGATGAAGCATTCCTGTGGGGTAATGCTTAGGGAGGTGGAGGACACCGTCCAGGAGAAGTAATTAGAAGTCAGATACGGGGAAGGCTAGGAGAAGGGAGTCTAGCACATCTCTGCTTGGGAAATACAGGCACATGCTCTTTTGTCTATTACATCTTGTGCATAAAAGGAAACTTCCCATATTATTTTAAGGCTGAGATCCAAGCCTTGACCTCTTAAGTGTGCCCAGTATCAGCAGTGACCTTGCTGGGCTGTGGTGGAGGCAGGACATCAAAGACATCATTGACTGGTCACATTCTTCTGATTATCAGCTCCATATAGAGCAAATACTATGAGGCTCTAAAAATATACTATTAATTTGTTCTACTCAGTCTTTTGAAATATTTCATACATTTAAAAAGGCACACTTACTAATATAAAATATCCCAAAGCCATAACATGTCATTGTCAAATGAATTTCAAAATTGCAAATAATACATCTAATAAACTATCAAAAATTTCAAAACTCTTTGGAAAACAGTGTATATACAATAGCATGGTGCTTTCAAACTTCTATAACCTTCAGGAATAATTCTTACAAAGACATAATTGCTCGTATAGTTTGTAGGGGTAAAAATTGAATCAGCTAGTCGACAACATACAATTTCATTCCAGACAACTTTTTTGAAAAGTAAGGACAATGTCATGGGCTTCTGGCCAAAGCACTTTGAGACTGACAGGTGTTCATAACGTTTATGTGCACGTTTTCCAATGCTTTCACCCTCCACTGATTGAACCCCATCAAAGGGGCTTCCTTAACCCACATCTTTCAGCTCAGAAATATCCTGCCAAGTTTCCTAGTCCACGATATTTCCTGAAATGATTTCATTCCTGAAACTGGGGGAGGCTGTAATCTTTGGAGGACCCTTGGGTGATCTTTGTACTGTTTTCTGTCTTCACTCATTTCCTTGATGACATAAAATATTCTCATGGCTTTGAATACAACCTCTAAGCCAGGAAACCACAAATCAATATCTGCAACTCAGGTTTTTCTCTGAAACTCCAGAGTGAAACATCGCCTTGTCTGCAGCTCTGCATCAGCACCTAATGGACATTCACGCTTAGCATGCCTCAAACAAAGCTCTTTGTTCCTAGACTAAGTAATGATTTCACATCTTGTAAAACTGATCAACAAAATCAAAGATTAATATGTTTTTTCAAATTATTAGTCAAGTATGTAATGCCAAAGAATTTCACATTTTTTTAGCATGCATGAAGTTTTTTCCAAGATGTGAAATAATAATTAGAACAGTCACTTATAAATAGCAAATCGGCCACAGGCTTATTCCACTCATTTACCCTTCATTTTCACAAAAACCATATTTTAAAATGTTACTCAGAATTTTTTAAAGCTTAAATCGGGAACACATGGGATATAACAAAATTCTATAACCTCCAATTCCTCATTTCACTATATTCTTTCCATAAGAAATGCTAAAAGGAGGCTGGGAGCAGTGGCTCATGCCTGTGATCCCAGCACTTTTGGGAGGCTGAGGTGGGCAGATCACTTGAGTCAGGAGTTTAAGACCAGCCTGGCCAACATGGTCTCCAGAAATGGAGACAATTTTAGGCACAAGCAGCTGCATGGCGGATTCCATTCTGTCAGGGGTGGGGATGGGGGTCACCCTGGGGCTTAAAGCAGGTGGCTTAAATCATGTCTTAAGCAGGTCCTAATTACTCCCGACTGCTCTTCTGGATGCTGGGTGCCTCCTCTTTTCCTGCAGTTCACACATGTAGAGCATCCAAGGCTGGGAGAGGAGAAAACTTGGGGTGCTGAAGGCAGCAAGCTTTTTGGTATTAAAGGGGAGCTGTGCTCTCGGAAGTTGGCATGTCTTCACCTTCTGGCTTATCCCCCTTCAGCAAGCACAGGTCCCTTGGCATGGATTCTGAGTAACACCTTGGTGAAGAATGTGGACTCCCAGCTCAGACCAACCTCTGCAACCTTAGCAAAGCTGGATAGTCCATCTGCTGCACTCTTCTGATCATGTGTTACAATCTACGAATGGCAGAGCCATTGGCACTCAAACACCTGATACTTTCCCTCATGTGATCCCTGCCCCAGAGACAGGAAATCCTCTCTTGGTCTTCTAGGCCACAGTTTGGGAAGGTGTTTATCCCTGGGACCGGGGTTTCCAAATTCAGCAATAGCTACTGATACGGTTTGGATATTTGTACACTCCAAATCCCATGCCAAGATGTAATCCCCAGTGCTGGAGGCAGGGCCTGGGGGGAGGTGACTGGATCAGGGAGTGAATCTGTCATGAATGGCTCAGCGCCATCCCCTTGTGATGAGTTAGTTCTCGCTGTGAGTTCCTGGGAGACCCGGCTGTGTAAAGTGTGTGGCACCTGCCCCCTCGCTCTCTTGTTCCCACTCACGTGGTGTGAGACATGGGCTCCCCCCTTACTTCTGCCAGCACTGTAAGCTCACTGTGGCCCTCCCCAGAGGCAGATGCCAGCACCATGCTTCATGTCCAGCCTGCAGACCAAGGGCCAAGTGAACCCCTTTCTTTGTCAGTTACCCAGTCTCGGGTGTTCTTCCGTCACGATGCAGTTGCCCTAATACCATCACTCCCACGTCCTTGTTTCACAAAAGGCTCTTGTTTTAGTCCCAGCCCAGGGAAAGACGTGAAGATATAGCCTCACAAAAGCCCATGTGGAACTAATGGACTTATTTGTACATGCCTGACTTAAAAAAAATACTAGGAACACCGATTTCCATGTAAAAGATACTCAGTAAATATTTCTAGGACTGAACTATAGGTAGGCTATCTAGCCCCACCTATTAATCCTAACCTCTGGCAAAGTGGCTTCAATCTTGTGACTGCTTAAGAAGCCTTAATGAGATTGAAGAATTATCCCAGGAACAGATAAGTTTTCATGTGTTCTAGTTATCTACCTCAGTGAACACTGACACTTCCATAACACAGTGTTCCCACGCCATCAGCCTGAACTACAGGAGGTGGTATTTCACTGATACCCCATTGAGGACTTGGGGCCAGGGTCAAGCCTGACTGACTCTCCTGTGCTCAGCGTCCCTCCTCCTCCCTCCCCTGCTCTGCTGTAGCCTAGGGAAAGATACACCCCATGACTGGGATTAGATGTATATACATAGCCAACACAACCTTTCATAAGGATTTATAAACAGCTTGGAGATCACAGAAAATGAGAACAGAGCACTGAAAAACTTACCCACGGTGGCCATGCTCAGAGCATAATTTCATTCACTTCGCAAATATTTATTGAGCACTGACTACATACTAGGAGCTTTCTAGATGTGGTGATTAGTGTTGGAGAAATCAGTCATTAAATATGAAAACACACCACAAAATGAGTGAATAATTCAGGTACTTGCTCTGGTGACAATTGTTCTGAAGAAACTGAAACAGAGGGGTGAGATAGAGAGGGACAGTGGGGGCTGGCGTGCTACTTCAATTAGAGTGACACAGGGACAAAGACGTCACCAAGAAGGCGAGACTGAAGCCAAAAATCAACGATGAGATGGAGGGGGGTGACATGAGGCTGTGGGAAACCTCTGCACAGGTAGGTACAAGTCTCTATGTGACTCCCACATTTTCCCAGAGAAGAACTTGACAAGGACGTGGCCGTCGTGGTGCAGGGGCAGAGGGTGAATCTCAGGAGATCCCATCTGAGCCAGCCCCTCTGCTTGGGTTGCAGGACCTGGGAGAGGTAGCCCAGAGCAGCATGAAGGCCTTGGCTGGGGTGGGCAGGTCTAGGAGTGAGGGGCAGTGAGCAGCCCCAGAGCGCTGACTGTTGTGAGAATGACCTTGCTGCTGTGAGCTCCCTTTGACCCGTGCAGTGGGTGGAATCTTCACATCCCCGTCAAGGTCACATGTGAAGCCTTAACCCCCAAGGTGGTGACATTTGGAGGTGGTCCTGTGGAAGTGATTAGGTCATGAGGGTAGAGCCACAGGAAGGAGATTAGAGCTGGTCTTGGTCCATTTGTCCATTTACTGTTGCTATAAAGGAGAACCTGAAGCTGGGTAATTTATAGAAAATAGAAGTTTATTCAGCTCACAGTTCTGCTGGCTGGAAGTTTCAGGATTGGGCTTCAGGTGAGGGCCTCAGGCTGCTTCCACACATGGAAGAAGTGAAGGGGAGCTGGTGTGTGCAGAGATCACGTGTGAATAGCAGGAAGGAGGGGAGGGGCCAGGCTCTTTTTTACAACCAGCTGTCATAGGAACTCATAGAGTAAGACCTTACTGGTCCCCAGGGAGGGCATTCATCTGTTCATGAGGGGTCCACCCCATCACCCCAAACCTCCCATTAGACCCCACCTCCAACAATGGGGATCAGACTTCAACATGGGATTTGGGAGGGACAAACGTCCAAACTACACCAGTGCTTCTGATAAGACAGCCCCCAGAGAGATGGCACGCCCGTTTCGCCACATGAGGACAGTGAGAGGACAGCTGTCTATGAACCAGAACACAGATCCTGGCCAGGCCCTGAATCTGCCAGCACCTTGACCATGGACTTCAGCCTCCAGACCTGTGAGAAGCTCCATCTTTTGTTGATAAGTCACCCAGTCTACAGTATTTTGTCATAGCAGCCTTAACGAAAAAGACCCCCAGTCAGAAGAAGGCATGGTCTTAACCAGACTGTTCAGAGGGCTTTTTGAGAACTCTGAAAGGCAATCTTTTCAGCTCCCTGCTTGTGTAGGGTGGTAAAGGAGGGGTGAGGTGTTTCCCCTCTGAGTCATTTTCTCTGTGGCTTCACCACGCAATCCCACTTATTCAGGGAGGATTATATGGGTGTGTCTTAGGCTGTTTTCTGTTGCTGTAACAGGATAGTTGAGACTGAGTGACTCATAAAAAACACAAAGTTGTTTGGCTCAGTCTTGGAGGTTTGAAAGTCCCAGATCATGGGGCCCTCATCTGGTGAGGACATTTGTGCTGTGTCATCCCATGGCAGAAGGCGGGGGTGAGAAAACAGGGTAAGAGGATGAGTGAACAAGAGAGGGCTGAAATGGCTTTTACAGTAAACCCACTCTCAGGATCATGGACGCATTCCTGCGATAATGAGGTCAGTGATCCATGAGAGCAGGGCCCTTATGACCGAGTGACCTCTTAGAGGACACATCTCTACACTGTTCAATTGGGGATTCTATTTTCAACACATGGACTTTGGGGGACACATTCAAACCACCGCGAAGTTTTCGACATTTTATTTTCATGCAATACTAACATTCCTGATAACCGTGAGTTACCTCTTCCTCATGAATTGCAAAATCTTTACTGAACTTGGTTCTGTTTGGTTACATTTCCCTCTCAGTTTAAGCTCTAACCAACTCCTCCTAGTTTTTCTGCAAATAATTTTCTTCCCTTCCAGCAAAATGTTTTCAAACAAACACTGCCTTTTCTCAGTTGATCCTTTTACATGGAAGGGCTCGAACATCCTTTATTTTTCTGGAAAGTAACCCACTTGGTACAGAAAAGAAGAAATTCATTATCCCTTCATCATCCTACCTGGTGGTCCCTTCTGGAGAAAACCTGCCAGGATTTCCTTCAGTGCAGGTAGAAAGAAGGGTGATACAAGAGTTGAGAACTGCTGAGACGAGCACAAATCATGCTGAGTTCTTTAAGGTCTCAGCTACCCAGGTTTAGCTGCATAGTTTAGCAGCTGCTACTGTTTAGTTTGGCTTTCATGGGATATAAAAGAGGGAGCCAGTGAGGTGGGGAAACAGTGTATCAATATCCAGAAACATGAAAAATGGGCAGCAAAGGTGCTCAAAGAAGTAAAAAGAAGTGTTATGATACAGAGCAAGAAATATCACAAAGAACCAGGGAAGACCTGGAGCATTGACTTCTCTGGACCTGTGAGATTTCACGTGTCTCATCACTTCCCATCTCTTATCACTTTATCTAACTGGCTCCCCTCAACTAAACAAAACTGCAATCACACACGCAGGACATCTGAACCTTACATTTCCTTTAGGACAGAATGGGATAAGAAAAGTAAACCACGAAAAAGTCTCATTTTCCAGAGAATACTCAGATAAAAAAAAAAAAAAAAAAGTGTGTTAAAAAAAAGGTAAATGAACAGGACGATATCTCTACTTTTGTAGCTATAAAGATGGTACCAAGTTACGAGTAAGGAACTCATTTTGCTGAGTCTCTATTAACCTCAGTAGGGATGGCACCAGGCTCAAGAGGCTGCAGAAGAGACCAGAGGCCAGTGAACACAACATAGGGTTAACTTGGGGGTTACTTACAGGGTGGTCCAGGGTCAGTGGTCCGGATAGGAGAACTGCAGTCGCTTGCAAAAAGCATGCAACTTATATAGCACCATCACTTAGCTCCCTCCCACCAGCGACCTCCGCAGGGCAACCCTTATTTCTTAGGATGAGTTACTGCTGTCAGGTGTGTCTACCTTACAGGGCATGCCTAAGTTATTGATGACAGGTGAATCTCCCTTACAGATTAGGCCTAAATTATTGCTGACAGGTGTTTCTATCCTACGGGTATGCTTAAGTTATTGCTGACAGGTGTGTCTACCATACAGCACCAAAGACAATGGAACCAATCCAGGGAGGGACATGGAGCAGGCCTCCAATTCACGAAAAGCAATGCAAAGAGGAAATGCCAAGACGGCCACTCTGGCAACAGATTCAGAAGACAGGAGAAGCTGCTCAAGTATGGGCTGCATCAGGATTCAGGACAGGGTCCTTCATGATCTTCTGCTTTGTGAATGTTCCCCTGGCCAACAGCTGATGACTTTATGAAACTGACACTGATGTGTGGGTGTCATGGTGGCAATGAGAATGAACAATGCTTGGGTTCCTAAACCTGAGAGCCAGAAGTAGAACCAGGTGACTGAGCGAGGTTTGAAAGGAATTTGGACCAGGCAGGTAAAAGAACCACAGGAAACATTAAGAATTGAAAAATAGTTCTAGCTTTCGCATCTCGGCAAGCACAGTGGAGAAATCTAGAGGTGGCATCCACATCCTAAAAGGTTCCCTGAAACCATATAGGGCAGAGCAGGAGGAAAGGGGACAGAGGAACGACGCAAGCTCTGTGATGGAGCTGCCCCTGGCTGTTCTGGGTGTTTCACAGGCATTTGGACGAGGATGCACAGCAGGTGGTGCATGAAGATTGTTGCCCAAAGGAATGAAGGTCCATCTGGAAGAGGAGGTTTCTTAACCAGGCAGCAGTGTCAGTGTTCAACCAGACAGAACTGAGCTAAAGCCGCTGCTTGGATCCTCAATACCCTGCAGTGAAGGCTTAAGATGTAGGCAGGGTGTCCCTGAAGGCTCAGTGGGAATAAGCTCCTTCCAAGGTCCTGGGGTGACTGGCAGAATCCAGCTGCTTCTGCGCTGTTGGTATGAAGGCCTCAGTTTCTCACTGGCTGGTGTTCTGAGGCCCTGCTCAGTTCCTCTCCATCTGCATCTCTTCAACAAGATCACTTTTTTTTTTTTTAAACAGTGTCTTGCTCTGTCACCAGGCTGGAGTGCAGTGGTGCAATCTCAGTTCACTGCAACCTCTGCTACAGGTTCAAGTGATTCTTCTGCCTCAGCCTCCCAGGAAGCTGGAATTACAGGTGCCCGCCACCACATCCAGCTAATTTTTTTCCTGTATTTTTGGTAAAGACGGGGGTTTTGCCGTGTTGGCCAGGCTGGTCTTGAACTCCTGACCTCAGGTGATATGCCTGCCTCGGCCTCCCAAAGTGCTGGGATTACAGGTGTGAGCCACCACACCTGGCCGACAAGGTCACTTATTTTATCAAAGTTTGCAAGCTGAGGAGAGAGTAGAGAGATTGCTAGCACAATGGAAGCCATAGTCTTGTATTTCCTGAAGATGAAAATGATACCTTTCTGCCTGACAGTATGCTATTGGTTAGATAAAGACACAAGTACCAGCCACACTCGAGAAGAGGACATTACACAAGGGCATGCGTACCAGGAGGCTGGGATCATAGGGGAAATTCTTGCCATCAGCCCACCTTGTGTCTCATGAAGCGTGAGCTCCCTGAGAGCACTCCGTCTTGTTGGTAGCCTTCTAAAAACCTTAGAAAATACAAAAGTTTCCAGGAATCCAGAGACAATCATCTCTCAAATCACAAAGGGAAGATGGACTCTGAAAACTATATGCTACAAGGCATGACATCAAACCTAGAAATGTTTTAGGATAATGTTCAATGCAAGTTTTATGAGAAGACTTCATGGCCAGGGAGCATGAAGTCCTGCCATGGCTTTACTAACAATGGTATTGGCCCATTCTCCTTCACTAAGTTCCTAACCTGCTGAATCAGAGAAGTGCGGGGGAAACCGTGTCTCTTACTTCGGCAAAGCATTTAATGCAAAGTACAGATAAAAATTGCAAGAATGTTAGATGAATTTTTAACCTGTTGAATTGTGGACTCTAGGCAGTTCACAGCAATGCAGATAGAATTTTATTGTGACTTGACACAGAACTTACTTAGCCCTATCTCTGTTTAGTGCTAAAGTTTTACCAATGAAATATAAAGGATACTCTCACCGAATTTATAGCTGACACAGTGTGTAGATAAATGCAACCAAATGGACTCATAGAATCAGGCAGAACTCTGACCTTGACAACACAGAGGCATGAGTTGACAGTAAGATAAATTACAATTGTATGTTTTATAATTGGTTCTAAAATACCAACAACACAAACACAGGTTGGAAGAAGCACAGCACAATAGAAACATTAAAGAAAACATAAGTCAAGTGGTTTATCTAGCAGAAGCTCCTTATGAGTTGAGAGTGTAACTGCAGGGGTGTGGGTTTTTTTAACCTGCGTGGTAGAAGGTATAATAATTAAGAATGTGCTGGAACGGGTAGTCAACCTCCTCCAGGGAAGTCATAAAAGGAGTCATAAAGGATGTGTGGCTGGAGCAGGTGCATTTAGAATAAGTAATAAGCTATTAAACTGCTGGGAACCACGTGGGATAGGGAAGGCTCTTCCAGAAATGGGCAACAGCTGAAAGAAAGGCAAAAATACCGAAATCTATCCATGATTGTAGACAAGTTTTTCTCACCAAAAAGATCCAAGAAAACAAGACAGAGAGAATCAAAACATGAAATAGCCCTTAGTGCAGGAGAAAAGATCATGAAAGCAGGAGGAGGTCTTCCTAAGAAATGTTGTCACATGTGCGCTTGGGACCGGGTGTCAGGCTTTGTTTAAAAAATTCTCAACAAGGTCTCGTTTGATGGGATGTATGACAAAAGGAAAGAGGAGAAAGTTAACTCAGGTTTGCAGAGAAAGTTGGTGTTTACAATCATGAGCCGAATGATAGTTTTGTGTCTTGGAAAGTAAGTCTGGTGCAATATCAATACTGTGGCCAACCCCTAGAATCTACTGAAATCACACCGTCAAGATGATTCAGCAGTTTTCACACGTTCTGCCCACTCTTGGATAGGTACAAAATCCAAGGCACGTTGTAAAAGAAAATCATTAACTTGTATAGTTGTTTGGATTACAGTACAGGCAGGTCCAAAAAACTACCTCAACCTGGTTTAAAATTCACAAAAATGTGTTAGCCCCATAACAAGAAGTCCAGAGGAAGGGTAAACTCTAGGTGTCATCCGTGAGCATGCAAAACTTCTCTCATCTCCTTTTTCCACTATTGTGTACTGATGTCATCCTCAGGCTGGTGGAGATTCCACAGCAATTTCACACCTCACTGCGCAACAGGACAGTATCTCCTTGAATAAGAGAAGGCAGCTCTCTTCAAAGGCTCCTGAGAAGTGAGGGAAAGTCTCCCAGAAGTCCCCAGCAAAGTGCTTCCTTCTTAAGTGGCATTGGCTGGGGCTGGGTCACAACTCTTTATCCAGTGACTCCTATGCCAACCACAATGAAATTAACATGACTATGGCTGACCTAAACAAATTATGTAAAGTAAAACTGATGTTCGAAAGGCAATCATCTTCACTGCCGAAACCATAGTGAGAAAGTGATGGTTTTCTTTAAATTAGATGTTTCCAAACTTACATATGTAGAACAAGTGGAGTCTGATCAATTTCAATTTAATCTATTATTTATCCTAATTTGCATATGTAAACTTGTATGGCTATTGAAAGAATGCAAAAAGGAAAGAAAAGAGACCTAATAACTAGAACTCTTGATGAATCAAGAACTTGGTAAATCAAGCTGTAGTAGAAACCCCAGAGTTAAGAGACTTGATTAATATGAAATGTGTCCAAGTCATAGACGAAGCAGGTTTAAGTAGTTAACATGGGATCCATTTCCTGAAGTATAATCTAGACATGAGTAGAAATTCTGAAGACTTGAGAATGTCAGCAAACTGAAAAGCTTGTTTTCCGTGTGAACATTGAAAGATAATATCAACAGATTCTGAGAATACATTTTAGAATAAAATAACGAAGGGTATGTATCCAGAAGGAGGAACTATAATAGGGTCCAGATTACATCAGCTTTAAAGAAACAGGTATTTATTCATGTGATTTCCCACTTGAAATCTGAGATGAATGTCTAGAGTTTCAGGATCCAGTGGCTGGACAATGAAATCTTTCTATTACAAAGATTAGAAAACTAAAGTTTAGCGGCTCCAAATTTACTACAAGCCTAGTGTAGTAGGCTCTAAAATGCCCCCCAAAGATACACATGTCCTTATCTCTGGAACCTGAAAATATGTTACCTAATGGCAAAAAGGGCTTTGCGTATATGATTTAGTATGGATCATGAGATGGAAAGATTTTTCTGGATTGTCTGGGTAGACCAATGTAATCACAAAGTCTTTATAAGTGGGAAACGTGCAGGTCATAGTCAAAGAGATGTGAGAATAGAGTCATAGATCAAAGATTGAAAGAGGCTACACAGCTGGCTTTGAGGATGGAGGAGGAGGCTATGAGCCAAGAAATGCTAGAAGCTAGCAATAGGGAGAAAATGGACTTTCCTCTAAACCCTCAAAAAAAATGCAGGCCTGATGACACCTTGACCTCAGTCCATTGAGCCTGATTTTGAAATTCTGATCTCTAGAACTGTAAGAAAATAAGTTTGTGTTGCTTCAAGCCACAACATTTGCAGTATTTTGTTATAGCAGGATCAGAAAACGAATTGAGACATGATTTCTGTAATTCTCATCTTCTCTCTCCTGCAGTTTTCATCCTGTTTCTATTAGATTGTTCCTAGGGCACACCGATGTGCTGTTATTTCTGCCATCTCTAAGAAAATTCCCATTCAAATTCACTTTCTTTTCAAGTGACTGCTCAAATATCTGGTACTGTTTACAGCCAATTCTTTGAACGTTTTCTACACTTCTGTAACTAACTCTGCTCTTCCTATGCTTTTTTGCATGCACTCTATTCAGGCTCGTGCCTCCACCAGGCCATCAAAGTTAGTCTTGACTTTGTTATGGTCAAATGCCAATCCCAGTGGTCAACGTTGAGTTCCCATCTTACTTGTCCTTTTAGTAGCATTTGACTCTTTTCTCCTTAAAACAAGCTCTTCGTCTGTCTTCCAGGACAGAACAATCGCTCCCTTTGCCACATGCCATCCTAGCCACTCCTCAACATTCTTACCTGGTCCCTCTCCTCCTGCCCCAGCCTCTTGAGAATAGAATGCCTCATTCTGTTTCGTTTGTCCAAGCTCACTCATCAAATCTTATCTATGATTATATAATTTTAGGGCTTCAAGTGGCAACTATTTTCTGACAAATCTCAAATAGTTTTCTTTGGCCAATGCCCTCTCTGTAACCCCAGAATTATATGCCCAATGTCTACATGGCATCTTTACTTGGACACATAATGAAAACAGCATGACTGACCTAAACAAATTATTTAAAGTAAAACTGACGTTAGAAAGGCAACCATCTTAACCGCTTCTCAGACTTAACATGTCTAAGGTCGCACTCATGACCTTGCCACAAATAAGGTCCTCTTTGTGCTCCTCCCACATCCTCTTCATCTCAGCAAGGGTCACTCCTTCCATCCAGTTGCTTAACCCAAAATTTCTAGAGTCAACTTTTTCCCTCTAACTCCTCACTAGTTAATACACTAGGAAGCCTTGTTGACTCTACCCTAAAAATGTGACCCTATTCCCACAAATGTTCACCATCTTTACTGCTGGTAATGTGTTCCAAGCTTGCGTCATTTCTCAACTGAATTTTTGTATAGAGCCGTGAAAGGAAATACCTACACTTTATTTTTCAGTAGTGTCTTCCCACTGTAGCATCTAGTTAGCCTTTTAAAACATGTCATCTCCTATAGCTCCTCTGCTCAGAACTTGCAATCATTCTTTTTATTTTTATTTATTTATTTATTTTTGAGATAGGGTCTCACTCTGCTGCCCAGGCTGGAGTGCAGTGGTGTGATCTTGGCTCACTGCAACTCCGCCTCCCAGGTTCAAGTGTTTCTCCTGCCTCAGTCACCCAAGAGGCTATGATTACAGGTTCACGCCACCATGCTTAGCTAATTTTTGTATTTTTAGTGAAGATGGATCACTTGAGGCCAGGAGTTCAAGATCAGCCTCTTGGCCAGGCATTAGCCACCAGGCTGGACCTCAATCATTCTTCATTGTTCTCAGAATAAACAAGAAAGTTCTTTCAAAAGCCTGTAGAATAGAACCGCCTTGGCTGCTCTGAACCTTATCTTCTGGACTCTCTCCCTCACTCACAAATTTGTACCACATTAGCTATTTCCTGTCCTATTAATGTTGCAGGAACTCTCTTTCTTCACAGCCATAGCATTTCCTGTTTCATGTGTAGGAATTCTTTCCCCCAACCTCGTATCTGCATAGCTCACTCAAACTTTTGCATGAAAGTCACTTTCTCAGTGAAATCTTTTCTGGACAACCTATTTAAAATAACACATTACACTCCCAGTTCTCACTACCTGTTCTTCCTCTCTACTTGATTGTTCTCCAAGTTGTTGTCAAGAATTTAAAAAGATCTAGGATTTTAAGCTGAGTTGCAAGCTAATAAATCGGCTTGCCAGGCTTCATGGAAGCCGATAGAAGTCATGAAACTTCTGGGTCAGAGAAGGATAGTGTACTGCTCATGACAATATCTCTAATCAAAGTATCAGAATTTTTTTAATTATCATTTTAGAGACAAAGTCTAGCTTCGTTACCCAGGATACAGTACAGAAGTTACTCACAGTTATGATCATAGCACACTGCCAACTGAGACTCATGGGCTGAAGAAATCCTCTTGTCTCAGCCTCCCAAGTAACTGGGATTTCAGGCATATACCACCACGCTGGGCTTGTAAGATGGTTTTAGGTTGGGTTATTGAGTTCAAGTCCCAGAAAATGAAGTAAAGGACCCAGTTGTCCTTGCATACACAGCGGGTTGAGAGGCAGGAGAAAAACCTGGAGTTGAAAAGGCAGGAAGAACGGATGCCATTTGATTAGAGAAGGGTATGCGCTATTACGGAGCAGTGAATATGCCTTCCATTTCTTGGAGGGAATTACTACCTTTACAGGCCAACACTGTTCACTATACAAATTTCTCGAAAAAACAGGGTGGAATGAAGGGCAGTCAGCGTCACTGCTTATCAAATGTGCAGAACTGTGAGACACCATGCAGAATCAACTCTCTAAAAGAACTTACCAATTTCAAACTACACGTTTCCTACCAGGTTTATTTCATTCATGGTGTACTTCATCCACTAACCTATAAACCCAAGACTTTTTTATATCAATTTCATTTCACTTTTGTCTATCTTATTTATTGATAAAACAATATCTGGTGCACAATGGATATTCAATAAAGTTTTCCTGTATGAATAAACGAATAAATGGCACAATATGCAAGAATTAATACAAATGCCGAAACGTGGGTAGATGAGTAAAAAATGAATAAATTAATAAGACTTACTGCTTTACAACAAGTAAAATATAAATCTGGATGTTTTGAATAATATTTGATACCTTAAAAACATGTATGTTAAGTTTAAAAAAGGATACAATCTGAATGTTGAAGATGCTTTAAAGTTTGTAAATAAACATGCATTTATATATGCATTTATTATATATATTAAAAAATATGCATTTGTAAAGAAAAATCATGAAGGAAGATGCCCCAAATATTAAGTATTTTTGAATGGAAGAATTACAGGAGGTTTTTTTTGTTCTCTTTTACCTTTTATTTTCTAAATTTTCTGTAATGTCCATGTTATTTTAATAATCAGGAAAGTGAACATCATTATTTTGTAGTCTTTTATTTTATAACATGAAGGAAATGAAAAGCAAGCAACTGAAACTACACACACTGCTTCCTAATCTTCTCCACCAAATACAGAAATCCTCTCAGGTTGCCTAAAAGGAGAAAACTCTGGAGCAACACTCAACAGCTCAGGGTTAATATTCTTCAGAAAATGGATAATAAGGGTGGTCAACAGCACTGAAAGACAAAAAGGGATATTAACTGATTAACTCTTTACCCATGCTGTCATGGAGAGAGTGTTTCTCTGAAGACGCAGATAGCATGGGCTAAAATCTCTGAATTTACAACCACGTCCCTACTTGTACCGGGACCACATACAGATATGTTCCCTGTTCATGTGCAAACGGCACATGCATTCCCAATTTCCGCACTCACATGCACGTGAGTGCCAACATGACAAGCAATTGGATTTAGATTACAAAGTCTAAGAGAGGGTAAGAACTGCGGATGAAGGTCTTGGGTCCATTCCAACTCGGGTGGCCTTTGTCCTTGGAGCATGAGGACAGTGGCAGTGACGATTGCATTGCTATTTTCCACTCATTCATCCCACAAAGCACCCTCAACAATACGGGGTCCTTGCAATGAGAAACTTCTAATCTATGAAGGAGATAAGATGTGTCTCTAATAACCAGACCAGCAAAATGTGTTTGCTGTTTCCTTAGTTATAATTTATAATTACTTATGATTCAGTAATTATATTACTGTTCGTTTTCCCTTTTTCCATGTTCTTTTTTATTCAGTGTCATTAAAGAGTATCTCTAAGCAGTTAAATGTGACAGAAGCAATATTAACATAGGGCCTCAGAGATGAGTAAGATGAGACATTCACAGTCTCATGAGGCAGATCACAGATTACACTTAAAGCCTGTGAGTATAGAAAGGTGGTGTTCCACGTTTTTCTCATTGAAAATGTCTTTTCTTGGAAACCTGGTATGGTTTTACAAAAAGAAGAGGGACCTTTGGAATCTGCTTTGGAGACTGAGTCTTTATTTTCCGAACTAAAATGATATTTCTCCCTATTTCTAAACTTCCCTCCAAACTTCTCTCTGTTTGATTCCTCTTCTTTCTCGTCAACCCAAGATCCTGAAGTTGATCCTATGGAACGTTATGTTTGTGAATAAACTAAAGTCAAGGGATGTTGCATTCCCCAGAGGTGGACTTCAGATGGACAAAGATGACATTGGCATAAGAGTCTTGCCTTGAAGTTACAGAGAAACCCCAGAGGAGCTTACCATGGCGGAGGCCACTGGGGATACCTCAGTCACTAGCATTGAGGGCCTATTGATTTCATTTATTGTTCAGCTTGGTGAGATTATGTAGCTGAGGAAATGGGAGTTGTGAAGGTAAAGAAAGCCAAAGAAGACAAAAATTTGGAAGAAATAGTTGGTGTCTTGGAAAAGGAATGCCCAGTAAACAGAAATGTCACTGGACACTTGGGGGGGCCATGGAAGCAGGGCCCACTGTGACTTCCCTGTGATGTATGCACATTTGATTTCATGGACTAATGCTCTATATAAATATTAAAATTAAGTTTTACATTGCCTTGGTGTTGACATGAAGATGGACCCGGCTGGATTCATTATTATATATTCATCATTGTTATATTGTTTTTTTTCTTCTGACTTTAAAATAAATTAAAGCTAGAACATTACCATGGACCCCTGTTATGGGTCATAGACACTGTGCCTTCTATTCTAATAGGCAGTTGGGCCAAGTGCAGGGCCAGGCACAGGAAGTAAGGGCATTAAAAAGGTGGATTCACAATGGTGCCGACATCGGCAGCTTCACTTACAGACTCACATTCCTGTTGGGTCAGAGATTGAGCCTTGGAGAAAAACTATAGTCTGAGGACTCTAGGGAAGCTCCTGTTTCATACCTATTCCTGAAATCTGGGCTGCCTTCCTGATCTGGGGAAGAGGTGTTCCACTGTATGCCTGCATGTTACAGAAAACAGCCTGTGAAAGAACATGCAAGCACCACTTACAACTGTAACTTAGCATATCGGAAATTTCTGTTGAGGCCATCAATGGCTTTCATGTCCTCTGGAGTCAACTCAAAGTCAAAAACCTGAAAGGAAGAAAACACTCACATTAACCTTTCCCCAGGATAGCAGCTTCTTCCTGGGAGTACGAGGACTTTCCAGGGGCAGAGGCAAGGATGGCAATATGGGAAGCGTTACTGTCCTTGGCTGCTAGATGAGATCTCTTTCCCCTGAGATCTGCTAGTTCTCCATCCCACCTCCCTCCTGCTCTGCTCCACTTCTGCAAAGAAAGACAACGCATCAATCTAAGACATTTCTAGAGAATTGCTTGAGGATAAAAAAGAAATTCTTTATCCTAAACAAAGGCAAATCTGGACAAAATACCTGCTTCCTTGACTTGACCACACTTGGTCAGGATTTTCCTTCCTCACTTCCCCTGGAACTTGACCCAATCTTTGACTGAGCAAGTCTGGGAACACAAGACAACCTTGCTGCAAGAATCTGTTGGCTTAGAAAAGCCTTTCCTGATCAATTGTTTTACTATACCACTTGCTCATTGCAGGCCCCCAAAATATTATTTCCAGCTACTGCTAAGTAGTACCAAATACTACTTCCTTACAAAAAAAAAAAAAAAAAGAAAGAAAAATAAAACCTTTTTTTGGGGCCGGGCTCAGTGGCTCACGCCTGTAATCCCAGCACTTTGGGAGGCCGAGGCAGGTGGATCACGAGGTCAAGAGATCGAGACCATCCTGGCCAACATGATGAAACCCTGTCTCTACTAAAAATACAAAAAAATTAGCTGGGTGTGGTGCATGCCTGTAGTCCCAGCTACTCGGGAGGCTGAGGCAGGAGAATTGCTTGAACCCGGGAGATGGAGGTTGCAGTGAGCCGAGGTCACGCCACTGTACTCCAGCCTGGCGCCTGGTGACAGAGTGAGACTCTGTCTCAAAACAAAACACAACAAAACAAACGTTTTTTTGGTTGATATTTGAGACATATAGGTCTCATGTTCAAAGAGTTCTGCTTTTTAAATATATTTATCTTATTTAAGCCAAGAGTTGTTTTTATTTGAAAACACATAGACACATAACCCCTGATGAAAAATCCCTTAATAACAAAGGAAAGAGATATTTAGTTTAAAAAACATATTTCATACAGAAGACAATTTCATGGAAAACTCATGGCCTATCTATTTATCTATTTATCTATGATCTATATATCTATCTAATATATATATATCTTTTTTTTCTCTCTCTCTCTCTGCCTATATCTGTCCATTATCCACCTATCCACCCATACATCTATCCATCAGTGAGTCATCTTAAAATATATACTCCAGAAGTAATATGGTTGTCACAGGGATATGTCGTAACAAGTTAAATTAAAAAATAAAATAAGATTTTTTTCTGTATGGTAACAAGATTTAGAATTGCCTATTTGATTTTAGTATAACCTTAAAATTTTAATCTAGAGCTACACAGTTGTGAAACAAATACATTAGAAAGTATGCTTCAAATATCATCCTTTGTAAAAACTAGACTCGCGTTGACTTTTCTGCTGCCATCTTTAAATGGAAAACAGCTTACACAGTCTTTCAAAATTCTTTTAGATTTCAAAACAAAGTAAATTAAATGCCACTGATTGATCTAATGGATTGGAGTGTATATGTGGAAGACTCGGGCAAAATCTTTACTCATTTATTTACTATTAATAATTTGGTCAGTCTGTGAAATTATTCTTAGCTTCCTACCTGCCCAGGGCACTGCCAGAGGAAGGGTGATAAAAGATGACCCAGAAGGAGTCACTGCATTTAGAGTCTCACAGTCCAGAGAGCACACTGATATCTTAGCAAAAAATGTTAAGTTAAAAGGGAAAAAGACTCACTAACAGAACCATGCCAAGCACTGTTGTGGTGACAGATATGCTGGGGGTTATGTATGTATGATATGTAGCAAAGCAGGTAATCCTATTTTAGTTTGATCATAAAATACAAATAGAGGTTTGTCAGATACAGTTGTCAGATAGAGATGGTGAAGGAGAGAAATGAGGGTCTTTAAAGTTCTTTACCATGTAGAACTCCTGAAACTCATGAAAATGATGGAGTTGAAATTTGCTTAGTGTCACACAGTGAGTGAGTAGGAAAGCCAGCCCTAAAGGTGATAAACTTTAGGACTCTGAGTCCAGTGATCTCTCTTCCCATCATTCTATGCTGCCCTCCCCCTTAGCACAGAGGAGAGAAGCATGGGAATGAATGGCACGTGGAACATTCTCCCGTGGAAGAGAGATCACCCAGACCAACACCCACACCTCGCTTTGGAGCAATACCCCTTGACCTGTACCTGGAAGTTCTCTTTGATTCTCTTCTCAGAGAAGCTCTTGGCCAGGACCACCACCCCCCGCTGCAGCTGGTAGCGCAAGGCAACCTGGCCTGGGCTTCTATTGTGTTTCTTGGCAATGGATTTCAAGATTGGCTCCTCCAAGAGATATGGGCTATCTGGGTCAATCCTGGAGAAAAACAACAGATACGAAGGATGTAGATGAAAAATCCAGATTGTACTACCCCTTTTTCCCAAAGCCCCAGACAATGAGAGAAGAAGATACAATATAGTATGTTTCAAAGTGTCTCATAAACATTCAGAGAGATTTATTGGCAATTGAGGCAAACTGGAAACAACTAAACTGCCAGTCAGCAGGTGAATGGATAAACAGCTTGTGGTGTACATGTCCATACAATGGAATAGTTTCCAGCAGTAAAATGGAAAGAGCAGACACTTGCAACTACAGGAATGAATCTCACAGACAGGTTGAGCAAAAGAAGCTACACAAAAGAATTTATATGACTTCTTCATATGAAGTACTACAGCAGATAAAACTAATCTAAGACCAAAACATTAGGAACATAGTTGCCTAGAGGTGGGGAGGACTTGTCTCAGAAGGAACACAAATTAACGTTTTTGGGAGAAAGTTTCTATTTCATGACAATAATGTGGATTACAAAGTATATTCATTTATCAAAATTTTACAGCTAACATATATGTATTATAGTCTATGTAAATTTCACCTTAAAATCACTTTGAAATTGTATTTGCAGTGGGGTTGGGAGAAGATAGATATGCAAATGAAGGAATATTGGAGGGAAGGAATATTGGTGACACTGAAGCTCAGTGGTGTTACTTGGGAATTCACTACACCATTGTGTTCACTGTTCTGTGTTTGACTTTATCTATAATAAAATGCTAAAAATTTCTTAATCAATAGAGAAGCTGGTATAGATGAACTCTTTGATACTCTTACTACCAGTTTGGGTCTCTGTGAGATGCCAGGGCACTATAGGCAACTAGAACAATGTCCTTGGACTTGCAGAACTCCAGGAGTTTGCTCTGGTTGAGGTAAGGGTGACATTCCACCTGTAATTTTTCAAGACCAAAATGTGTCAGAATACATGAGCAAAAAACCATATGTAAATTTAAAAATGCTTTGAAGGAACATCTAGTACTATATTAGTATATGTGCTATATATTTCAGACTGATCATTTTCCCCAAGCACCTTCTGAAATGCCTTCACATTCCATCTGTGGTCATACTGATACAACTTACTTATTCTTTTTCTATTGCCACCTTTGGTTAACATCATTTGAACTCATGACGTCATTTGAACTTGTTGTGACATGTCTAAACAGGATCTAGTTAGAGGCATTCAATGTTTTAAAAAATCAAAATCTCTTGTGCCCAAATTATAGTCTCTAAGTGACATTTCTGCTGAGAGAAACCGAGATTTCTTAGAGAAATGGCTAATTCTAGTTCTGACTGGGGAAGCTACAAGTTCAGCCTAGAACAGCTCACATTCTAAATGGCAAAGAAGATAAAGACAATGAGGCAAGTCAAAGGAACAAGACACTCATTTGAAACAGCTCCTGCTCGTCAAAATGATGGCAAGTTGAGCATCAGAAAGAATAGTAACTAAATGGATGGGAAAGGACACATTTGTTAAAATTCGTGAGTTCAAATGACGTTAATCAAATGTGATCACATCTTTATCTCTAACTTTCAATTCACAGAAAGTATAAAAGGAACACGTTGAATTATATCACTGGATGAACCGGGATAGCCTATACCAAGGAAAACTTTACAGGAATAAAAGGCTTAATTTTTCCTTAGTAAATTGAAGGAAAAAAAGAAGCAGAGTGAGAATGAGAGCCATGGAAGAAGAGGAGGAAGAGAAGGTAGAAGAGCAGGAGGGGAAGAAGGAGGAAGAGAATTAAGAGAGGAAGACAGACGGGGAAGAGGAACAGGAAGAGGAGGAGGAGAGTAAAAAGAAGAAGAGAAGAAACTTTTTAAAAGAGTAATTTAGGAGAAATATCACCTAATTGCAATGTATGGGCCTCATTTTCACATCAATTTAAATGAATCAACTATAAAAATATGATTAAACTATATTTTAGCACTCATAATATTTAGTAATAACAAGAAATTATTTCTACAATTTCAAGTGGTATAAAAGTATTCTGGCAATGTATATTTAAAGATTTATAGATTTTTTAAATATTTTACAAAATATTTTCAGATAAAATGATATAATGTCTTCAAAATAATACAGAGGTAGAATTATCTACGTACCATGTTTGTCTGTCAGATAATTACTGCTTAAGTGTGCCGATGGGTACATAAGAAGAAAATGATTATAACATGAAGGAGTATTCAAAAAAATTGACTGAAAATGTGCATTATGAAGAAACTAAACATAGATTTCAAAAAGATTGCACCAAAATAAACTTGTACTAACTTGTTATGAAATGTCTAAACAAGATCTAGTTTGAGGCACTGAGAAAGGTAAGACATCAGTTTTTAAAAATCCCCTATCAGAGAAACACAAATTCTGCTAAATTGAAGTAGGAACAAAAATCAATTTTGCTGTGAATCATGGGTAGAAGAATGGTGAAATTATTGGCTCTTCACAAAAAGTTTATGCGCACAATGCCCCCAAAGAAATCAGAAGTTTACAAATAATTCATTTTAAGAAGGAACGAGATGATGCTGAAGATGCAGCCTGCAACAGCATATCATTCACATCAATTTGCAGGAAGAAAAAATGTATCTCACTAGTCCTCTAATTAAAGACCAATGATTAACAGCAGAAATGATGACCAACACCATAGATATCTCAACTGGTTCCGTTTACACGAAAATGACTGAAAAATTTAAGTTGAGTGAGCTTTCCAATTCATGGATGGCAAAATGGTTATGGCCAGATCAGCTACAGGCAGGAGCAAAGCTTTCAAAGCAAATTTTAAATAAGTGAGATCAAGATCCTGAAGCAGCTTCAAAGAATTGTAAAATGAAATGAAACATGCCTTTGCCAGTACAATCTTGCAGGCAAAGCAAAATCAAAGCAATGGCTACCAAGATGTGGAAATGGTCCAGCCAAAGCAAAAGGAGATTTGCCAAGAATAAAAGGTCATAGCAAGTTTTTTGGGATGCTCAGGACATTTTGCTTATTGACTTTCTGGAGGCCTAAAGAATAATAAAAACTGTTTTGAGAAAATTAGCCAAAATTTTAGTATGAAAGTCACCACAAAAAGCTTCACCAAAGATTCTTTTCTACCACATCAATACTCCTACTCATTTTTTTTCATCAAGCAAAGGCAATTTTACAAGAATTTTGACAGAAAAATCATTAGTCATTCACTTTACAGTCCTGATTTGGCTCCTCCTGAGTTATTTTGTGTCTCAATCTTCAAGAATCTTTAACAGAGACCCATTTTTTGTGGTTAATAAATTTGTATACATATAATCATCTGGTTTTAGAAATTATATATATATTCTATACAGAGAGAGACTATATATATAATTTTTAATGTTTTAATGGGTTTTTTAATGTTTTGATTTTCCACAAATATCCCTAAAAATATAAAACTAAGAGTGTAAATATTTGAACTGCTTTTTGTATAACTATCAAAATGGTCTAAACAAAGCTTTACATTTTACAATGTCACAAATAATGTTTGATATTTGGCTGTATTGGATGTTTCTTTAAAAATCATGTGTTTTAATTATGATTTATACACCTCCTCCTTCCCACTCCTTTCCTCTGATCTGGCTTTAGTGCTCACCACTCTGGAACATGCCACTAAATCCAGACACCCTTATCCTTCCCTGTTGGAGCGTTTGCTCACAGTAGGATCCACCTACGTGTGACTCAAGCCACGTCAACACCCTTCCTTTGGCTCCTGACACCACACTCTCCTGGTTGTCTCCACCTGTCTGGCAGCTCCTGTTCAATCTCCTCGCCAGTGCCCCTCTGCCTCATCCCCACTGGTCAACTTTTCTGCCTCTTCCTTTTCATTCCATGAACTTGTCCTAGGAGAGTTAACCCACGTCTGTGAGTTGTCACCATCTATAAAGCAACGATACCAAATATCTGTATTTCCACCTAGACCGCTCCCTGAGCTCCAGACCAAAGCTACCACCTCCCAGCTCTGCACCTCCACTTGGTTGCCTCACAGGAACTTCACACCCATCCCCAAAGAATCGAAGTCATGCTCTTCTACTCCACGCAAACTGCTTCTTCTCTGACGTTTTCTATTTCTGTATAAGGAACTGACATCTGCACAGGCCCTATAAAGCCAGAAACTTGGAAACATGATTGAGCAGCAGGTATGTGAAGAGCAGGAAGTCAGAGAAGGCCCTGGTGGGCTGAGGGCTCACCTGGTTGCAGGCGGGCTTGTACTTGAGCCCTGGCTTGTTGAGGATGAGCTCCAGCTGTTTGTGGTTGAAATTGGACACCCCGATGGACTTGGTTAAACCTGCGTCTTTGCACCTCTCCAGGGCCTGGAGAGGAAGGAAATGGGTGGTAGACCTCTAGTGCAGTTTGTCCATTTCATTTGTCATTGACTTTTTATAAACCGAAAATCTGATTTATGATATATTATAATTATAATGAATCAAACAGTTTTATCACTTGAATAAATTAATTTCAAATGCCCTTTCTTGTTCTGCATAAGTATTTATCTCCTTAATTCTATTACATGCACGCTCAGGACACCGAATACCGTAAACATAAAGCTGCTTTTAAATTTCCTCTTACCTATCCCACTCACTTCGACGGTACATATTTTGCTTTTAGGATGTAATAGTGTAAGGCCGTTGGCCCCACAGGGTCATGGGGTGTCCCTTATGCTGTGCTGAGGTGCAGGATCAGAGAAGTAAAGAGACAGGACACTGAAGAACTGGAGAAGAGCAGCTAGACTCGGGGGGCCACACCACCTATGAGCAGAAACAGGAAGGCCCCAAATGTCCAGAAGCGTCTGTATTTATCAGATACAAGCGGGGGAAGGGTCGTAAGTGAGGTCATCACCTATAGGCTTAGTGATAGGGCATATGTAATCACATAACAAGCAAGGGGGCCACCCCATTATGCCACCTGGGCAGAGAGGTGGGCCGTGCACAGTAGGGAGCTGGGCCATGCGCAGTAGTAGAGGGTCATGTATGTAAAAGAGGTCCACCCCCATTAGGTCACCAAGACAGGGGACGGACTGTGTGCAACAGGTGTCGTGTGCGACACTTCTTGTCTAGGGACTGGAGACTTCAAAGGATTTCTAATAGAAAGACACTGTAAGCCAGTGCAGTGGGAGCTGACAGAATTGTGCTCTTCTCTAAGATATTCATGGAAGGATGATTTGAGCCTGCACAGAAGCAAGATAAGACTGACAGGGTGTACAGCCGCCGTGACTGGTCACACCAGGGGGGTTCTTCTCCCTTGGTTACTTCCAGGATCTCAGGCCTGAGGCCGACTTTCCACAGGAACTGGATGCAAGGTACTACAACTCCTTTATCAGGAAGAGAGGCTCCTGCTCTAAGCCTGCCATACAGCGTCTACCCTTTCAGGCAGGGATGCCACCGCCTGGGTCTTTGGTTCTTGTTCTGGTCTGGCTGTTTTCCCATGTACTGCTTCTGTTCTGTGACTGCTCTAGGCATTCCTCCCACTACAAATACTATATGGTTACACAGAAGGATTCTATAAATCAGCACTAAATGTGTTGGTACAGCTCCGACTACAATACCCATATGGTTATACAGAAAGATTACATGGATCTAAGTGTGCTAGGTATAAGCACTAAGTATGATATATAAGCTAGATATATGTAAGCAGTAAGTTATACTTCAGGCACTAATTCCATAAACTAAAATGTGATTATATATAAAGGATTATATAAAGGAAATAGCTGAGTAACGACACTGTGAACTGAGATATTCTTCAGGCACTAATCGCGCCTGGGGTTTGCACGGCTCTCCTTCCTCGGTGCCCATGTGGGGGTTACACACACAATAGTTCTTTAACAAACTACACCACAGTCAAGTGCAAAAGAAACTCTCAGCTTTCCCTCTAGTAAAGGGTTTGTTGCTACCTCTTTCTACAGTGGTAAAAATAATTAAAAGGCATAGGTTTTGCAAGGGCAGATTCACTTCATAAGGGCGGCACCCTCTGCCCTCCTGCTGGGTCGGGCTGCAGCTGTCCCTCCTCTGTGATGCGGTTCTGTCCTGGGATAAAGCACTAACTCCTTTTGCACTTCTCTGTGCTGACTCCTCTTTAGGGCTCATGTCCTCAACCTGATCTCAGGGGTAACGGTGTTTCCATGGCTATGTAGAGCCATAGAAGTTAAAATTAAAATGGACCACAGAGGTCATCTCATTTCCCTCCCTCACTTCACAGATGAGAACACAGAGGTGCAGAGAAGTTCCACGTGTAAGGTCAGACAACTTCTGGAGCAAAACCCTATCTCTTCTGACCCCTCCTCCCGTGATTCCAACCTCACCACACTATGCGACCTGGTGTCTGCAGCAGAACATACCTCCCATGTGTCACGAAGGTCCACAGTATCAAAAATAATGTTTCCACTGGCATCCTTGGGCAGCAAGTCCTCCCCAGGCTGGAAAACAGAGGATAAAGAAGGTTTTCTGTGAGAATTCCCTTTCTGGTGCCTAAGGAGCTTAGCCACACCACTTTCAGGAGGCTGTGATTATTCATCTGAGCGTGCATCTGTGCATGTGTCTCTGCATAGGCAGATGTATGTATGCGTGTGTGCATGTGTGTGTGCCTGTGTGTACATGTGTGCATGAGTGCATGTGTGTGGATATGGATGTGTGTGGATGTGCATGTGTGTTGCATGTGTGGGGTGGTAAGAGAAGACATGGGAAAAGAGAAAGATCAGAACAATCTGAGAGACTGTAGTAAAACACTTTTTCTCCACAGTCACCTGCAGGCTCCTTCCCCCATACGCCCCCACACTTAACTAAGAATGCCTTCCCTACAATTGAAATTTATTTTATTTCCGAAGGACAGGCTGGTATAGAGGACAGCACTTACCATAACTATAGATCAGTGTGTTTAGCCTGTTTATGCTAACCCAACTCAGATAGTGAGGACGTCAGATGTGCTCAGCCAATGTCCACTGTGATGAGAGGCTGGATCAGTGAAGTGCAAAGGAGCCCCATTGTGCCACATGCACCATCCCAGGTACCTCTCTTTCCTGTGGACTGAGGGGTACATGTGGGAGAAACCCTCGCCATAAAGAGGTAGAGATTTCATGTTGTATCTCTGCAGCCTGTGGTAACCTAATAACTCAGAACCTACCCTCAGGGACACAAGCACTAAGCAGTGCAGGCCAACGCCCTCAACTCTCTAGCAGAGAGGAAGTGAGATCATTGAACCTGCATCTCACTTACGCCTGGGGGATGAGCACAGACAGAAAATTTCAATGTCACTCAGCTGTGAAGGAGACTCATGAATGATTTAGCAATTCTATGCACCTCACTCAAACCTGCCTCTCTCAGAAAGAATCCAGGAAATCAAGCTGGAATGAGACAATGGTGGTGCCAGTAACAGCGAAGGAACCATTTGGGGCATAAGAAGGGAAAACAAAAGCTGACCTTCATGGCCAATGGATTGTGGATAATGAAGAGATCCACATAGTCTAGTTGAAGTTTCTTCAGTGACCTTTCCAGGGCTGGGCGAACTAATTCTGGTCTAAAGAAAGTTGTCCAAAGCTGCAGTGAACAAAAGAAATAAAAAAGTAGCTATGGTTTCACACATTTGGGGACCAAAATTAAACATCACAGTTAGAAATTGACACTTGAGTAACAAAACACTGTTGTCTAAAACTAAAAGAGTTAGGGCTAAGTTTATGTTATTCCGTATACATTTCACCCTTGATGAGATGCTGAGATTTACTTCACTGACTGCAATGTAAAACAACGGTGAATAAAACTTGGCTGGAGCAGGAAAATCTGCTTTAATATATCAGGGGTTAATGGCATCATCCACTGAGAGCAGCCAAGAAACGGCAGGACGGGGGAATCGAATCTACTGTCCTGTCCAATGAATTCCTCAAAGCAATTCTGCTGAGGGATGCATTCCAAAAACAGGCTGTCGTCAAGGTCAGCATGCGTAGGATGCATCTCCAGAATCCGAAGCTTTGTTTACATTGGAAGAAAGGTTTTCCACTCTAGGAAAATGTTATCATATTCAGGAATGCAATGCTGAGTTGAAAAAGAAAAACGTATTTTCTAGTCTAGCTCCCTTTTCTGAATAACATCCCAACCTCACTTGATATGTCCTGAGAACAACTACTGAAGAATTAATGGAGTGGCCCCAGAGTGCCTTGGCTAATTCGCATAACAATTGCGTAAGTATTATCAATCTCATTTTATATATGAATAATATCTGCTTCTCAGAGACATTGAAGAGCCGTGTCCCGCCTTTCACACATTTCAGCACAAAGCTAGCCTTTTCTATGCTTTGACAATGTGCCTTCACAATATTAGGTAAGTACGTTGTTCAAACAGAGACCACATTGCTTTTCTAAATAACATATCTGAGCTGGCGGTGGCCTCTGGCGTCTGCACACACAGAACTTTCACCTTGGTGGTGTAGAATATGTCCTCTCTCTTCACAGTACCATCAGCAATCTTCTCCCGAATGGCCTTTCCAACCTCCTCCTCGTTTTGGTAGAAGTATGCAGCATCGATGTGACGGAAGCCCACATCAATAGCCACTTTGGTGGCTTCCCCAGCCTTGCTCTTGGGAGTCTGTGAAACAGGAGTAAGAGGAGTCAGTGACCTGCCTGGCTCAGAGAAAATCAGTGCATTTCCACGGTGGCATTTTCTTCTTTTTTTTTTTTTTTTTTCTCTTTTATTTTGGGTTCAGGGGCACCTGTTCAGGTTTGTTATATAGGTAAATTGTGTGTCACAGGGGTTTGATGTACAGATTATTTTGTCACCTGGGTAAGCATAGTACCTGACAGAGTTTTTCTGAGCCCCTCCCTCCTCCCACCTCCAACCTCAGATAGGCCCCAGTGCCTGTCGCCCCCTCCCAGTATCCATGTGTGTTGTTTAGCTCCCACATGTAAGTGAGAACATGTGGTATTTGGTTTTCTGCCTCTGGGCTAGTTTGGTTAGGCTAATGGCCTCCAACTTCATCCATGTTGCTGCAAAGGATGTGATCTAGTTCTTTTCTTTTTTGTTCTTTTCCATGGTGTTTATGTACCATGTTTTCTTTATCCAGTCTACCATGGACAGGCATTTAGGTTGAGCCCACGTCTTTGCTACCCAATAGCATTTTCACAGTTTCTGCTGGCTTTCTGCTCCCCTTTTGATCATGTGGGTTTCCATGGTAGACCTGCATACTCTGAGGACAGCAACTAAACAGCAAGTTTCTATTTCCAAATAAAGTAGTGGAATAAGCCTCACTCTGGAGCATGGATAAATTATATCTCAGTCAGTATAAATCAATTGTACAATAACAACCAACAGGAAGGCCAGGTGTGATGGCTCATGCCTGTAATTCCAGCACTTTGGGAGGCCGAGGCAGGTGGATCATGACGTCAGTAGTTCAAGACCAGGCTGGCCAAGATGGTGAAACCATCTACTCAAAATACAAAATTTAGCCAGGCATGGTGGCAGGCTCGTGAAGCTGAGGCAGAGAATTGCTTGAACCCAGGAGGAGGAGGTTGCAGTGAGCTGAGATTGTACCACTGCACTCCAGCCTGGGTGACAGAGCGAGACTCCATCTAAAAAATAATAATAGTCATAACAAACAGGAAAACTTCTGATACTGGGAGAAATTTTCTAAGGCACTCAATAGAAAAGACAGTTCAATTGATACATAAATACACACACACACACCATATATATATATATATATATATATATATATATATATATACACACACACACACACATATACAGCTGACCTTGAACAACACAGTCCCACATATACAAAAATTTTTCTCAATCAAAATTACACTAAGTGTGCCTGCTTCTCCTGCCTTCCTTCCCCCTCCTTCACCTCTTTTGCCTCTGCCACCCCAGGGACAGCAGCCCCAACCCTTCCACTTCCTCTTCCTTCTCAGCCTACACAGTGTGAAGGCAGCAAGGTTGAAGACCTTTGTAATGATCCGCTTCCACTTAATGAATAGCAAATAGATTGTCTCTTCCTTATGATTTTCTTATTAAGAGTTCCTTTATCCAGCTTACTGTATTATGAGAATACAGTGTACCATACGTATAACATGCAAAATAGGCGTTAATCAACTGTTCATGTTATTAGTAAGGGTTCCAGTCAATAGTTGGCCTGGCTTCACTCAGGACATGGACCTCGCCTCACCAAGCTGGTGTCGTGGCAAAGTTAGGACAATAACATGTACACACCCTGCCTCAAGTTTCAAACGGGCTAGTTTAAATCTGAGATTCTCACCTAGCAAGCTTCCTAGAACAGCACGACAAAAGACAGCACAACACACACGCAGGAACAAAAATTCTCATTCCTGCGTCACTTAAGATAAAAACACCAGTTAGAGTATTAAGAAAGCTTCTTTTTCATTTAGGGCACTTGAAATGTCTGAATATTAAACACATACACATATTACAATTTATTCTGGTAAATGGGGGGGTTATGGGAATCTTGTTCTAGTCTCTATGGCACTTTTCTATCTTTTCTAACAGTAATAAATGTTACATATAACCCACGTAAGACACACATTATGCCTAACAGATGAAACGGTAATCATGCCATTGAAAACCTGCTGACCCTTTCCTGCAGCTGTTATCTAGTGATACCTCATGATAGAGTTCTACCAAGATTGAGCCCATCCATTGGTCTCTCATTTAGGGGGCAATCCCTCTAAAGCAACCCATGACGCCTTCACATTACTGTAACCAGAGCGTGGCACTTCAAGTTCCCTGCAGGGAACTGAGTGGACAGGTGTCTGGTGCGTTGGGTGGGAAACACGACTGAGCCCTTACTGGGATCTTGTGCCTCCTAAGCCTTCCCATCCAATTACCTAACTTTGTGAATCACAGTGGCTCCTTACATGACAAAAGGCTTGGATGGTCAAAGCTCCCTGGCAAATATTTCCAGCCCCAGCAACCTCACAGCAAAGCTGCCAGCAAGTATTCATGCTGGCTTCCAGTTCCCTTTGGGCCCTTGGCCCTTCACGTTTCTAACCAAGAATGGAGCAGCTCTGAGCAGCCTGGAAGATGAGAGCAGCCTCAGCATGGGATTTTTTTTAATGTAAGAAATCATGAGTACTTACCAAAGACGGTTGTTAAATAAGATATTTTTTTCCATGCATTAAATAAGATAATGCATGGAAAACACTTAAAATATATGAAATCATTTGATATATGTTAGATCACAATAATAATAATGGTAATAATAATAAAAAGAATTTGCCAAAAAAATCAATCTCTAAACCCTCAGAGTCAACAACTTATCACCCTCTTAATGCAAAAAATGCAGGACCCTGCAACCCCCTGGGGTCCACTTACGTGTTCAGGAGCATAAGTGCCAAATCCTAGCACTGGCATGAAGTGTCCATCATTCAGCCTCACGGAATGGCTGTGCTTCAGATCCATCACTGCCCACAGCCCAGCTAACTGGACTCCGTCTTTCCTTCTGTATCCTCACTGAGAGTCCAGTAGGAGACAAGGCTGCCGCGTTCTTTATTTCCAACAAATACAAGATGGGTGGGGTGGAGATTACAGCTGCCTATGATTTCAAAATGAAGTTGAAATCAATCCATTGAGTTTTTTTCTGATTCTTTCATGTCTCTGCAGGCCTGTCTTACAGGAAAATCATACATAAATATTTGCATACTAGATGAGTTTGAATTTTTTCTTCAGCATTGTTCACATTTGATTTCTAAGTTAAAAAATTAAGAGTGCCAAAAGAAACTATCAAGAGAGTAAATAGACCACTTACAAAATTGGAGAAGATTTTTGCAAACTATGCATCTGACAAAGGTGTAATATCCAGCATCTATAAGGAACTTAAACAAATTTACACAAATGAAACAAACAACCACAATAAAAATTGGGCAAAGGACATAGGATGTGAACGGACACGTCTCAAGAGGAGACAAACATGCAGCCAACAAACATGAACACAAGCTCAACATCACTGACATTAGAGAAACGCAACTCAAAACCACAGTGAGATACCATCTCAGGCCCGTCAGAATGGCTGCGATTGAAAAGTCAAAAAAATGACAGATGCTGGCAAGGTTGTAGAGGGGAGTGAACACTTATACATGGTTGGTGGGAGCATAGATTAGATCAGCCATTGTGAAAACCAGTGTAGTGATTCCTCAAAGACCTAAAGTCAGAAATACTATTCGACCTGGCAATCCCAGTACTGGATATACACCCAAAGGAATATAAATTTTTATTTTACAAAGACACGTGCATGTGTATGTTCATTGCAGCAGTATTCACAATGGCAAGGACATGAAATCAACCCAAATGCCCATCAGCGATAGACTGGATATAGAGCATGTGGTGCCTGTACACCATGGAATACTATCTGGCCATAAAAAAGACCATGTGCTTTGCAGGAATATGGATGGCAATAGTGGCCATTATCCTTAGCAAACTAACACAGGCACAGAAAACCAGTTACTGTATGTTCTCACTTATAAGTGGGAGCTAAATGATGAGAACACATGGCCACATATGGGGTGGAGTGTGGGAAGCGGGAGAGGATCAGGAAAAATAACTAATGGGTACTAGGCTTAATACCTGGGTGATGAAATAATCAATACCTGGGTGATGAAATAATCAGTACAACAAATCTCCATGACACACGTTTACCTCCATAACAAACCTGAACATCCTGAACATGTACCCCCAAACTTGAAAGTTAAAAAAAAAAGTATGCAAATATGTCTTTGATAATTGCACCAGACTTATTTTACAAGGTATAAAACTGTCATTAGGCTAGCGATTCCAAACACTAATTTTCCCAGAGGACCGAAGTTAACTGTCACACCATTCCTTTCATCATCAATCCCATAACAATAACTTGCTGAAAATTTCTTGAACAAAGCTTGACACCTCATCCGAAGCACACACGTAACATCGCTTCTCAGGAAGACCTGCTCCTGCGTTTATTATCTGTGTCTCCTGTAAAGGCCATTTCATTTTTTGATTCTCATTGTCTTGTTTTCTTGAATCCTGTGAGAAAAACTTGTCTGAAATCACGGATGAATGTCTGTTTTCTTGCCTTTCTTTCAGCCGTTGCCTCTTTCTGGAACATCTTTCTCTATCCCACCTAGTTTTCGGCAGTTTAATGATTTCTTACTTATCCTAAATGCACCTGCTCCAGCCACACTGCTCCTTCTGTGACCTCCCTAGATGAAGTTGATGCCCTCCCCTGCATACCCTTTATCATCATAGCTTCTACTGTACAGGTCAAAAAATCACATCATTCAAACTACATTCCCAACTAATAAGGAACTTCTGCTAGATAAAATGCCTAACTTATGTTTTCTTTAATGTTTCTATTATGTTGTGCTTCTTGCAACCTGTATTTGTGCCATTGGTATTTTACAGCCAATTATAAAACACACAATTATAATTTATCTTACTTTCAACTCATCCCTCTGGCTGGTCAAGGTCAGAACTCTGCCTGATTCTATCCATTTGGTTGCATTGATCTCAACATTGTGTCAGCTATAAATCTGATGAGAATATCCTTTATATTCCATTACTAAAATTTGCACTAAACAGAGATGCTCTGTGTCAAGTCACAAGAAAATTCTATTTTCATTGATGTCAACTTCCTGGAGTCTGCAATTCAACAGGTTAAAAATGTGTCTAATGTTCTTACAATATTTATCTGTATTTTGCAGTAAACGCTTGGCTAAAGTAAGAGACACTGATTCTCCTCTACTTCTGATTCAGCAGTCTAGGAATTTACTAGTGAAAGAGAATGGGCCAATTTTATTGTGAGCGAAGCCATAGCAGGACCTCGTGCTCCCTGGCCCTCTTCTCATTAAATTGCATTAAACATTATCCCAAAACATTTCTAGATTTGATGTCATGCTATCATTTTCAGAATCCATCTTCCCTTTGTAATTGGAAAGATAATTGTTTCTGGTTTCCCAGCACATTTTTTATTTTCTAAGCTTCCTGGAAGACTACTAATGAGACAAAATGGAGCTCCTTGTCTTATGAATCAAGGGAGCTCTCTGGTCATGAGACAAGAAGTGGACAGATAGTAAGATGTTCCCCTAGATCCCTGCCTCCTGGTACTCATGCCCTTGGGTAAAACTCTCTTCTTGAGTGTGGCTGGTACTTGTGTCTTTTTTATTTTGAGATGGAATCTCCCTCTGTCACCCAGGCATGGTCTTGGCTCACTACTACCTTCAGCTCCCGGGTTCAAGTGATTCTCCTGCCTCAGCCTCTCAAGTAGCTGGGATTACAGGTGCCTGCCACCAAGCCCAGATAATTTTTGTATTTTCATTAAAGACGGGATTTCACCATGTTGTCCAGGCTGGTCTTGAACTCCTGACCTCAGGTGATTCACCTGCCTTGGCCTCCCAAAGTACTGGGATTACAGGCATGAGCCACCATGGCTAGTCCGTGGGATCTTTATTCTAACCAATAGAATACTGTAAGGCAAAAAAAAAAAAAAAAACTATTTCCATCATTACGAAATACAAGATTGTCACTTCCGTCATGCTAGCCAATTCTGCAGTCTTCTCAGCTTGCAGGCTTTGATAAAATGAGTGGCCTTGTTGGAGAGGCACACATGGAGAGGAGCTGAGCTTGGCCTCAGTCCACCAGCCATCTAAAAACGGAGGCCTTAAACTGAGCAAGAACGTTCTCCTCTCAGACCAAGTCTCAGCTCCCAGCACCACCCTTTTAGCTGCACTGAAGGCAATCCTGGCAGGTTTTCTCAGCAGAGACCACCAGAGAGGATGATGAGGGATACAGAATTTCTTCTTTCCCACACCAAGCAAGTTACTTATCGGAGGAATAAAGGATGTTTGAGCCCTTCCATATCAAGTATCATCTGACAAAAGGGAGTATTTGTTTTAAAAACATTTTACTGGGCAGAAAAAAAGTAATTATTTACAGCAAAAGCACAAAGAGTTGGATAGAACCCCAAAATTCTGACAGGACATTTAATCAAATAGAGCAGAGTTCAGTAAGGACTCTGCGGTTCATGAGGAAAGGGTAACCCAGGATTATGGGAGAAATGTTAACACTGCATGGAGATAAAACACTGAACACTTCACTATGGTTTGAATGTGTCCCCCAAAGTCCACGTGTTGAAAATAGAATCCCCAATGCAACAGTGTAGAGATGTGTCCTCTAAGAGGTCACTCGGTCATAAGGGCCCTGCTCTCATGGATCACTGACCTCATTATCGCAGGAATGCGTCCATGATCCTGAGAGTGGGTTTACTGCAAAAGCCATTTCAGCCCTCTCTTGTCACTCATCCTCTTACCCTGTTTTCTCACCCCCACCTTCTGCCATGGGATGACACAGCACAAATGTCCTCACCAGATGAGGGCCCCATGATCTGGGACTTTCAAACCTCCAAGACTGAGCCAAACAACTTTGTGTTTTTTATGAGTCACTCAGTCTCAACTATCCTGTTACAGCAACAGAAAACAGCCTAAGACACACCCATATAATCCTCCCTGAATAAGTGGGATTGTGTGGTGAAGCCACAGAGAAATGACTCAGAGGGGAAACACCTCACCCCTCCTTTACCACCCTACACAGGCAGGGAGCCGAAAAGATTGCCTTTCAGCGTTCATCTAATCCCAGTCATGGGGTGTATCTTTCCCTAGGCTACAGCAGAGCAGGGGAGGGAGGAGGAGGGACGCTGAGCACAGGAGAGTCAGTCAGGCTTGACCCTGGCCCCAAGTCCTCAATGGGGTATCAGTGAAATACCACCTCCTGTAGTTCAGGCTGATGGCGTGGGAACACTGTGTTATGGAAGTGTCAGTGTTCACTGAGGTAGATAACTAGAACACATGAAAACTTATCTGTTCCTGGGATAATTCTTCAATCTCATTAAGGCTTCTTAAGCAGTCACAAGATTGAAGCCACTTTGCCAGAGGTTAGGATTAATAGGTGGGGCTAGATAGCCTACCTATAGTTCAGTCCTAGAAATATTTACTGAGTATCTTTTACATGGAAATCGGTGTTCCTAGTATTTTTTTTAAGTCAGGCATGTACAAATAAGTCCATTAGTTCCACATGGGCTTTTGTGAGGCTATATCTTCACATCTTTCCCTGGGCTGGGACTAAAACAAGAGCCTTTTGTGAAACAAGGACGTGGGAGTGATGGTATTAGGGCAACTGCATCGTGACGGAAGAACACCCGAGACTGGGTAACTGACAAAGAAAGGGGTTCACTTGGCCCTTGGTCTGCAGGCTGGACATGAAGCATGGTGCTGGCATCTGCCTCTGGGGAGGGCCACAGTGAGCTTACAGTGCTGGCAGAAGTAAGGGGGGAGCCCATGTCTCACACCACGTGAGTGGGAACAAGAGAGCGAGGGGGCAGGTGCCACACACTTTACACAACCGGGTCTCCCAGGAACTCACAGCGAGAACTAACTCATCACAAGGGGATGGCGCTGAGCCATTCATGACAGATTCACTCCCTGATCCAGTCACCTCCCCCCAGGCCCTGCCTCCAGCACTGGGGATTACATCTTGGCATGGGATTTGGAGTGTACAAATATCCAAACCGTATCAGTAGCTATTGCTGAATTTGGAAACCCCGGTCCCAGGGATAAACACCTTCCCAAACTGTGGCCTAGAAGACCAAGAGAGGATTTCCTGTCTCTGGGGCAGGGATCACATGAGGGAAAGTATCAGGTGTTTGAGTGCCAATGGCTCTGCCATTCGTAGATTGTAACACATGATCAGAAGAGTGCAGCAGATGGACTATCCAGCTTTGCTAAGGTTGCAGAAGTTGGTCTGAGCTGGGACCACATTCTTCACCAAGGTGTTCCTCAGAATCCATGCCAAGGGACCTGTGCTTGCTGAAGGGGGATAAGCCAGAAGGTGAAGACACGCCAACTTCTGAGAATACAACTCCCCTTTAATACCAAAAAGCTCGCTGCCTTCAGCACCCCAAGTTTTCTCCTCTCCCAGCCTTGGATGCTCTACATGTGTGAACCACAGGAAAAGAGGAGGCACCCAGCGTCCAGAAGAGCAGTCGGGAGTAATGGCTATTATGAAGAACAGTTAGACGTTCCCCAAAAAGCTAAAAATAAAACTACAGCTTGATCTACCCATCCCACTGCTGGGTACATATCCAAAGAAAATGAAATCAGTGCATCCGAGAGATGTCTACACTCCACAGTAGCCAAGATATGGGACCAACCTAAGTGTGGATGAACAGATGAGCGCATAAAGAAAACGTGTTATATATGCACGGTGGGATTTTGTATTTGTTGTTGGCGTATGGAAATGCAACTGCGTTTTCTATGTTAATTGGCCTCCAGCACCTAATTCCCCAGCTCCCTTCTCCTGCTGCAGAGCCTCGGGTTCATATACCAACATAACATATCAGTCTGAGTCCCGGAATGTCTGCCTAGAGCAAAGCCGTGGACACTGTCAATGACAGACCGAAGTTAAGCTGATGAGATGTGGGGGTTGCGACTTCAGCATAATTTAATCCATCCAAATACTCCTGTCTTGTCTCAGTTGCTGCAAACATCTTTGGTTTCAAACACTGTATTAGTCAGAGCTCAGTGCCAGCAACAGAAACTGTTCTATGCCTTTGAAGCAGAAATGAGACGAAGAGCCTTGGTTGCTTAGAAATCACAGGAAAGGCCTGAAAGTGGAATCTTGACATGACCTCTAGGAACTGCTCCAAGAATAGTGTGCACCTGACCCAGCACAGGAGTGTCTGCACCTCCCCCATCAGGAAGGCTACCTCGGAAATCCTCGCTTTCAAAAACATACCTCCATCCACAGCTATGATGGCCAGAATTGGGAAGCCACAGCCACACAGTGCCCTGGACACGAGCCCAGTAACCACTGCACAGCAGGTGGTGCAGTGAGTGTAGCCTGCATCTGCCTGTGGTCACCTGGCAAGCCAGAGGCTGTGCCTGCCACCTCTATTACTTACTTACTTCAGCAGAAAACACCAGATGCCGTCGGACTTTGGCTGCTGCTTCTTTCTGCCTTCCAGGACTTGTGTGAGTGCTTCAAAATGGCAGAACCCAGTAAGCAGATAGAAGTCACATTTGCAAGGTCTTTCTAGGCTGTCTTAACCTCTTTGTGCTTGACCAGTTTTGCCAATGCGCATACCCTAATCTTGTGATTCTAGAGAGTGGAAGTCATCTGACTTTCTACAGATTACGCTGCATTTCATTGACTGCACATTTTTCACATAAAATGAAACCGGGACGCATCTTAAAGTTGATAGCATGACACAAGTTAGTTGGCAGAGTTTTTTCTTTTTTGGGGGGTGGAGGGACAGAGTCTTGCTCTGTAGCCAGGCCGGAGTGCAGTGGCACGATCTC
This sequence comes from Cebus imitator, assembly GCF_001604975.1. Classification (NCBI taxonomy): domain Eukaryota; kingdom Metazoa; phylum Chordata; class Mammalia; order Primates; family Cebidae; genus Cebus; species Cebus imitator. The sequence continues at coordinate 134,251 of NW_016107802.1, forward strand.
AGCTCACTGCAACCTCCACCTCCCGGGTTCAAGCGATTCTCCTGCCTCAGCCTCCTGAGTAGCTGGGACTACAGGTATGTGCCACCATACCCGGTTAATTTTTGTATTTTTAGTACAGACAGGGTTTCACCATGTTGACCAGGAGGATTTCGATCTCCTGACCTCATAATCCGCCCACCTCGGTCTCCCAAAGTGCTGGGATTACAGGCGTGAGCCAGCACACCCAGCAGTTTTTTCTCTCTTAGGTACTATATAAAATAATAATGCATCTTACAATCGTCAGCATCTTATATTTGAAGAACCACATACCCAAGAGGGAATGGGCCCTGCCACCGCCTCCATTCAGACTTCAGAACTGTGAGAGAAGAACTTCCCACAGTTTTAAGCCACCCAGTTTTTGTCAATGTGTTATAGCAATTGTAGGAAACTGATATACGTGTGCAAGAAGCAGGCAGGAAAGGGGCCATTTATGCCAGAGAGACGTTACTGTGAACAAAGCAACAAGATGGGAAATAACCAGTGTTTCCAAAACACGGAGACAAATTTAGTGTGGCTGGCATGAGGCAACCAAGTGTGGAATGGACGTGGACAGGGGCTCCATCATGAGGGCAGCCTGTGCCTTTCAGGGGGCAGCAAGGCTGACCTGACCCCAGCTGTCTTCACTGGGAGGGAGGGAGATGTCAAATATTTGATTCTTCTGCCTCAGCCTCCCCAAACAATGTAATTACAGGCATGAGCCACTATGCCCAGCTATGAATAATAGTTGTATTTCTTCAGGGCTCACAGTGTCATTAACTTTTGCACTCTGTGGAAATTTAACAAGTCCTGACCAGCATAACAGTATGCAGGATTGTAAATTAGCTGAAACAGTCATGAGGTTTTGTTGATTACAGAAAATCTGACAATTTTAACCTGTCATGATCTATAAAATATGCTAGTTTTTGATAACCCCGGAAGCTGTTTTCTTTTATTCCTCATTCTGTTGCTGTGCCAGTGGATCAAAGTCTTATTTGTCCTTTGCTCCTGCCAGTCTGTATGTGTCTTATTCATGTATTTTGGTGAATGTTTTCTCTTTACCATTATATTGATAGATGCCCACTGCCTCGACCTATTGCCAGGAAGTTAAATACAATCTTCTTTGCATCCATCCCACATCCAGGGTAACTGCATGGAAACAGGCAGTGAGGGAAGGAAATACAGCAAATAGCAAAGCCATAACTCCTACTTACCTTATCACAGTGCTCTGAGTAACAGCAGTGTCCTTCTCAGAGAAACCCTGCTTATCACTGGAAAGTGTCCTAATAAACCCTGTTGGCTCAGAACATTTTGTACCTACATCTGAGCCATTGAGAACAGGACGCTTTCTTACCAAATAAACCTATAAAGTTCAATTACACCCTTTCCTGTACTACCAAATCCATTCCTCTGAATTGTAATGGGTTCTGAGTATCACAGACAATTTAAGTTCAGCACACATTTATAGAACATTGTAAAGTTTACAAAGCACTCTCAAAAACATGAACCCATTCATTAAAAGCATGCTCTGTAGAATCCAAATCATAGCTCTTTTCTTTTAAAATCCCTGGGTTGTCTCTACACGAAATTGCTTTTCTTATGGAAAGTTTTGGAGCAAGACAGCTAGTAAGCCTTGATGTCTGCTGCACTTGACCTTGCAGAAATCAATATTATTTTATAATATTGTCACAATTATGACCACAAATTCATTTCTATACAGAAGATCCCGAATATATGTCAAAGCAAAAATTTAATCCGTAATTTGGATTGTTCTTGTCACCAAGACTATGAAATTCTTCAGGTGGTAACAATTCCAGTACAAATCCAAGATGTTACATTTTATGCATATAATGCCTAAATATTATAAATGCCTAAATTTTATGCATATGATGCCTACATATAACATCTTATGCATAGAATGCCTCATCAGATCCAGTAAAGGCCACGTCCATTTGAGAACATGTTGGGCCAACTCAAACTTCAAAACTAAAATCTAGAGATTCAAGTAAATTTGTCTTCAGTGTTTCAAAAGCTCATGGGCAGCTGTCATTTTATATTTGTGTGGTATCTGATGTCTTTTTTTCTCCTTTGGTTTTTCTGGAAAGTAACAAATTTAGTAACCTAGCAATGACTACTTTCTATAAGTCATCTCTACCATCCAAACAAAATTGGGATATCTTTACTTCCTTGACAGTTCCAGATATTGGCTATACTCTAATAGGATTTACCCTCTTATGTCCTTTAATCCTCTCATCATTTAAAGGAAATCCTCTAAAAACATCTCTGTTCAAGCGTCTTATAGATCCTTCAGATTCCTTGCAGAATCACATAGGACCGTTTACTGACCCCTGATTTGGTGAAAGAAGTTATAGTCTTTTGGGTATTCTTGCTCCCATGAGTCATTTTCAGGAGTTGGTCTCTAAATGTCTGCTGCCCCTTCAAAGACAGAGCAATATTGTCTGTGAATTTAAAAGCCAAACTCTATCTCTATAATAAATATGTCACATATTAATCAAGGAGCTTTCCTATTTTTATTTATTCATTTATTTTTTAGAGACAGGGTCTCACTGTGTTACCCAGGCTGGATGCAAACTCCTGGGCTTAAGTGATCCTTCCCCCTCACCCTCCCAAACGGCAGGCACTGTTGGGGAATGCCACCATGCCTAGCTGCCCTACTTTCACGGCAGGTTTTACAGATCTTGTAAGCTGTCCTTCCTTGTCTGGCTATAAATGGGCTTCCTGTCACCCAATGTCAGTGCTTAATACAATCTGGGCTATAGCACAGGTAGCCCAGATTATTTGCCATGACTGGATTAACTTCTTAGATTTATATTTCCAGCACCTTCAGAGCATCATCCAAGTCATGTGTGTCTCTGGACCCTTACTTGTAGGTGGCGTTATAATTTATCATTCAAACCACGATACATGGGGCAACAGGCTTAAATTGGGAATGCAGGCAAATCTGACCCACAGCCACCTCCACACCTGTGCGAGTATTTGGACACAAGGCCTGGACTGCGTCTTTTCCATATACAGATGCTACCTTCCCATACCCAATGGGCCGCACCAGAAGGAAAGGCGAACACTCAGCACCTGGTTGTGGTGAAACCTCCCAGGCCTCCTTTGTTTTCTGGCCCTCCTGAAGACCCTGCCATTCACATCCATAGAAATCCATAATAGCAGGTGTTTCCAACAAGCTGCCACCAGAAAAAGAGAGCCTGTGTTATGCAGAAACAAACTGCTTTTAGACAAGAGAATGAAATGAAGGCCCCAGAGGAACAAGGGCTGCTTCACGCTTCTGCAGGCAGGCCTCGGTGTTCCAGGGTGGTCCGGGGCTAATTGTGCCTCCTTGACCCCTCTAGAATGTCCTGACATTGAAAGTTGTCTCTCCCTCCTCTGCCAGAAAAACATACTTACTAATATTCAAATGTACGTGAATTAAGAGAATACCAACATATTATTTTGTACCAGTTATACCACATAAAATAATCCTTATTTATTCATTCGAAAAAATGTTTATCAAGCACCTCCAACAGGCTAGCCTCTATTCCAGTCACTGCGGAAACATCAGTGAACAACAGAGAGAGAAATACCAGCCTTCATGGGGCTGACTTCTGATAAGGAAAGACAGAACCTAAATAAAGTAAGTGATTATATGCCATGTTAGAAAACAAAAGATACTGAGGAAAAATGGAAGGAAGGGATGCAGGTGTTTCTGAGAAGTGAAATCCTACTTATCACTGGAAAGGGTCCTGACAATTTAAATAAGTAAACTGATCAAGGAAGGTCTCCCTGAGAAGAGGATATTTAACAGAGGCTTGAAGGAGCCAGAGAGCAAGCCGTGAGGGTGGCTGTTGGGAAGCTGTTTCAGGCAGCAGCGGGAGCAGTGCCAAGGCCCTGGGGTGGGCACAGGCCCGGCTTTGAGAAACAGGAGACTGACGTGGCTGGGGCAGAGAGAGAGGAAGTGGGAGGCGAAGCGGGACAGGTGATGGATGGGCGTGAGGATGGGAGCATGTTGGACATGAGTGACATGATCTGACTTACATCTCACAAGGAACATTCCATCTCCTGAGTCGAGGCTAGACAGCAGGGGAGGCATGCGGGGAGACAGGGAGGCCAGTGAGGAGCCTACCGCACAGACCCAGGCAAGAGAGGACGCTGACTTAGACCAGGAGAGTAGCCACAGAGGTAGTGGATGTCTTCAGATTCCAGATAGGGTTTGAAAGTACAGCCAACAGGATGAGTGCCCTCTCCATTTTCTCTCAACTGTGCTGGTTTTTATAAAATACGTGAAAGCCATTTCTGGCTTCAAGTATGAAAGGATGAACCCATTTAGCTTCCTTAGCAACATACATTTGGCCATTGCAATGTTTTAAATGTTTGTGTCCCTCCAAAATTCATATGTTGAATCCTACCCCCAAGGAGATGGTATTAAGAGGTGGGGCTTTGGAGTTGATGAGGTCATGAGGATGGGGCCCTCATGAATGGGATTAGTGCCCTTAGAAAAGAGGCCACAGGGAGCTTGTTTGCCACTTTTGCCATGTGAGGACACAGTGAGAACCAGGAAACACACCCTCACCTGACACCAAATCTTCCTGAGCCTTGACTTAGACTTCCCAGCCTCCAGAATGTTGAGAAATAAATTCCTGCTGCTTATAAGCCACCCAGTGCATGGCACTTTTGTTTCAGAAGCCTAAACAGACTAAGACAGCCATGATCATTCTAATCTTTTAAAAATCTTTTCCTTCACATTTGCACAATCCAAGAGCAGGTGCTGACTGGAGACTCGTCCTTTCCTTAGAGAACAGCGAGCTGCTTTTTCTGATTATAGAAGGGCTTATTTACCTGCCATAGGATTTGCAACTGAGAACATTACCTTCCCCAGGGGCAATTCTAACCCCTCAGCACACTGCTTTTAGATCAAAATAGGCCCTCTCTCCTCACCTAGTGTTCACGTTCCTCTGATTAGAACAAAAAAGTAACGGAAAACTAGCACAAGCCCACATACATGCACATACAGGCGTGCACATATACCACAAGAACACACTCATGCACACATGCACACACACATGAACACATACAAGCACACATGCACACACATATATGCATGCAGACACTTTTAACCTCTCCCTATACCACATCTGTGTTACATTATCCCCGCTGGGCTTTTTTTTTTTTTTTCAAGTTTTAATGAAAGCTTGTATATAAGATTACTTTATTCCTGCATCTGCTCAACTGCTTCCTTCTTGTGTTTGCCCTTTTCCTTTCCTACTTGATGAGATTTGGCTTTCTGAGACCTCAGTCACATCCAGATCACCACCTGTGGAAGTCTGTCCTACAGACCTTGACTCAGCAACAGATGAACAAAGTACTCTGACATGCCTGAGTACAGTGAATCCAAGTGGGCTGGGGAAGTCACTGGCTGCTCCCAGAGGGCGACTGCAGCTCATCAACAATGACTCCCTGTACCTCTTTGCATTTATTCAGTACAGGTTTAATAACAGAAGTTCTAAGTCCCCACGCTTGTGGATAATTTACATGGTTAAAAGAGTGGTTTTATGAATAATAAAAAGTCTTGGTTCCGGATCCCAGAATAAACACCAATGGGTAATTCCCCTTCGACCTCCCCCTGGGAGGACCATCCAGTACGTTTACATGAGCAAACAAATTAGAGCAGGGACAAAGGCATGTGGGGTAAACAGACTTATCTGGGGAAGCTTTTACAATTCTAACCTCTACCCTACGACTTAAAGTTCTAACGTAAGAACTGGCTGCCTTCAATCCATTCCATTAAAACCTTTTGGTCTTCCAAAAGGTTTGAGACTATAATCTTATAACTTTCCCTAACATTTTGCCAGCCCCCCCGAGTGAATCCCAACAGCTTTCTGGGCAAGGATCTTTTTGCAGTCTTGGTCCAGTTTTAGCCTAGTGATAACCCCCTTGCTGGGGTGAAAGCCCACATGGATGGTTGCGTCATTAGTCTTTTCCTGCTGCACCTGTTCAATGTAGATGACATATTTCTTCCTGTAATCCGGACTTCTTCGCCAATTTGCTGACCTTTGTGGTGTCCTCACACAGCCTGAACGACATCATCCTTTCAGATGGGCATGGATCAAACACTACTTCTGTCTCAGCTCTTTGGAAAGAGGCAAAGCATGACCACCCTGTGAATGTGGGAAGGCACATGGAAATGCTTTTGGCAGCTACTGATTCGGACAGAAGTCACAAAGGGATTGAACTTCACTGTGGCTGCTCCCACTTCAGTGATGGCCACAAAGGGCCCCACTGGTTATTAATGTGTTTTTTCAACTCATAAACTATATAATCTGGCATATTGTAGAAGAGAACTGTGCAGCATTAAATATTCACATCTCACACTCACATGCACAGAGATATTCAGATAACAAAATATGCCAGTTGATGAAGGTTAATATTAACCCACTGTAATTTTTCAAAGACTCACAATTATTTGATCAATTTCGGGAGTAACTATTCTATTTTTGCACTATGTTCATGCAAATTGCCTAACACTCGTCAGTTTCTGTTATTTCCATATATAGAGTGACTGACTGATTCTATGAATATCCTGCCTCAGTATTTAAAAAACATTCTCCTGTAATAATTGGAAAAGTTGACAGAAGTGATTAGATTTGTCTTAGCAGTATCTCTTATTTTGTAAATCTTCATGTGAACCTTCAGTATCTCTTATTTTGTGAATCTTCACCATAATATGAAGTATTCCCATTACTTTTAGGAAAATAACCAATGCTTGCTTAACATGATCCTCATAAGATCGCATAATGTATATATCTCTGTATGCTCACTTTGTATTTTATCATTAATATGTGTTGTAACAAAGCAAAACCAACTTCCAAGATAAGGTCAGCCAGCAAACTTTAGTGAATGCTGCCCTCTAATGCCCGCCTCTGATATTACATCAGTTCAAGCTTTTGACCAAAAACAGACACAAATGAGGTCACTTAAGATGCCAGACGTAGGTGATGGGGAGGAAGGCAGCAAATCACACTGCCACGTGTGTACCTACGCAACAATCTTGCATGTTCTTCACATGTACCCCAAAACCTCAAATGCAATAAAATAAATGGGAAAAAAAAAGACTTTAGCAATCATTTCCAAGTTCCCTTTGATTAGCTCATTCCACAGATGAGCAAATTGAAGCCCAAAAAGTCAGGTGTTTCACCCAAGATCACACAGCGAGTGACCGGCAGAGAGAGTTAGAACCCAGAATCGCTGTCTTCCCCCAGGCAGGGCATGTGAGGTTCTAGGGATGGTTCCTCCCCCGTCAGGCTTTCTGGAATTCACAAACTGCAAAGCGCGACACTGCCCCTAAGAATCCATTACAGAAAACAGCAAAGGATTCTGACATAGCTCAATTAAGAAGCAACCAGAATTCATGCAGCTGGGGTCCTGGTGAAAGACAATTCGCATATTATACCCGAAACGCTGGAGAGGTAGCAGAGACCAGGTGCTGTGAGGTTTTGTGTATTGAACTCGGGATTTCTATACACAAAGTGATCATCATCAATCCTGATAATGGCCACTATGGAAGGCCTCTAAGCACATTGAGAAAGGTCAGTCCCGCTCAAGGGTCTAGGGCGGGTCTGGAGTCAGGAAGACCAGCAAGGCTTTATTGCTTTATTTTGGTAGTCCAGGGCACCAACGATGAGACTGCAGGACTTCTACTTTTCTAGCTCATAGGGTATATTAGACCGTTTCACGCTGCTGTTAAAAACATGCTGGAGGGCAATTTACAAAAGAAAGAGGTTTAATTGGACTTACAGTTTCACATGACTGGGGAGGCCTCACAATCGTGGCATAAGGCAAGGAGGAGCAAGTCAGATCCATGGATGGCGGCAGGCAAAGAGAAAGAGTTTGCGCAGGCAAACTCCCCATTATAATACCACCAGATCTCACGAGACTTACTATCAGGAGAGCAGCACAGGAAAGACTCACCCCTGTGATTCAATTACCTCCCACAGCACGTGGGAATTCGAGATGAGATTTGGGTGGGGAAACAGCCAAACCATATCACAGAGCTAATGGGAAGATGGTATTACCTGGCTGCCTAGAAGACACAGAAGGAGAAAGGGTTGTGAGGCCAGGGGAACAGTCACTGTGGACATGCTGAGCTTGAAGGTTGTGTACACGAATGTGAACCTGACAGAGCCAATCCGTCAAAATGGATCCCAAGCAGCTAACCAAGTGCTAATTTTAAATATAGCCAAGCAGCCATTTGTTGACTGGAGATCACACAAGCACCATGAGTTCCCCAAAACCCACACCTCTGTTTAACTTTGGGACTTTCAGAGCTCACTTGAACCAACCTATCAGAGCTTACCTGAACCAACCAATTGGAGCCTATCTGAATCAACCAATTAGAGCTCACCTAAATCAACAAATGAGAGCTCATCTGAACCAACCAATCAGAGCTCAGCTATATCAACCAATCAGTGCTCAGCTGTGCTAGCCAATCAGTTTGAAGTTTTTATTTGCACAATTGAACCTGATTGGGCAGGAACCTTTGCTATAAAACCCAGTCCCAACTACTTGGGAAGCTGAGCAAGGAGAATTGCTTGAACCCCGGAGCAGAGGTTGCAGTGAGATGTGATTGGGCCACTGCACTCCAGCCTTGGGGACAGAGCAAGACTCCGTCTCTCACATAAAAAAATAATAATTAATTTAAATTTAAATTTAAAAAACACCAAACCCTCCCTTTGTTCTCTGGGGCACATCTTTACACCAAAGGCTGCATCTTTCTAGTTTATCCACTGTTTGCTGGAATAAAGTCTCTTTCCTCCAATTTCCTTCCCAGAAAACTTCTCCTTACAACCTTAGAAGACAGCCATGGAAATACTTAGTAGGTGTTGGAATATCAGGCCTGAAGCTCAGGAGCAGATTTCAGTTACAGATTTTGCACTGAGATACATTTAAATGGTCATAGTCATTATGTAATAAATTATGTAATAAAGTTAAATAAGTTAAATAATTGGATAAATAAATAAAAAGATGTAATAAACGTATGCAATGTAATAATTATGTAATGTAACATAAAATATAAAATCTTAGTTGTTACACCGAGATAAGTCTTTCTCGGAGGCAGGTGAAGTTGCCTAGGAAGACCGTGTGGAATGAGAGGACAGGAAGACAATTGGAGAACCCACATAATGGCGCGGGCAGAGTCCACACAGGAAATGAAGGAAAGGCAGATCCATTCCAACAATATTGATGGGATCTCACATCGCAGAACAGGGGAGCAGTTTTGAGTAAAATACGCTAAACACTGACAAATGTTGGGGTAAAATGTGTAACTCCACACTGCCAACCGAGGAAACAGCAAGAAGCTACTGGTTAGAACCACCAAAGCGCCTGGAACGTTACAAGCTGCCCAAAGAAGAAGGGGCCAGGGTATGCAGAAAGGGAGAAGGAACACGAGGACCCTGAGGATGCATCCCAACAGACGAGGACCATCCTAGAGGAGAAGGGGCTGTCAATCGTCATTGTCACCGCAGCGTACTTTGTAGGAGGCACCGTAATTTTTCAACACGTCAGGTGAGAGGTTTGAAAGCTCTAAGTGGGTATTCAAATCAATAGAACAGTCTAAATTATAACCTGACTCTGATTTGGGAGTGTGGTGGCTAAGAAGATCATTGCTGCCTATGTCAAATGACAAACAGGTGACACGAGTTAGCAAAGTTTTTTGTTTTGTTTTTATTAAAGAGTATTTAGTGCTGATGGGGCTGTGTCGAAATAACTCTCTACTGCAAGAACAAAAATTAATATTAACCTTTTGTACAACAATTTTGCAATATATATCAACATGTTGACATCATTTGATATGGTAATTCCAATTCTAAGATTTTTAATTAAAGAAATAATCTATAATATGGAGAAAGCCTTATGTTTATCTCAAGGTTATTTATAATAGGAAAAAACTAAAATCAAACTGAATATTTTATGACAGAGGAATTAAGTAAATTATGGTATACACTTCAAACGGAAAATCAGGGAAACATTAAAATTAGTAACAAAGCTTTTAATAACTTGGAGAAATAGCAATTCTATAACATTAAGTAGAAGAAATAAGATATAACATTTTATATACATTATTACATCAGTTCTGTTTTCTTAAGTCCATGTAAAAAATTTACAAGATGCTAAATATGTCAAGAACATTATGCTTGGCATCTTGTAAATTTGTGTTCTAACGCACGGCCAACAGACAGAGAAGATAAGCATGCTCCCACCCAAGCCCTTTTTCTGCACAGGCAGCCGAGTACTACTCTGTCCTGACCTCATCTGCTTGAGCTTCCATGCATTGTTGTTCACCACTTCTCTTCTTAAAAATTCACCGCTCGGCTTCTTCAAGTATTTCTTAAAACGTGATTCTTGTTCCTCTTCCTTCTTCTTCACTCTCTTATTTGTGTCCGTCGTGCAACGCTGCACATTTAATCCTATCAGGAAGGGTGACGGGGCGTAAAGAGGACAGATTTGGAATCAAGCAAACGTAGGTTTTCTGTGTGTGTTAGTTCGGTTTGTGTGTGTGGTGTGTGTTTGTTTTTTTGTTTTTCTTTTTAAAGACAGGGTCTCACCGTGTCACCCAGGCTACAATGCAGTGGTGCAATCATTGCTCGCTGCAGCCCAAGTCATCTACCTCAGCCTCCCAAGTAGCTGAGACTACAGGTGTGTGCCACCATCCCTGGCTAATTTTTTAACTTTTTGGAGAGACTAATTCTCACTGCGTTGCCCAGGCTAACCTTAAACTCCTGTCATCAAAGGATCCTCCCACCTCGGCATCCCAAAGTTCTGGGATTGCAAGCGTGAGCCACCATGCCCAGCTAAGCATGTATAGGTCTGAATATCAGTCCCACTACTTACTGTTCTCTATTGAATTACTTAACCTATATGAGCCAAACACTAGTTTCCTTGCTGAGAGGTTGTGGAGATTAAATGAGGCCATAGTCAGGCTCACCACGGTAGATGCTCAATACATGTGAGTTATCCTTATAATCATTATCAGATGTGTGTTAATATGGGGATATTTGCTGATAGTTAATTAATAGTAAGACTAACCATGACTGATGCCAGCCTTGAAAGTGTTGCAAATGTTTTTCTTACTGCCCTGGGACCTTCCCTGGGTCATTTACTCCCCGTCTACACCAACCAGACCCCCCGCTCCCGTAGAGATGCCTCTGTCACTAAGTGATTTACTGCTTTCGTTCAACTTCTGTAACTCTTCCCCTCCCGTAGGCACCACATGTATATCAGCAAATCAATGAAAGCCAAAGACTGTAAGGTCAAATGTCCAGCTAATGGGCAATGACACAGTTTTACCTCTGCTCCCCCTTGGGTTGTATGTCTTTAAAAAGGGAAAGAAACTACTTTTTGGGGAACTCGGCCTCTTTTGGACACGGGCCGACTGATGCTCCTCAGCTAGCTGAATACAAATCTCTTCCTCCCTCACTCCGGCGTCTGAGGGGTTCTGTCCGTGGCTTTTCCTGCAACAGAAAGACTGATACCGACAGCTACATGCAGCAGGTCTTGAGGGAATGTTCCCAGGAGATACACCTGTGAGGAAATGAGAAGGCAAGATTGAGCCGAGAGCAAAGCTGACCCAGGAAGCAGCTGCGACGGAGGCCCTGGCTGCACTGCAGAGAGCTCTAGACTGGGGATAATTCTTTGTCTCAAATTGAGGCGAGGGGCTGGCACTTCAGATGCCGACATCAGCAGTCATTGGCAGCAAACCACCCCAGAAGGGTGAGGCTGTGGGTGACCTGGGGTAAGGCTGTTTCCTGCCCAGGGAGGGGCCCAGCTGTGAATCATCCTGCCATCCTGAGAACCTCCAGAACTATAAGCCAAACCATCAAGCCACACTGCTGGCTGCATTCTTTCCCCTTAAATGATGTGGGGGCATGCACCCTCTCCCATGAGCTACACGTTCTCCCCACGCCCTTAAAACACTCAAATGAGTAGGGAAAGAGTTCTCCTACTAACATATCTCTCCCTCCAGGTAAATGAGAACTCAGATCATCTGACCTAATGCTTCACGTTCACTGAGAGTTTAATTAGCCAGAAGAGCACCTATTGCCTCATTAACCCTCTGTGGGCCATTAGCAGTTAGAAGAGCAAACACAGCAGCTGGACAAAGCAAACACACGCTCGTCATTGCTAAAGTTGAAGATTGCCCATGTGGTAGTTACCAGGGCAACAGGTGGACGCTAATCCTGCCCAGGTAAGCATGGTTAATGGGCCCTCTGCGACTCAAGGCAGGACTCTGTGAAAGGGAGATGGGACAGTAAACCAAGGCAGCCGCCAAAGGCTCCCTTTCTTTGTTTTGCTGAGGGACAGGCTGAACACACAGAATCAGGCCGTGTTGGTTCCTGACCACACATCAGCAGCGCCCGGACAGCAGGGTCTGGGGCTGTGTGGTTGGGTGGGGGAGGTAAAGGTAAGGTCAGAAAGGGGGGAGAGAAAGAGAGAAAGGACTGCTCTTACTGTGACACGTGCATTGATGAGCAGAGCTAAATGCAATGGAAGAATAAGGAATAAAGGCTGAAGGCTATTGTGTAAAGGAAGAAGAGCAGATGTTAGAAGTCATCTCAGAATTCACCCGGACCACTCCTTCATTTTAGAGAAAAAGAAACAAAATCCCAGAGAAGGGCAATGCCTTGCCCAGGGTCACACAGATGACTCATGATGGAAGGCAAATTAAAACTTAAATGTTCCAATTTCCATTCCAGGTTTCTATCCACCTCCCCAAATAAAAGAGAGGAAAAGGAGAAAAAAAGATGACAGGAGACAAACTGGAGAAATTAAAGAGATAAACCAGAAAAAAAAGAAGAAAATAGTGAAAATTTAAACTGGGAAGGAGATGGAAACAAGCAAAGAAAAAAATAATCATCAAAATTGATGCTGATTCTAAAATCTATGTGTACCAAAAGAGCCAAGAAAATTCTGAAAAGGAACAAGACGTGGAACTAGTCCTTAAGATTCCAAATATTCTAGAGGTATCATAATCATAATAGTGTGTTTCTAGAGCAGTAATTACAAACACATCGATGGAATGGAGCATGAGGTCCAGAAACAGACCAATGTCTATACGTGGAGTTTAGCACAGGATAAAGATATCATTTTAACCATTGGTAGTTGGATGGGGTCGAGGGGGACCTCTCAGTAATGGTATTGGCACCATTGGCTGTAAATCTGTGGGAGAGTTCAGCTAAATCCCTATTTCACACCATTTCCTCCCCAAAACTGAGAGATGAGTAACGTCAATAAAAACGGCAATCGATATTAGGCAATATTTTTAAAGCGTTAGCAGAAAATACAGTCCTACATAGCTAGGAAGATGGGAGCCTTCATACCCAAAGCGCACACACACACACAGCCAAAGGGAAAAGGATTATTATATTTGACTATATTCGAATTTAAAACTTCTGTTTTATAATAGAAACCCAAAATAAAGTTAAAAGTCAAGAGATAGTCCAGAAGGAATATTACAAATATCTAATGCAGAACTCAGAGCTGTACAAGATAAAGAACTTCTAAAATTAATACAAAAAGACAAAATTAAAAATTGACAAAGGGCAAGCAATTCAAAGAAGAGGAAATGAAAATATTCAATTAACATGTGAAAAGTAGATCAACCTCACTGTGATCAGGGAAATGCCAATCAAAGTAAAATGAAACACATCATACTCATCCACCTGGCAAAATGTCCACGTGTGATGACATGGGGAACGTGGAACTCACACATTCACAACCAGACAGCGAAAGTGAAATGGGCTCAATCACATTGTACAGCAAAGCACCAAAATCTATTGACGCTAAATTCCCAAATTCTCACTTTCCTGTTTAAGTGAATGAATAAATGACGTGTTGCTCTTGTAGTAAAGAGAATCACATTGACCAAAAAATTAGAGATGGAATGTCAGCATGGGAACCTGGGCGGTAAAGGATGTTGGAATCTCATAGCATGTCAGCCCGCAGCTGAAGCCAGAGACAGGTGCAGAGCCAGGTACAAGAGCAGGGTGCAGAGAGGTGCCAATCCAAGGGTCCTCGCCGCATCCCTCCTCGGAATGGTGGTGTCTACGACCACGGCCTCCTCTGGCTCCCAGACAAGGAAGACAGCTCTGCTGTCAGGTTATCTCATTTTCCAAGCCTCAGAGACGAACCTATTTCAGGTTGGCAAGTGAGCGAATTAAATTCCTTAGTGGCAGGGTCAGTCATGCTAAGTGAGAAAGTTGATTCAGCCAGGCAAGACTGACGCGTGTCAAGACTCAGGGCAGGGTCCCCGCATGTCCACTGCTGAGTCCTACTTGGCCTCCCTTCCTTGAGCTGACTCATTCTTCATCTCACTTTTCTGTGCAGAGTTGCTGGAAAGGACACATGGGGGGCCCGGATAGAAAGAAACATCCCCTAGGTGTTGGTTACACAGGAAATTGAAAAGCTGTCAGGTGTGGGCACAAAGAGTGGGCTGACTTCCTGTACTGCGGGTTCCTAAGGGCCCTGGCGAGACACTGTCCCCTCATGGAAGCTAACTAGCTAAGGAGGGGAAGGTCAGGGGACACTGGGTGCCCGGCAGAGCCAGATGTTCAAGGGCCTGGTCCCTCGCTCCCCTGGAGGACCTGTGTCTACCTTTCTCTATTCTGCAACCTTAAAACCTGAGTTCCAGGGTTTCTTCGTCATGTCTGACTCTGACTCTCTGTGTTTCTGGCCCCACTTCCCACTTGTGTTCTAGGATCACCCTCTGCTCATGATCGAGTCACAGTAATGATTGTCATTCCCTGGGTGCTAGCCACAGTGCTCTCCCTGATCCAGTTACAGTAATGATTGTCATTTTCTGGGTGCTAGCCACAGTGCTTTCCCTGATCCAGTTACAGTAATAATTGTCATTCCCTGGGTACTAGGCACAGTGCTCTCCCTGACCCAGTCACAGTAATGATTGTCATTCCCTGGGTGATAGCCACAGTGCTTTCCCTGATCCAGTTACAGTAATGATTGTCATTCCCTGGGTACTAGGCACAGTGCTCTCCCTGATGCAGTAACAGTAATTATTGTCATTCCCTGGGTACTAGGCACAGTGCTCTCCCTGATCCAGTCACGGTAATGATTGTCATTTTCTAGGTACTAGGCACAGTGCTCTCCCTGATCCAGTCACAGTAATTATTGTCATTCCCTGGGTACTAGGCACAGTGCTCTCCCTGATGCAGTCACAGTAATGATTGTCATTCCCTAGGTACTAGGCACAGTGCTCTCCTTGAGCCAGTCACAGGAATGATTGTCATTCCCTGGTGCTCAGCACCTTTCATGAATTATGTCATGTAATAAACTCTGAATCTCTGACTCCAGGGGTCCATGACCATAAATCCCAAGCCCTGTCTCCTCTGGATGGTGGTGACTGGTGACTAGGCACACCACCTTAAACAAGGACTGGGCCTCAAAATCCCCAGGGATTTTTTTTATGGGTCCTAGTATGTGTATTTTGACAAAGTACACATACCAGGGCCCATCAAAACCCTCTGAACTCGAATCTATACGAGTGATGCCTGAGAGAGGCCATTGAGGATGACTTTTGATAGACAGCCACACATCTGAACTCCAGAGGGCATCCCGGCTTCGACTGATCCCATCCCAAGGGAAGAGACCAACCTCCTTCTCCTGCCATGGAGCCTCTGCTGGGCCCCCATCTGGGTACCCAGTCTATTTAGCTCCTTCCTTCGACCTCCTCCCTCAGAGAGAGATTATAACTCAGGCTGCATTCCAAAGTCAAAACCCTCAGTGCCGGGGGGTGGAGGGGGGTTAAGCGTTGGTTCAGGCAACCCATACCTCTTCTCATTCTCAGACTGTGCTTGGCGACTCTTTCGGCAGAGGCCACCCAAATCCCAGAGAGAACCTTTGAGTATGCCACACCCATCACTCAGAGGTCTTCAAAACAAAATGCTAATGGCAACCAGAAATAGGACTGTTCAGCCCCCAGATTTCATGGTAATAAGGAAAGAGCCCGTGAATCAGGGAACTAAAAGAGTAAGGGCTGGAAAGGTCAAAGCAGAAGGGAGTGTGGAACCCATCACCTGAAACAGCACCCAACCCACCCGTCTCTGTAATTAAGCACCAAATATGAAAGCAATTAAAATAATAACAAGAGCTGAGCCACTGCGCTGGAAAGAGTGTATAGGAGATGAGGGGGTGGTGGCCTTGACCTCATGCACTCAGAGAACATAGAGGATTTTTGTAAATGCAGAAGCCACCCACTGAGCACAGTGTTAAGGGGCCACTGAGAGAGGAAGCAACTCCCGCTCTTGTCCAGAGAGGAGGCCAGTGCCACACAGAACAGCACAGGGGTTACGATCAACCCACGGTTTCAAACACAGGCGTGCCCGTTCCTCCACTTTCTGCCTATGGGATCTCAGACACAACCTCCTTATCTGTTATTGGGAATAGTCATTGTATCTACATCACATGGCAAATGTCATGTGTTAGTAGCCTGACAACTGTAATTAAAATTACATGAGCGAAACATTGTCTCAGTGCCTCGGTCTGGGTAGGAGCTCAGCAGATGGTTGGTAATCTCTGCTATAACTGTTTCCTTTCCCAATTTCCACTTCTGACTTCTGGATGGGTGCCGGGTAGGGACTTTGTTACTCAGTCTCATTTTCTCCCCACACACACAGAGGATAATTACCTCTGACCTCAATCCCACTTAAGTCTTTACTTCCCCAAAGGGTTAAACACACATCCAACATCTAAAAAGAAATTTTTCATCAATCTAGTGTAAAAATTGCATTTTCAGGGTCCCATAAGCATCACCATTCCTGTTTAACAAGACACGAACCCTGGTGAGCCAACAACGAAAAAGTTATAGCACCTCTAAAAGGGCCCAGCAGCCAGAGAGAGAAAGAACTGACAAAATATTCACAACACACACCCAATAAAATACAGCCATGCATTCCTTAACGATGGGGCTACACTCCAAGAAATGTACCATTAGGCGATTTTCTCATTGTCCAGACTTTCCATGCTTACACAAACCTAGACGGGATACACCTAGGCTGGAAGGTAGAGTCTGTCATTCCTGGGCTACAAACCTATACAGCCTATTACGGTACTGAATATTACAGGAAGTTATAATACAATAGTAAGCATTTGTGTATCTAAATATATCTAGAGTACTGTCAAAACCCGGTATTAAAATCTTATGGGACCACTGTTGCATAGGCAGTCTGTCATTAGCCAAAAATGACTATGTGGCATATGACTGCATTACTCCTGAAGAAGAAAGATGAACACTGTGATAGAAGATAATAAGAACAGTTGGCTCGGTGCAGTGGCTCACCCCTGTAATCCCAGCACTTTGGGAGACTGAGGCAGATGGATCATCTAAGGTCAGGAATTCAAGACCAGGCTGGCCAACATGGTGAAACCCCATCTCTACTAAAAATATAAAACAATTAGCCAGGCGGTAGTGTCACATGCCTGTAATCTCAGCTACCCGGGAGGCTGAAGCAGGAGAATCGCTGGAACCTGGGAGGCAGAGGCTGCAGTGAGCCAAGATTGGACCACTGCACTCCAGCCTGGGCAACAGAGTGAGACTCTGACAAAAAAAAAAAAGAATAGTTAAGGAGACCCTTTAAAAGCATAAAAAAAAGACTCCAGAGGCTTACCAGAAACATGTTTTGGAATTTAAAATGTAGTACCTCTAGACCAAATGTAAAAAATGTGCCGAAGTACAGAGAAAAAATTGAGATGAAAATGAGAGGGGGAGAGACGGCATTGAAGGACAGCTCTGGGAGACCTCGTGGTAGATGAACAGGATTTCCAGAAATTTACCATCCTGCCTTAAGCAATTGGAACACCAGCCCAAATGCATGAAGCCAATTTTGGACGCTGGATAACAGAAGCACAGGACTTCCAGGTTCATGTGAGAATGCCCTTGCTAAGATTAGAGATTATTGCTATGTCTCAACCGGCTCAGCCCTTGACTACACATCTTTTTAGTATTCCGCGTGACCAAATGGGACGTATACTCTGCTGCGCGCCTGTTAAATCAAGTTTAGCCTAAAGCTGCCTCCTTTACGAACTTACATATTTCACGTTTGGCCTAATGGCTTCTCTTTACATTGTGAGCCATAACAAGCCGAGGTGTAACCAGACTGCAGCCTACATTGTGCCAGTCACCGAGTTTTGGCCAATCAGATGTAACCAACTATTTGAAACATGTTCAAATGAGGCAAATGCCGAGCTGTAGCCAATCCAGCGGTTTCTGTGCCTCACTTCCTTTTCCAGATGTCACTTTCCTTCCTCTGTCCATAAATCTTCGTCCACCTCTCGGCTGCGCTGGAGTCTCTGAGCCTACTCTGGCCTGGGAGTCTGCCTGATTCGTGAATTGTTCATTGCTCAATTAAACTCCTTTAAATCTAATTCACCTAAAGTTTTTTGTTTTATTACACCAAAGCACTGTGGTTGTTTCAAGGAAAGGCATTTAGACAATTGTTTGAAACTCAAGCTGAACAAGCCACTTTTTCAATAGAGCTTTATTTTTACTGGAGAGAACAATTGACAATTCACGATTGGTCATTCAAACCTGGGTGAATAGCAGACATTTCCTCATTTCAAGGAAAACAACTGACACTATTTGTCACCAGTGATAAAATTTCAGCTTTCAAGAGAAAGTTATCATTGGAAAACTTGTCTCAGCCACTGTGGCCTCACTCCGGAAGAAATAGATAATGTGAATAATCTTTACATTTGGTAATGAGATTGAATGTTTTGTTTAAAATCTTCCCATGGATGGGCAGGCATAGTGGCTCACACCTGTAATCCCAGCCCTATGGGAGGCCATGGTGGGCAGATCACTTGAACTCACAAGTTCAAGACCAGCCTGGCCAGCATGGTGAAACCCCATCTCTACTAAAAATGCAAAAAATTAACCAGGCCTGGAGTGGGCGCCTGTAATCCCAGCTACTCCAGAGGCTGAGGCAGAAGAATCACTTAAACCCTGGAGGCAGAGATTGCAGTGAGCCGAGATTATGCCACTACACTCCAATCTGGGTGACAGAGCAAGACTCTGTCAGAAGTAACGGAAAGAAGGGAGGGAGGGAGGGAAAGAGAGAAAGAGAGGAAGTAAGATAGGAAGGAAGAGAGAGAGGGAGAGGGAGGGAGAGAGAGAGAAAGAAAGAAAAAGAAAGAGAGAGAAAGAAAACCACAATTCTAACAGTGCTTGTCTCAAGAAAGAAAGAAAGAAAGAAAGAAAGAAAGAAAGAAAGAAAGAAAGAAAGAAAGAAAGAANGAAAGAAGAAAGAAAGAAAGAAAGAAAGAAAGAAAGAAAGAAAGAAAGAAAGAAAGAAAGAAAGAAAGAAAGAAAGAGAAAGAGAAAAAGAGAAAGAAAGGAGGGAAGGAAGGAAGGAAGGAAGGAAGGAAGGAAGGAAGGAAAGAAGGAAGGAAGGAAGGAAGGAAAGAAGGAAGGAAGGAAGGAAGGAAGGAAGGAAGGAAGGAAGGAAGGAAGGAAGGAAGGAAGGAAGGAAGGGAAGAGAGAAAGAAAGCCATAATTCTAACAGCACTTGGAATCAGAGCCAGCCCTGGACGAGGCTGGAAACTGGCCTGGCTGGGGTTGGATTGATTCTTAGCCCCTCGTCCAGGCCTCCTCCTTCCTCTCCCTCCCTGTGCTTTGTTCCATTGCCTTCTGGCTTGACCAAGGCCCCTGCCTGTAACAGTTGAAGAACTTCCTCTTTCCATTGCATTTGGAGCCAAATCTGGGTTTCCTAAAGGCTGACAAGACTCAAAACAGAAAGCCTCTGCCACTGATTGCAGACTCCGTGGCAGTGCGGTGGGAGGGAGGGTTGGAGCTGTGCCCTGCGCTGAGGAATGTGCACTGCCTCCTCCCAAGACTCAAGGGAGGAGACACGAGACAGGCACAGGTGCTCCAGGGACCTGACACAGGAGTGCTCTTGGCCGCCTGCATGTGGGTGGGAAGGAGAGGCTGCCCAGCCCCCTGGTGGTTTTACTGTGGGCTCAATTATAAATCCAGCTCACACGGCCTCATCCCCACCCTGGCTCACTGAACCAGGGCCCCTACCTTCCCCCTTTGATGGAGATGACCAGCAAAGCCCTTGGCTTAAATGAGTTTCTCTGTTCCTCAGTGATCAGATTTGACTCTGATTTGATTTCAAATGCAGAGAACATAGATCTATCATTGTGCTGGGCTTAATAGAATTGAAGACCTTTCTCCTGTCCACATTCTGACAGCAGAGAAGGTGGGGGCCAGGCAGGGGGGAAGCAGAAACCGGTGAGGCAGAGCAAAGACTGTGATTCCTACGGTCATCCCAGAAGGGGGAACAAGACGACGTCCGGAGCCGCCTTTCTTCCTGCCTGCACTGGAAACCACAGCCCCACAGGGGGGTCAAGTCCTGCCTCCCCCAGAGACATGTAGACCAGAGGCGACTACTGCAGTTTCCAGGCCTCTCAGGGCCGCCAACCTGGAGCTGTCCCCGCACCTCCCAGCCCATCCCCGCTTCCTTCGGCCCCCGCTCGGGCCACCTGCCTCTCTCCTCTTTCTGTCCAGGTGCACTACTGAACCTCAGTGTTTCCTGCCTCTTGTACCTCCACTGAGGACAGCCCATGCAGCCCTGAATAAGTCCCCACAGGCAGCCACCGGACCTTAGCCTAAAATTTTCCCTAAAATCTCAGGCACTGTCTCCACCTCCTCCTGGCCCACTTCCATCCATATTTTGGCCAAACCCCACAGCTCAGACAGGATTTCTTATGAGCTCAGAGACCTCCGCTGAGGCCACTGCACCACCCAGGCTACTCTGGGGGTTCACGCGAAGGATGAGACGCAGGAAGTCTCTGCGGGTTTCGTCTGTTTTCTTTTGCTTTGCTTTTTACCACGATGTTGGTCAAGATTCTTAGTTGCAAACTCTGGCTAGCAGGTTTGGTTGTGATATTTGTCCCACTCAAGTCTCTTGTTGAAATGGGATCCCCTGTTGGAGGTGAGGCCTAGTGGGAGATATTTGGGTCATGGGGTGGATCCCGCATGAATGGCTTGGTGCCCTCCCTGTGGAAATGAGTGAGTTCTCACTGTTAGTTCCTGGGAGCCGGTTGTCTAAAGAGTCTGGCACCTCCTCCTCCCCTCTCCTTTGCCCCCTCTCTCCTGGTGGCACACCTGCTCCCCCTCCGCCTCCTGCCGTGAGGAAATGCTTCCAGAGCCTGCAGAACCAGGAGCCAAAAAAATCCCTCTTCTTCATAAATCACCCAGCCTCAGGTATTCCCTTGTAGCAATGCAGAATGGACAACACAAAAGTTTAAACCGAAAGGATTTATTTAAGGATGGTCAGTAGGAGAATCATGATGGTCCAGAGAGCCAGCCTCGACTCTAGGCTGCCAGGAACCACCCTCCATCACCCTGTGGGGCAACTTCTGTTGCAATCCTGGGGTCAGTGATTTAGGCAAATGCCTCTTCTGGCCACTGCTGGGCTCAGTTAGAAATCTGGGGGGACCACTGGCTGCTGGCTGGGCAGCTTCTACACGTCTCTCTTAGCACTTTGGAATATTTTCTTGCAAGAGTAACAAGAAAGCTCAGCTGCATGGCCAGGTCCCAGTGCCTGCAGTCCCACCATTGGCACCTGGCAGAGCTGCACGTCACGCCCCCGTGCTCCCAGGCAATCCCAGGCCGCGATGCGCAGCTGCCTTCATGGGATGCCCACCTCCCAATCCAGGTCTCGCACGGTGCATCCAAGTGGCGGATCCTAAGTTACATGCCTCTACACTTGTGTGAGCTTTATGGAATCTGCCGTGAGAAAGCAGGATTCCCAATATGGGAAAAGACCCACTGACTCACAATATGGGAAACGACCAAAATCTAGGGAGAATATAAAAAGACATCGGCAGCTACCAGTGATGAAGGCCCACGCCGCCCTCAGAGCCCAGCAGCAGACTGCATCGCTCAGAAAGCTGACAGCCCAGGCAGAAAGACAGGGGGCTTTGTAGACTTCCCCAGGGTCCCTGCCTCTGACTCCTGAGCTGCGTCATCTCTCAGAAGCACTCAGAAAGGCCGGAAGATATCTACACGTTCACTGGCGTCCCAAGGCTAACCCTCCCCAGCACACTCTCGGAGTATGCAAATGCTACAAAGCTATAACCTTCAGAGCGTGCTGGAGAGGTTTTGTTGACATCTGTAATTCTGTCTGTTATAACCGTTGTAGCATTTGGAGTGCTTAAATAATCTGAAATAGCTAGATATGGGTTTGAGGCAACTTTTTAATCTTCTAGAATGTTACATGGTTTAACATTTAATATTAGTAGCAGCATTTTCAAACTTAATGAGTTACAGAGAAGCCGTTGACATAATCAAGGTGGAAAAGAGCCAGCTGCTCTAAGCAGCTCTGTGTTCCTATTTCCTGGGTGTCTTGTCGTCGTATGAGATGGTGATTGGGCCCTCCCGCCTCTGTGGGTTTCCCTTTAGTTACTTCTGGCTGTCACCTGTACCCATTCCTGCCCAGGGCACCCAGCACCGCGCCCCTGAACTGCCCTTCCTGGTGATGAGCTGGGACGCCTGCTCCTGATCCTATGCAGCGTATTCTCCCTTCTTGTTAGTTCACAGGGTTTCATTTAGAGCCTTTCCTCAATTAAGACTATCAGGATTCTCCTTTGCCATTACATTAACCTGTGTAAATCTTCCACGACTTTGTGCCTGCAACACAGACCTACGAATACCTGGAGATCAAATTTCAACATGAGATTTGAAGGGTCAGATATCCAAATCATAGCACTGGACTCCAAGCTTCTCACCTCAGAGACATCAAAGCAGGAAGCTGGCGAAAACTCCTGCTCCAGGGCATGTCGAGGCAGGAACACCCCCAGAACATGGCGCCTGCAGCCGGATTCCAAGCCAGTGGGGAGGGTGGTTGGTTGGATGAGCTGTAAGTTCCGTGGATCAAAGCTTTGTGGAAGGAGAATTATAGGGAAGCACAACTATAGAGAAGTGAGAAGACTAGGAAGAGCTCCGGGGACAGAGAGCCCTCTCTTTCTGCAGGAAGTCGGGCAGTGAGAGAGACCGCTGCAGTCAGGCAGTGGGCAGGTTCCTTAAACCAGCTCGGACCTCATTCCTGGCCACGAGGAAAGCAAAATCATGGCCTCTGGACCATTTTCTATTTCTTGACCTTTTTAATTATGTCATAAGAATTGAGTTAGACTTGATATTATAGACTGAGTCGTGTCCTCCCAAAATTCGTGCACTGAAGCCGTAACCTCCAATGTGACTGTATTAGAAGATAAGGCTTTTAAGAAGGTGATTAGGGTTAAATGAGATCATGAGAGTGGGCCATAATCCAGTAAGACTGCTGTCCTTCCAAGGCAGAAAGAGACGCCAGAGGTATGTGTGCAGGGGAAAGGCCACATGAGGACCCAGGAAGCCAAGGAGAGAGATCTCAGGAGAAACCCACTCTGCCGGCACCTGGGACTTCCAGCCCCCAAAACTGTGGGAAAAAAATCTATTGTTTAAACCACCTGGTATTTTGTTATGGAAGTGCTAACAAACTAACACACTTAGTCCCACTCATCTTGTGTGAGTTTCCTTGTGTGCTTTGGGCCTGGAAATGGAAACAGACAAGTTTGACTAACAAATTTTGTTTCGTTGACCATCTATACTTCACCATATTCCAGAAATGTTTTTTAATGGTGTCATTTTTTAAAGTATGGCATAAAGCTACCAAATCTGAAATCCAAAAGCAAAATGTTGGAATTAAAAAGGAAAAAGCTTTCCATGACTCACATAATTGCTTCCATGATATTTGAATTTGGGCATCAAATTTAGCTTGAGGCTTCCTAAAGATCAAGGCAAAAGAAAAAAATTGTGTTAACAAAATTATAATCATCTGGAGAACTGGTCTGCTCTTCTCTAAAAGAGCAAACCAGTTTTTCAAGGTAATAAAGGTAAAGTTCTTCAAGGTAAAAACAATTTTTTTCTATGATCACCAGCAGTCAATAGCATTAGACCGTTTGTCAACATAACTCTCTGTGTAAGGCCTGAGAGACCCTTGAGGTTGGGGGTGAAGAGGCTGATTAAGGGTTTCAGAAAATAAACCCTGGGGTTATGGTATCATCAATTTACTCCCTTAATGAATTCAATCTGGACTTTTTCTCAACCCCTCATTATCAAGGTAACCCAACTCCCTTCCCCTTCATCTAGCTCCACCTGGCCCCATCCCCAATTATGTCAATGGCAGCAGAGAAAAGGGAGGGCAGGGGAGAGAGAGAGAAGCTGTGGGGAAAGGAAATTCAGCATGGAGATGGAATAAGTTAGCCGATCAACCCTCCCATCCTCCTGCCCCATACCCCAGTCAGCAGCACACGGAAAGCTGAAGCAGGAGCAGGCTGGGCACGCTGAACTCGCCTTCCAGGAGGAAAGTGCAGTTCACTTCCCACACATCTGCGAAGCGGCCCTCGTCTGTTAGACAAACTCACTAGGCTTCTATTCCTCCTACACCTACAGTGACCTGGACTGCATCTTCTCAACACTAATCTCTTTTCTCATCAATGCGTTTGTTCATTTATTCATCAAGTATGTATCAGAGACCCACTGTGGACACACCTGGCCTGGGGCTAGGATCTGGGGCTGTCATACGAGCCCACAGATGCGCTGGGTGACGCTTTCTGCCCGTCACACACTCTACTTTTCTCCACTCTGCCCAGGACCCAAGGTTGATTGAATGGCCTACACGACAGATGACTTCACCCAGACTTCCAGCCTGATTAGGCCAAGGTAGAGCGCACACTCTGTAAAAGTGGGCAAGTCATCTAGTTTCCTGTGCTTCATTTGTGCCCGCTCCCTCATGGACCTAGAGATGATGAGGTGAGATTATTCACGTGTTCATCTTTCAGCAATTATTTTTCAAGTCCCTACTCTGTAATTTCTAAGTAGGGCTGACCTTACAGGCACAGGACTCTGAGCAGGTGCAGAGGCTTCCCTGCGCTTGGTTCAATGCTCTGCAGCCACTACCTTGAAAATCTTAATGTCCTTAACAAGGAAGCCCACGTTTTCATTTTGAAAATTATGTAGCTGGTTTTGCTCCTGCAGACACTCCTAAGAGCTAGAGATACAGCAGTGAACAAAGCAGACAAAAATCTTGCCTGCATGAAGCTTACATTTCTCATCTGTTAATTCACTTTACAAACACTTACTGTGCACATACTGTATGAGAAAGACCAAGTCAGGAGAGAAAAGCTTCACAGACACCCTGGGTGAGAAGACATTTGCATAAAGAAAAGGCAAGAAAAATAGTACGACTGTCTTCTTTCTTTCTTTTTTCTTTTTTGTACCATGCCACTGACTAGGACCTCCAGTATTACATTGAATAAAAGTGATGAAAATAACCATTCTTGCCTTGTTCCTGATTTTAATGAGAATTTTTCTAAAATTTATGAATTTAGGTTGATGAGGTTTATTAGGTTGGTGCAAAAGTAATTGTGGTTTTTGCCATTAATGTAAGTTTTTATCTTTTATTCATTTTAAAAATTCCTTTCTAAATTTAACATTTTTTGATCAGCATTTACATTAAACACTGTGAAATGCTTTTCCTGTAGCCATTGAGATAAATCTATCATTTTTATTTTTCTATCAGTGCATGTGAATTATATTTATAAATTTTTTTTTAAATTCTGAATATATATTTTTAAAAGACCTGAATCTACAGAACTTGCTGACAGATCAGATGTGAGCCATGAAAGAAAAAGAGAAGTCAGGCCAGGCATGGTGGCTCACGCCTGTAATCTCCGCACTTTGCGAAGCCAAGGCAGGTGGATGACCTAAGGTCAGGAGTTCAAGACCAGCCTGGTTAACATGGTGAAACCCCGTCTCTACTAAAAATACAAAAATTAGCCAGGCATGGTGGCAGGCACCTGTAATCCTAGCTACTCAGGAGGCTGAGGCAGGGGAATCACTTGAACCCGGGAGGCGGATGTTGCAGTGAGCCAAGATCATGACATTGCACTCCAGCCTGGGCAACAAGAGCAAAGCTCCATAGAAAAAGAAAGAGAGAAAGAGAGAGAAAGGGAGAAAGAGAGAGAGAAGGGGAGAAAGAGAGAAAAAGAGAGGGGGGGAAGGAGGAAGGAAGGAAGGAAGATAAAAGTCAAATACAATGCCAAAAGTTTTGGCCTAGACAAGTGAGCAGATAAAATTGCCATTTATCCAAACAGGGAAGGCTATAGGGAGAAGGTTTTGTTTTCAGCGGGAGAGGAAAGTATTCAGAATTAGCTCAGCTTTGTGCATTAGGAATATAAGATGTCTGTTTGGTATGAAATGGAGATGTGGACCAGGCAGTTGGACACATGCAGTAGAGACTGAGAAAACAAGTACTGGCTGAAGATATGAACATATTAATTTGGGAGCCATCAGCATTCACGGACATCGAAACATTCTTAAGCACCTCCATATATACAGGAGTAAATAAATCTCAAAATTATTTGCAAAATGTTTTCCCTTCTTTTGCTTAGAAGGAAATAAATGCTTATACAGACAGAGTATTATATGTTGTTATTCAGCAGGTCCTTTTGTTCTAGGCTTCCATAATATTCCTCACCACACACGCAGGTTTTCTCTGGTAGTATACATTTTATCTGATAGGTTGTCTTCAAGCGTCCACTGCATCTGTAAAATGTGAGGAAATTTTTGCAATTTGGCCAAGCAGATCTGAAATAGAACATGTTCATGCACACACACACACACGCACACACACACACACCAATTTTACTGTATATAAATTTAAAATTTTTTTATTTTTCATTGGCACATAATAATTGTACATATTTATGGGGTACAGTGTGATGCTGCAATACATTATACAATGTAAAATGACAACATCAGGGTAATTAGCATATCTAGGTACTCAAGGATTTATTTGTGGTGAGAACATTCAAAATCCTCTCTTCTAGCTATTTTGAAATATACAATATATTACTGCTAACTCTAGTCACCTGACTGTGCAGCGGAACACTAGGATTTACTCCCCCCATCTAACTGTAACTCTGCACCCACAGACCAGTCTTTCCTCATTCCCTCCTTCTCCCTCCCCTTCCCTCTGGTACCCACCATTCCACTTTCTACTTCTATGAGATCAGCATTTTCTAGATTCCACAGATGAGTAAAATCGTGGAGTATTTGTCTTTTTGTGCATGGCTTATTTCACTTACTGGAATGTCCTCCAAGCTTATCCATGCTGCTCAAATGAGAGGATTTCACTCTCTTTATGGCTGAATAGCATCCCATTGTGTAAGTATGCCACATTTTCTGTATCCATTCATCTGCTGATGGACATTTAGCCATATTGTGATCATTGAGAAACGTGCTGCCTCCATCTCAAAAGTTCTGCCTTGAATGTTTTACAAGGATACCAACCAGCCTAAAGAGAAGGAATGATCTCTTCAAGTAGAATGGAAGGCGCAGGGATTTACAAAGTGGGATGGCCTTGATGACGGGCTTCTACTTATGACCCATATTAAACGCCGTGAAGTCTCAGCCAAAGGCAAGGTCCTCTCATTCCATAGGTTCTTGGGTCTAAATTTACAGCATCAAGACTGAATACCAGAAATGACCCTCAAAGACTACACAATCACCCTGTAGTCCCTTCACTGTCCCGCCTCTAAGCAGCACACCCTATTCCAATTCATACTATCCCTACGTATGAATTGGAATGTGAACACTGAGATTTTCATTTCACGGTTGAAAAATAAATGAGTTGACCCAAATACTAATTTATGCATTTCCATCATTTACATATCATGGGTCAGTAATCATTTCTTGCCTAAATGGCTTTCCAAATGAAAAGTTGTAATATTGTGATGGTTTATCATATTTACAAACATCGCATAGTGCTACCCACTTGGTACTCTGGAGTTGCAAACAAGCAGACCCCATTCTCTGGAAAGGCTGGAGGGGTGCCAGATAGGAGTGAGCAAGCTCCCCAAGGAGAGAGCCATTTGCTTTTTCCTCCCGAAGGTTCAGGAGTCCAGGAAGCTTTATTCCAGAGAGAATAAAGCTAACTGCCTTAACTATCTCACAGAATTTAGACAATCAAACAAAAAAACATAATGGTTAAGAAAAATATTGAGCGTTACAAATGAGAAGTGTTCTTTTTATACCCATGCATCCAAACACACCAATCATTTCTATCATAAAAGAAACCCAAAGTCACAAAAGTTACCAGAAACTTTTAAAAGGATCCGTTCAATACACAGTTGACCTGGAGTCCTGTCTTCAATTTGACTTTGTTTCCTTTCCCCAAACCCGGCAAATGTATTAGATTCCTGATGAGATTACTCTTCAGCTCCTACATCCTCCCTCTGCTCATGCCATCCCTGACTAACGTGTGACCTTTTTTGACTGAATTATTGAAAGCCATTAATGGTTTCATTGCTTCTGATTGCCAGCATTTGCCAATTGTGCTGTGGCATTTATCAAGCTCTTGTTAGGCTGGGCACAGATCACTTCCAGCATTGGTATAAGCTCCACAAACTAAATTTCCTTAATTAGAATCAGCTCAGCTCCAACAGTCCAGGCTAACAAGCTACTAATGGGTTTGCCATGGAGTCTGTAGCAAAAAAAAAAAAAAAAAAAAAAAAAATTAGTTGATCTTTAGCAAAGTTAAACAGTGTTGAACTTACAGGAAAGGAAGTCATTTCTGTAGAGCCCTGGTGAGATTTAGGGTGATCAGCCCCAATGGGGGTGCAGGGCACTACCCCAAGCAGTATCCTCCTACAGAAGGGGGTTGCGCTGGCAGGAAGTTGCCCTGAGGATGTCACATCCCTTCCTTTCACTTTCATCACTGCTGTGTCCATGTCTAAGATGGCTTCTGACAAAGAACAAAGGCATGTAGGTCAATGGGAAATTGTAGGGAAGTTGACTGCCTGGAGAAACCTCAAGCTGTTCTCTTCATTTAACTGCTCAAGTCGTTTCAGAGAGTTCCTGAAAAGAGGCTTGCCTGAGCAATCAGAAGATCTGGGTTCTTACTAGCTCTATGGACTTGGGCAAACCACTTTACCTCTTAACCTTGAGCTCCAATTACATCTTCAGTGAAATAGGGATCACGAAACCTTACCTACCTCCAAGAACAAAGTTTGGTCCAGATGAATTCTGTCCAAGATCACCTCGATGACTAAACCAGTGGTCCCCATCCATTTTACTTGGTAGCTGCCCTAATTCCCCCATTCACCTCCTTCCTCATTTTCAGACCACAAAGGTCTAAATCTTCCTTCCACAATGGGCAAAGGAGTTTGGCTGCCTTGTGGCGGGGAGCATGTTTTTTGTGTGCAACCAGCAAAATCTCCTCCAATTTTGAAAGAGAAATAGCCTCTGTGATTTAAAAAAAAAAAAAAAAAAAAAAAAAACTTAGCTTAAAATCTGCTCAGGTTTGAATAGAAAAGTGGTGGGTAGGAAGAAGCCCAGGGTAATGGAAAAGGGAGAGTGGATTCAATGCGCAAGTTTTCTGGACTCTTGCTTCCCGCCCTCCGCCTCCTCCATAGGCATCTCTCACTCGCATTCCTGTCGTCATCATCTAAGTTGCCCCCACCAAAAAATGTGACCCTTTAACATTCATTCATTCTCATTCAACTAGCATTTGCTGAGAGCTTTTACTCGCTAAGCACTGGGCTTGGGATAAAAGTCCTGGGTAAATCAGGCACAGTCCCTGACCTAGGAAACTCACAAGTTAGTAGAGGAGTCAGTGGGTAAAGGGAGGATTAGGGGGAAACGCCAGCGATATCTCTGTAGTGCCTGCAAGGTGATGCAGGAGATCAAGGCAGGAAGTGGGAGCCCTGCAGAAAACGCTCATAGCGGAAGTAACGCTGCGCCGTGTCCTGAAGGAGGAGTGGGAGGATAAGGTGCACTCCCAGAGATGCCCTGTGTCCCAGGTGGTACTCATCCTCCTCTGTGTATTGTTTCCTCACTGGTCCCCCCAGCAGCCTGTGACCTCCTTGAGGGCAAGAATGGCCCTGTTCATCCTCATGTGCTCTGCACTTTGCACAGTTCCAGGCACGTTGGAGGCCCTCAATCCGAGGCTGGTGGATGGATGGAGGAGTAAAGAACGAATAAAGTACAGTCCCTAGATGATGAGCTGATTGATGGATGTGACAAGCCACCGTGGCACATGTATAGCTATGTGGCAAACCTGCATATTCTGCACTTGTATCCCATAACTTAAAGTAAAATAAAAAAGAAAGAAAGAAAAGAGAAAAAGAAAAAGAGAAGAAGGAAGGAAGGGAGGGAGGGAGGGAGGGAAAGAAGGAAAGAAAAACAGAAAAGAGAAAGAAAAGAGCGAGCAGCTATTGAAGTAGGGAGAGGCTGATAGAAGAACAACTGAAGCAAACCTCAGGGCCCCCGCGTTTTCTGATTGCTTGATTAGGATGGAAGACTTGCTTGTGGCCACACAGTGAGGGAGTGGGAGCCTGGGGCCGTGGAGGGCTTGGAGCACAGAAGCAGATGCCATTCACTGCACAGGAGGAACAAAGGGTAAGAGGGGTGACGAGCTGATCAAACGGTGCCAGTTTGGGTCCATCGCAGCAGGAGGAGAGGCAGGAGGCTGAGGAGCTCCGCCGGCTTCCCGGTGCAGGTGCCGCACAGACCGGGACTCCTTACTCATCGCCTCTCCTGGTTAGCTGTGCCCTCACACACTGGGGTTCTCAGACCCCCAAGTCATTTACCAGCCTTGGCTCCCAGCCCTTGTCCTTTGGACATCTTGAAAATGTGCCTTGTCTAGCAAATCAGGTTGATAGGTGCTTTTCTTCAAAAATCCTTTGCAAGGTGGCACCTGACAAGCTTTAAATGTTCCGAGAATGACAGTGTCCCCAGTCTCGGTGTTTTCAGAAGTTTGTCTTTGCATCAGCAGGTACTAAAATAAGCTTGGCTGGACAGTTCTTGTGTTCTTACTTCCCTAACAGATAAAGTCCTGTCCGATCTCCCAGTCAGCTGCAGCCAGATGGAATCACTCTCCTCTGTGAGCTGGAACAGTTCTTGACAATAGAACATGCCAGGGATGGAGTGTGTGTGTGTGTGTTTGTGTGTGTGTGTGTGTGTGTGTTATGGGATGCGTGAATGTATTGTGGTATGTGTGTATGCGTGTTGCGGAAGGGTATCGCATGGCGTGTGAGGTGTGGTGTGTGATGTGGGTATGGTGTAGTGTGTGTGTTATGTGCATTGTAGAGTGTGTTGTGGGGGTGGTGAGGGGTGTATGTTGCAGTGTGATGTGTGGTATGTGTGTGGTATGGGTATGTGTGTGGTGATATGCATGCAGTGTGTGTGGCGTGTAGTATATCCTGTGTGTGTATGTTGTGTGTGTTGTGTGTATGTTGTGTGTTGTGTGTGTTTTGTATATGTGTATATTGCATGTCTTGTGTATATGCTGTGTGTTGTTGTATATGTTGCATGTGTCGTGTGGTGTGTGTTTTCTGTGTGTCGTGTGTGGTGTGTGTTGTGTCATGTGTGTTGTATTGTGTTGTGTGTGTTGGTGTGTATTTTGTGTTGTTGTATTGTTGTGTATTGCGTTGTGTGTGTCATTGTGTGTGTGTTTGTGTGTATGTGTGATGCTCTCTCATGCTTGTTCACTTTTTTCAGTGCCAGCGGGGCTCTGAGCACAGGTTCTAGGTGAAGCCCGACCAGGCCAGTGACGCAGCTTCCTTGTTTCTGGGCCTGTCTCTGGTCCGCCGCACCCTTAGGAAGTGCAGTCTCTCCTTTTGCCCCAGCCGTGCGATACAAGAAGTAGCTGGGCTTCTAACAGAGCTGGTCACCAATGGCCCTTGGAGACCAGGGATGCCGTGCAGACAGAAAGTGGGTTTGGAGCACAGCCAGGGACCTGGGGGACCCAAAAAGGGAGTGAATAATCACCAGTCAGACCAACTCTGTGATTTTCCTCTTCTCAGCCCGACTTAGTCCCCTGGAGGCCTGGGCAGAGGACCTGGTGAAGGCGCCTGGAAAGCCTGAAGTCCTAAGAAGGAATTGAAAGGTCCAGGTCAAGTCTGAGGTGGAAAGACGCTTCGGCCCACAGGAGCCTCAGCGAGGCTGGGAAGACGGAGCAGCAATGGGGATTTTGTCTTCCTGCGAAGTGTGTGCAATGGTTGAGATAAAATACTGAGAACAGTGGCCAGGCCCGTGAGAGCCGCCAGAGGGGTGCACCGCGGAGCCAGCCCACCTGACCTGTGGAAAGAACATCCAGGCCGGTCCTGGGAAAGCTCCCG
Organism: Cebus imitator; assembly: GCF_001604975.1. NCBI lineage: Eukaryota > Metazoa > Chordata > Mammalia > Primates > Cebidae > Cebus > Cebus imitator. The sequence goes on from NW_016107802.1 coordinate 166,501, forward strand.
GCCTTCCGTGTGGGGCTTTTCCTTCTACCTCCATCTCACGTCACTCTCCTTCCAGCACCAAGTGCCTTCCTGATGCTCCCTGTTTCCATCCAAAGAAAGCAAAGATCAGGAAGGACCTGCCAGAGAAGTTGGCGAACCAGGAGAGACCAGCACCCCGGAGCCAAGAGACGGCTTATAAGGGGTAAGTGACAGCAAGTGACAGGAGATGAAGTAAGGAAATATTTGGAGAAAACAAACTGGAAAAACGACCATTCCATTTCCTTTATCTTTGAGATGGATAATATCTGCCTGTGGGGTTGTAGGGAGGAGTGGATTAATGAATGAAAAACCCCCCTCAGAACTAGCCCCAAAGTCCCAAGGCATCGGCCAAGGCTACAGCCAAAACCCTTTGGTTCCTAGTTCGGTTCTCTCTCCGTGACATGATGCTTTTTCCATTCAAGCATCGCGCCTGCAACACAACAGCTACATAAAGAACTATTCATTTAGCAAACCGTTATTAAATACCTATTACTTCCCATGCACTATGAGACAGAGATGAACAAGATACTGATCCTTCTCTGGCTGAGAAACTATCGTGTCATATTCAGATCAGCCTAGTTCTCTAACTCCGACGGGGTGCTGAGGGGCCTCGCCACGACTCAGTGGCCAATTAGATGTTTTCAAACAGTTTATTGTGAGGCTTTCACACATCAACGATTGTGCAAACATAGTCAGTACACACAGGCAGTGAGAAGAGAGGGGCGGGCGAAGCATGGCAGTGAGTGGGTGGGGAGACAGCACACGAACCGACCAAACAGGCAGGTCCACCTTTCCCTCGAAATGCCATCAAGAGAAGGCCTCGGAATTCTCAGGGGCATCTGGGCGGGGGGCAGTTTCTTTGCTGTTTTTATGGCCTCTGCAGGAGTGTCTGTGGACATTAGCCACGTTCTAGCTTCACTTTCCTGTCAGGTCTCGCGGGCGCCTGGCCGCAGCAGGTGTTGTCACCTCAGTCCACTGCACACATGCTTGTCACTTTCAGGGGTCCGCGATTCGCCGTTGGCCACGTCAACCAAGAAGTATCGGGGACAGGCCTCAATCCACTTAGAAAGCTGCTTTCGCCGAGGCTCAGGGTGCACGCCCGGGAGGCAGGTCTGTGCCTTTCTCCAAAGATGAGGCTGAGGGACTCACATGTTGGAGAAAGAGGAAGAAATGTTTAAACGGTGTGGGCAGACAAAAGACAGACGATTCCGTTCACCGAATATACAACTTACCTGTGAGCAAGGGGCAGAGTCGTGGTCGCCTAGGCCTTCCTGTGGCTCGGCGAATCTGCATTTTTGCATCAGAGGAAGCAGTCAGATGTGCACTTGTCTCGGGGAGCCGAGGGATAACTTTGAGTTCCATCCTTTGTCCCGTACTCATGAAGATAAGCTACCATTTACATTGTCCAGGTAAAATTCAGCAGAACTGTTGTTGGGTAAAGATCTTGGGGCCTACAAGGAATCTCCTAGTGGGAGAACTGTGAGGGAAGCCTGTAGCTTTTTTCTCTTTGTAGCTATCTTATTTAGGAATCAAATTGGAGGCAGGTTTGCCTGATGCAGTTCCCAGCTTGATTTTTTTCCCTTTGGCTTAGTGATTTTGGGGTCCTGAGATTTTCTTTTCACAGCTGAGTCACTTTTCATAAGGGACTCCATCGTGAGACATTTAGGATCACAAAACATTATTATATATCAGAAATGAAACAAGAAAACCAACCATCACAGTGCAAGATGGGATGGAGGTGTGGCCAGGTACGAGCCACGCAGAAAGTGAGAGTGCCCATGAATTTGTTGGTGGAAGTAAACTCGGGGAAGGTTTTGCTGGGGTGTCCTAATGGAGAGGGAAAGGGCAGATGTAGCTGGGAGAAGACATGGTCCATTTAGGGATTCTGAATTTGGAGCACAGAGCCCTTAGGGGGAAGTTTGGAGAAGGATTTTAGGGGTTTGGTGCAGTGATTTTCAGCCTGGCCTACACTTACAATCATCTATGTAGCTTTTAAGAAACCCTGATATCTGTGGGTGCACTCCAAACTTTTCAAATGAGATTCTGAGCTGGTAGGGAACAGGGAGGAATATTTTTTATGTCTCCCTAGATGATGACTTCAATGGGCAGCCAAGATTGAGAACTCGTTAGTGGCTTTCATGGCATGTTCCCTGGACCAGTGGGCGTTAACATGATAGCATCCTGGAGCAGCAGAGCCCCTCTGTGAATTCTGTAAGTCACGGCCCAGAGTCATGGCTGGCAAGCAAAGCAGTGGGCGATGGTCAGGAATGATTGGTTACCACAGGCACACGCCCCAGCAGAAGCCCAGAAATATTTGGGGAGGAGGCCTATAAAAGACCCCCTTTTTTCAGTTGGATGAGGGTTTATGGGAAGTGAGAATTTTATATTAATATTAATGGGAATCAATCTAAACTCCCCCAGCTGGTAAGCCTGAAATCTTTGATTATAATGATATGTAAGTATAATTCTATTATAAAATTTGCACTGTACTTGTTCTTTGTTCTCCGAGTCTCATGATCACGTAACTGCATGGTTGGACCTTGTGAAGATTCTGTGCTGGCCGTGACATCCACACTGGGCTGGTGCTGGCAGGTACCTCTCAGGCTCAGCCACACGGAAAGTGTGTTCCGGTGCCCTGTGTCACACTTAACAGGAGGCCACGCAGCTGCTGCTGCTACTGCGTGATTATTTCCTCCTGTCTTTGTCCCCAAAACTCTACTCTGTGGGACTTAGGTTGCATTCTCGTATATTCCTGTTGAAGAGCATAAATTGGCATAATCCATGGGGGAGATTTGGCAACAGTTTTCAAAATTTAAAAAGCACAGATTCTTTGATCCAGCCGTTCCTCTCCTAGGAGCTTATCCAACAGATATACACATGCAGAAGCTTGCAGAGGATTGGAAAACCTCTAATGGCCATCAATATGGGACTGCTCTAATTAATTATGAGACATCTTAAGTTGGAGTACATAAGAATCAGGACGTGTTTTTTATCATTTGTGGAAAAAGGGGAGGCAAAAGAATACACATGTATGTATACATATATATGATAAAATAGCATACGTTATGTGTACATATATGGCAAAAATAACGTGTTATGTGTACATTTTATCATATATGCATATATACATGTATATTCTTTTGCCTCCCCTTTTAGTATCTCCAGAAGGAAGCACAAGAAATATGTAACTTTGGTTTCCTCCCAAGAGAGAATGAGACAGCCAGAGGACAAGTGTGGAAGAGAGATTTTTCACACTGTGCCTTTGTATACCTCTCATATTTTTAAGCATACAGATGAGTTACTTATTCAAGTAAATAATTTTAGATCGCATATGCTCTGTGTTAATGATACAAGTAACACACCTTTAAGTTCACCAAACTTTCGCAATACTTTTCCCTGCCTTCTCCTCTGGCAGGAAGAACCAAATGTAAAGGCACTTGTACAGAAAGGAGAGTAGATGATGGTTAACAGAGGCTGTGAAGGGGTGGGCATTGAAGAGAGATCAGTTAACGGGTACAGAAATACAGTTATATAGAAGGAATAAGGTCTAGCGTTTGGTAACACGGCAGGGTCACTACAGTTAACAACAATTTACAGTATATTTCCAAATAGCCAGAAGAGAAGACTCTGAATGTTCCCAGCACCAAGAAGTGACACATGCCTGAGCTGACGGATATCTTAAAGACTATGATTTGACTATTTCACAGTGTATGCATGAATGAAATATCACAGGGACCCCATTGCCACGTACTGGTACATACTGCATGTACCCCAATTATTGTGCATCAATAAAAACAGATAAGAAATATTAAGAGAAAGGAATTTGAGACAAGAACTCAGCAGCATTGCCCCAGGTAAACGATGGACTCCTTTCCTGTGAGAAATGGATCATTCCTCCTGCAATTATCATATTAAATATCAGCCTAAGTGTCCTGGAATCTCTCCCTGGCCCCAAGACTAGATGGGGTCCCCTCCTGGACATCCTCCTAGCAGGTGGGCTCCCCTCCATAGCTGCAAGCAGTCCCCTCACTGCCACAGCAGCTGTCTTCCCAAAGATCGGATTCAGTGGCCTCAAATCCCAGTCTTAATAGTGCTGCCTGGACTGTAAATTGGCACAACCACTGAGGAGGGAAAATCGGCAATCTATTACGTATTACAATATTTTTATAAAGTTTCTAGATGCCTTGATCCAACATTCTTAGACATATAAGCTGACATGTAATGTGAGGATTAAGACTGAATAGGAGTGATCCATTTCAACAGGAAATAAATTTCTAGGTCATCCTGAGAGATGCTATTCTGGGAGCAAGAGTCTTGACGCCTGTCTTAACCCCCAGAGGTCAGGGCTGCCTCTCACACCCACAGCCACCCAATCAATATTTACGCAAATAAATGACCTTAACAAGAACTCAGACTTGTTTTGTTATATAAAACCCATTTTTAGAAAACCCATCATATGCACCTTTCAAGTGGGACAATTAACCAGCCCTGTAATTTTGAAATGGCAAATGACCGTACCGGGCATCTCTGAACCCCATCCTTTGTTGAAAGCTGTGACATATTTATTACTGACATTTAGGCTTTTCTCCCATCTGCTCCCCTCTTGCAAATATTTCTGCAGAAAATCCATGTCAGAGATGGATGTATCCTCATTTGTGCCTAATGCTGCCCTGACCACACTCTGTGGAGGCGGGCTGCGAAAGGTTAGGGCAGAGGAGACGTGGCGACGATCACAGAGCCAGGTGAGCACAGAGCTTCCGTCAGCAATTCCTCCGCAGGAAAAGAGACGCAGAGGAATCAGAGGCCTGCTTTCGCACTCAGCAAAGAAGTATCCCCATGACTGGTGACAAAGCAAAAAAGCTTTTCATCTGGGACTCCAGATCCATGGACACAAACCAAGTCAATAAAGTAATAAAGTGGCACCCAAACAGTGAGCACGCAATGACACTCATCAAACGGCGAGAAACCAGAGCCTTGGAGCCCTTCCGACTCATCTGGGAAGGCTCATCTTCCTCTCATTAGCACCGCTCTAGAATAAAGTGGGTCTAAAGCCCCTGCTGGAATAAGTGGCATTGCCTGTGAGTCTGATAAATGACACTACTCGATAGGAAGAAATCATCATTAGGGTCCATTGGAAAGACCTGACTCAACCCAAGTATTTCATTAAAGCCAAACCGATTTTAAAACCACCTTTCCTTAATTTGCACAAGGATCTCTCCCCGCAGAGCACTTAGCTCATATGATTACAGAAAATGCTGGTGCTCGTGTCCTATAATATCCACTGTTGATAACAGCGGTCCTCAAGCTTTTGGTCTCAGGACCCCTTTGCACTCTGAAGAGGACCCCAAGAGCTCTTGTTTATGGGGGCTCTATCAATATTTACCATCATCATCATTAAAACCGGGATTTTTTTTTTTTTTTTTTTTTTNTTTTGAGATGGAGCCTCTCTCTTTTGCCCAGGCTGGAGTGCAGTGGCGCAGTCTCAATTCACTGCAACTTCCACTTCCTGGGTTCAAGCAATTCTCCTGCCTCAGCCTTCCAAGTAGCTGGGACTACAGGCGTGCACCACGCCTGGCTAATTTTTGAATTTTTAGGAGAGATGGGTTTTCGCCATGTTGGCCAGGCTGGTCTCAAACTCCTGACCTCAGGTGATCTGCCCACCTCAGCATCCTAAAGTGCTGGGGTTACAGGCATGAGCCACCGCACCTGGCCGAGATTTAGAACTTCTATCCTTCAAAAGACAATGTTAAAAGAACGGAGGCTGGTTTAGTCTCTCTTCGTAACAAAATGTGAATGTTGAAAATAAGCCTAGGAGAGAAAGATAAGCAAGTCGGGAATGGACAATGAATGATTGTTTTGGAAAATCTCATTTTCACTCTTGAGCTGCCGAGAGAGAATCTAGAGAGCAGTGAGTGATATTCTCATTCACAGCTCGGGTTCAGCCTAGATTTCTCTGCATTTCATGCGGGCTCGATGTCACTGAATTTTCTGCAAACTCCAGGACCTGCCCACATGCCCACTGCTTACCGAGATAAGTGTTCAAGCACCTTTTCTGCAGGGAGCTTCAGAAGCCCCAAGGGCTCAATGAGCCATCCACCTGACAGGCAGAGTGTGAAATGGGAACAGGAATGCAATTACTCTCATGACATCAAGTGGGAAAATCAGTCTTAGGTGAGCAGAAACAGTCGACCTTTCAAATGTTTGAAAATGCAGTGGGAATGCAAATAAAAGGCAGAATATCAAATAATACCTATGCTACGGCTACAAGTGCACGTAACCCAAGCTTCCTCAGACTAAGAGTTCCTTTTGCCCCTGCCCTCACCTCAGTAACTTGGGGCCCCTCTATTTCTGGTGGAGTCTTACAAGAACTACTAAGAAGCACTGTTATGTTCTCCCACTTCCATATTTCGGATGTCCTTTCCAAAGCTGCACACCCTAATGAGACCAAAGTGACTATTCTCATCGGTTTTTACTGGGGTGAAGTCAAGCTGAATTCCATGAAGAATTAAAAAGCTGGCCATTTCTAATCTTCTTGAGGGCTCTTTTCTCATTATATTGTGTGATTTCTCAAGTTCGTCTTCAAAAATATTCCTGTAATGAAGACATTGGTCAGTGCTTCTTGCCTTGTAAGAAGTACAAGCACAGCTTCTCAGCTGTACTTCTTGCCTAAGGTTCTTGATAAAATGCAGATTATGACTCTGTAGGTCTGGAGCAGGAGCTTCTAACACTTTTCCCGTGATGCTGATGTTGCTGGTCCATGGACCACACTTTGAGTAGCCAAATCCCGGAGTACCTAGGACTAAATACTAGCATATTTAGTACCTATATTTCTCGTACATAGTAGATATTTAATAAACATTTTTTGAAGGGATGCCTCAATTTATTGAAGGTTTCTACAATGGTAGAATAGAGAAGAAAAGCTTTGTCAAGATATCTGCTTTTCATCCTACTCATGTTCTGCTTTTTCCTTGGAGTTACGAGACTGGAGCATTGCTGCTGGGAGCACAATGAGGAAACGATGCAGGAAAGCCAGGCAGCACATCAGCAGTCGGGGGCTGTCCACTGTGCCTGGGGTTGTGGCATCCTAGGAGCCTGTTTTCCCAACTTCTAGCAGCTTCTATCCCTACCCTCATAATAATTATTGTCAAAGGCCTGGTGCAGTGGCTCACCCCTATAATCTCAGCACTTTGGGAGGCCAAGGCTGGTGGATCACTTGAAGTCAGGATTTCAAGACCAGCCTGGGCAACATGGTAAAACCTCATCTCTTCTAAAAATGCAAAAATTAGCCAGGCATGGTGGTGCACACCTGCAGACCCAGCTACTCAGGAGGCTGAGGCAGGAGACTCTCTTGAACCCAGGTGGCAGAAGTTGCAATGAGCCAAGATCACACCACTGCACTCCAACCTGGGTGACAGAGTATGACTCTGTCTCAAAAAAAAAATTACTGGCAAAAAATTGCAGATTTAGTCATCACTTTCCCTTACTCTCCCTATTAGAACACAGGCACACACACACACACACACACACACACACACACACACAGGCGTAATCCTTTCCATTTAAACTGTTCCTTCTGCTTTTACAATGAACATTAATTTGGCATGGTTTCACACTGTCGAAAGCAAACTATTAGCGGTGTTACTGACTTTTAACCTAGCCCTGGATCTTCATAGAACAAAATACACATCCTTCAGCCTCCCTCGATTGTTAGAGATAAAATATAATCTCAGTATCTTCTGGCTCCCCACACTTGTCTTTTTAAATAAATATCTAATAATCTCTCATTTTTATTTCATTTCAATAATATTATCTTCAATTACAGGCTCCATGTCTAAAATAATCACTCACTCTTGCTGCAGAATTCTGTTCTCTCCTTGCAGTCAGAAACGCAGAGTCATCAAGCCAAAGACGTGACCCTCAGACATGCTGATGTCAGGAGCCCTGTGCTCTGACCATAGCCTGACTGTAAAACCGATCAAGTGATTTAACACATCTGGGCCTCAGTGTCCTCTTCTGAAAAATGAAGAGACTGAACTAGATGATGCGGTCCCTTTTAGGCTAAACATTCTGTGATTCTACAAAAATTAACAAAAAGCAAGAGCATTTAAAATATCAGAAGAATATCTGTTCAGGTACATATGATTACAACTAACACTACAGTTGACTTTTGAACAATGTGGGGATGAGGGGTGCCTACCCATCGTGCAGTCCAAAACCTTTGTATATCTTTTGACCTCCCAAAAACTTACCTACTAATAGCCTACTATTGACCACAAGCCTTACCAATAACATAAACAATTGATTCACATGGATTTTGCATGTTATGTGTAAAATATACCATATTTTTACAATAAAGCAAGCTAGAGAAAAGAAAATGTTATTAAGAAAATCATAAGGAAGAGAAAACATATTTACTATTCATTAAATAGAAATGGAGCAGCCAGGCACGGTGGCTCAGGCCTATAATCCCAGCACTTTGGGAAGCCGAGGCGGGTGGATCACAAGGTCAGGAGTTCGAGACCAGCCTGACCAACATGGTGAAAGCCAGTCTCTACTAAAAATACAAGAATTAGCTGAGCATGATAGTGCACACGTGTAATCCCAGCTACTCAGGAGGCTGAGGCAGAAGAATCACTTGAACCCAGAAGGCAGAGATTGCAGTCAGCCAAGACTGTGCCCCTGCACTCCAGCCTGGGTGACAGAGCAAGACTCTAAGAAAGAAAGAAAGAGAGAAAAAGAGAAAAAGAGATGGAGAGAAAGAGAGAGAGAGAAAGAAAGACAGAGAGAGAGAAAGAAAGAAAGAAGGGAAGAAGGAAGGAAGGAAGGAAAGAAGGAAGGAAGGAAGGAAGGAAGGAAGGAAAGAAAGAAA
>NW_016107802.1:175546-197715 GCF_001604975.1 Cebus imitator
GAAGGAAGGAAGGAAGGAAGGAAGGAAGGAAGGAAGGAAGGAAGGAAGGAAGGAAAGAAAGAAGGAAGGAAAGAAAGAAGGAAGGAAGGAAAGAAAGGAGGGAGGGAGGGAGGGAGGGAGGGAAGGAAGGAAGGAAGGAAAGAAAAAAAGAAAAAGATCATAAAGGTCTTTATCCCACTCATCTTCATATTGAGCAGGCTAATGAGTAGAAGAAAGAGGAGGGGGTGGTCTTGCTCTCCCGGTGGTGGCAGAGGTAGAAAAAACTCTGAGTGTGAGTGGACCTATGCAGTTCAGATTTGTGTTGTTCAAGGCTCAACTGTGCATATATTTGCTAGTTCTATCTCATTCTAGATTTTACAGAGTAAACAGTTGAAAATATCTAGCACACAGGTCTAGGAGCCAAATGACTTGCATCCCTTTCATAGTCCACAATGGACTCCCAGTGTGACTGATCTTCAATAAGAGCTGCACGCACACACGTGCACACATGCACACACGCACACACACAGACACTAAACCGCCTCTAGCACTCACCAGAGCACTGCTCACATTGACCCAATCCTCTTTCCAGCATCAGCTTTTTCAGACTGGTGGCTTGGAAGGGGTGTTTGTTTCATTTTGGTTTGGATTTATTTCGTTTAATTTGACATAGTCATAAAAGCCCTAGTTCCAAACAAAATTTTGTGCAGAGCCCTGGTATATAAAACAGAAGAAGTCGACATCCTGATTATAGCATGGAAGGCAACCCGAAAGTCCATCTCCTTGACACCCCCTTGCTTCCACTTCCAGCCAACCCTGCTTAGAAACCTTCACTATCCTGGTAGGTGATTATTTGGTCACTGTTCATTTTCAGTGACAGGGACAGATACATTGCACTTTTTTGGTGAGGGAGAAGGAATCTAAAGGTTCAAGCCTTTGAAACTTTTGTTCCTTGGTAATTCTTATTTATTAAACCTATTTCTATCAAGTGGAATCACATTTTTTTAAAAAGTACTACCTCTTTCAAATGAAGCCCTTCCAATGTGGGCTAACATTTCTCTCTTCTATCCTCTCTTGTTCAGACAAATCTCTCCAGTTTACTTGGCCACTGCGATACATTTTCAGGTCCTTCGTTCTCTTATTCAGCCTTTTTAAATCAAGCTCCAGTTTATTAACATTATTTCAAATAGATCACACACACACACACACACACACACACACACACACGCAAACCGTGCTCTGAATACGTACGTGCTCTAACAGCATGATAAAATAAATGAGGCTTGTATTTTTTTCATTATTCTATAATCTAGACCTTTTATCTCCTCCTCTTAATGAGGACACCAGAGTTTGAAACTTTCGTAATAAAAAAAACTTTACAAAGGAAAGCATCAAGTATCTTATCTCCTGAAGCTAAATTTGCAAATATCTATTTTGATCTTTGCAGTGTGTTTCTGAGTTCATCTTTCAGATGGAAAATGGAGCCCCTCATATGTTTTTTCACCTACTGCTGCAGCAGTTCATAATTCTTAGAGTTCCTTTCTGTGGGAGGCACAGTCACGAGGCCTGCTCCACTAATGCCCCTCCTTTGAGAGGAGGAGAGTTAGGATAGTCTAGAAAAGGATCCTGCTCCTAGGATAATTTCCTCCGTATTACTTTCAATCTACTGTCCAAATAATCAATATCACTATTACAAATTACAGTTTATTTTTATTTACCAAACTTATAACCTTAAGGAAATTAATTATTCTGCAGCCAAATGGAATTTCTAAGCAAGTGAGCAACAGGGATTCCCGAGCAAAGGTCTTGCCCGCCCCCACATCTCCATAATGTGTACAGAGCAATAATATCATGATGTCGCTTTTCTCTCCCCATCTCCTTTTCCATCATTTGGGCTAGCCTGATGTCAGTAAACTCTAGGGAGGAATGGGATGGGCAGATAAACAAGAAGTCTTCCTGCCTTTGGTTTCCAAAGACCCAAACATAAAAGAGAACAGAGGAAATAAAACCGAGGTTTAGGAAAATCATAGAGAGTCAAAATGAGGGTCTCCTCCACCCAAGAAACAAACAAATAAAAAATCCACCAGATTAAACGTGGGTGGTGGCGTATATAGCATGGCCATTAAAAATGAAATCATGTCTTTTGTAGCAATATAGAGGCACCTGGAGGCCATTATCCTAAGTGAACTAACACAGAAACAGAAAAGCAAATACTGTATGTCCTCAGTTATAAGTGGAAGCTAAACATTGGGTACATGTGAACAGAAAGATGAGAACAATAGACACGGGACTCTCCAAAAATGGGGAAAGAGAGGGCAAGGGTTGAAAAATACCTATCGGGTACTATGTTCACTATTTGAGTGACAGTAAGATTAGAAGCTCAAACCTCAGCATCATGCATTATACCCATGTAACAAAACCTACACAACTACCCTGGTTCTAAATTTTTTTAAAATTGTACTAATGGGGGAAAGAAGCTATAAGGTTTTTGTTTTTTTTTTTAAGTGGGTGGTGGGCAGGAAGGAGAGAGAACAGAGAGGCGGAGGGGAAGGGAATGAGAACAGAAAGGTGAGTGAGGCCCAATATGGGAGAGGGCACAGCACAGCAGGGAGCCTCCACTGCCCCACCATAACTCAAGCAAGCCCTGCACAGCCCGCCCCACCCACACAGCCACTCTTCCCAGCCTCCAGTTCACAGCTGTCAAAAAAAAAATCCAATTTAACTTACACTTAAAAAGTTTAATCTGATCTGAAAAAATGAAAATTTCTGAACACACCTTCCATTCTTAAACATTCTCTTGATCCACATTTCTGCTTTTTCAAAATCAAATCAAAGAAAGGAGATTACTGGATAAAAGGGTAAATGAAGGTTTTGCAGATTCTTGATGAAATCTTTTCAGAAACCTTTTACCCTACCACCAGCAGTGCCTGCAAAACGTTCCATCTCATGAATACCAAGAAAAGCAAATTAAAACAAATGAGAAAATATTGTCTTCGTATTAATATTCAAAGCTAGAAAGGGGATGGTTCTGTCATCCACAGTGGCATTATTGCTTAAGCTAACAGACTTCTTATTTTGGTTGCCAAGAAGAGAGGGAGGGAGTTGACATCTTGTAAGCACCTTTCTCAGCCCTAGATCCTGAGCTAGAAAATAATATACATTATCTCACCTGATTCTCACAACAACCAGACATGCTGGGTACAATTACCTTCACTTGCTGATGAGGAATCGGAGACCCAAAGAACCTAAGTAACTTAGGTAAGAACCTAAGTTACTTAGGCAAAGCATCGGATCTTTCCCGTTAAAATGTAGCCCAGCCAGGTGGTGACAACAAACCCTCCTGATTTCAAAGCACGACATTTTTCCACAGCAGTTCTGACCTCCCCAAATGCATTATTCATCTAGAAGAGCACTGTCCAACAGAAATATAATGTTGTAATGTCATGTGCAATTTTAATTTCAGTAGCCAGATTTTACAGGTAAAAAAGAAATTAGTGAAATTAATTTGAGTAATACATTTTATTTAACCCAGTATACTCAAAGTACTTTCATTTCAATACATAAGGATATTTGAGAAGTAAGACATTTTACCTTTTTTTAATCTAAGCCTTTGAAATCCAGGGTGTCTTTTACACTCAAAGCCCATCTCGATTTAAATTGATCTTATTTCAAGTGCTTGACAGCCAAACTGCTACCACACAGGACAGCAGGGAGCTAGAGGAAAATTGTGAAAAGAAGCTCTCGTTACACAGTCCCTTGATTTGGAAGGGGCTGTATAGTGGCCTGATTTGACTTGGTTTTGAAGATTAATGATTTGGATAATTATATGACTTGGAAGGTTGCAGACTATTTAGCACAACCTTCCAAATTATATTTTTAAAAATTCTAGCATTCTAACCAAATACCTTAACTCCACCAATCTATTCCGTTCTCACAGGAGCCAATTTTGCAATTAAGCCATTTGAGTCTTTTCACTTCCACATTCATTTACTGGGCAGCTGCTATATGTCAGGCACCACACTGGCTATGGAGGCATAAGGGGTGAGTGTGATTTAGGGAGGAATCCGTCGCCTTTGAGGAGCCCAAAATCTAGTGAGAGAGGCAGACAAATAAATGCCTGTTCTTTCTTAGCAGTATAATTGCTGTAATTTCCTTCTGTTTCTACACATACAGGGGGATATCAGTGCATGAAAATAAGCATCCCATCTACCCAAGGATGTATTTAAAACTCACTGCCTCTTTGATGCAAATGAATCTAAAAATCTGCATCAAAACTGCCAAAACTATATCATGAGATCATAGCCCAGAAAGTCAGAGATACAAGGAAAGCCCTTACTTCTTCTTCCAGTCTTTTTACCAAAGTCCCACTGACGTTTCTATCCTTGCCTTCTCCATGTCCTTCTCCCTCCCACCCACAGCCTGCCTTTAACCAGGTAAAGTTGTTCTAGCCTACTGGGTGGGGAGACCCTTGCTTTGACTCGTGTTTCTCTCAACATGCAGGACTGATTTGTTAGCTCATAATTAGTACTTCTGCAATAATAGCACAATCATCACACTGCAGTTTTCCCAGTCCTCTCTGATATATACGTTCTCCAAAACTTCCTAGCCAGGACCTACTGAAAATTACTTTTACTGGATTTTGCATCCACCTTAGAACCAGGATCAGCAGTGAACACAGGTGGAGAGGCTCTGGTTTATCTCATGTCCAGGGGCCCCGGCGGTTAAGCAAAAGTTTTATGGACCCCTCTGTTGGACTTCTGTGGCTAGCTGACTCATAGAGCAATGCTCCCAGGGGCCTTGGGGAAAGATGTAGCCGCCTCTATCAGGGCCACAGGACACAGAGAATCAATAGCTTCCTGTCTTTCTCTGGGAGCAGGTGGATGTGCCTTTTCGGATAGCCGTGCACAACTCCTGTTGTGCCCCCTTCCCAACCCTGGGCCCAGTCACAGTGATCTATTCACTTGGTTTGTAGACACAGTAATTCATACCAAGAGATCCACTTCAGCATCTAAGTTTTTGCTACTGATAAGAACTAAGCAGCCTGCTTCTGAGCAGAAGTTCGGGTTTGTGAGTTCTCCCCAAATTCTCCATGGAGGCAGATTAGTGATTGTGGTCGGTTCCTCCACATTCCCCCAAGCACTCACCTGTGCCCCTCATTCCCTGCCAGTCACTGCCTCTGGCACTAAAACTGTTCCTGGAACCTCTGTCCATGTGTCTACAGTGCTCAATCCATCAGTCAACCAATTAATCAATAAAGAATAAAACCCAGCATGCACATCTTTGCTGAGATTCTTGCTCGGTTTCCCCTGGCAGGACCAGGCTTTGGAGCTAGCCGTCACCCATCCTTGCATTTTACCATAAGCAGCTGGAGGCTACAATTGACCCTCATGGACCAGGGACAATTTCCTACAAACAGCACAATTCCTGAACTTCAGTATGAACTTAGCAAGTCTAGCTCCTTCTCATGATTTGTGGTAGTTATGGTCTGCAACGTCACTGCAAACTGTGAATTAGCAAAGTCTGCACCATTTCTAAGGATCAAGTTCCCATGAGCCTCTGGTCATATTTTTGCTAACTGGCCACCATATAACTGTGTTTTATGTGAGTTTCTGTTTAAAGACACCTTATTTAATGTCTATTGTTGATTCATTAACACTGAACTCATGCCCACTGGCACATCTCACACGTGAATAAAGCCTGTCTATTACATGTACCTTCTCTGTGAGGCACATCTCAGCCTTCTTAGGGACAGCAGACAGCACTTCAGCACTGTACTTAGGTGCCATTTCAAACAGCAAAAACACCAACAAAATGCACAAAAATGCAAAAAATAAATAAATAAACATGGTGCTAAATATACTGCAAAGCCAACACTTGTTTACATTACCAAAGTCAAAACAGGAAGGCAGAGAGTCGTCGCCTTGCCCAACCTTAGCTGAGAATGCGTACATCAGGTGACCCAAATTTTATACCACTCTGTACATCTGCATATCTGTAAATCACTGCAAAGTGCCAGGAGTATTAATTTTGGAGTTACAAACAAACTGTAGCAAATAAGTAATTGCAAATACAGAGTCTGCTATGGTACATAACAAAGGAATGAATGAAGACAGGAAACCAGAAGCTATGGCTGAAAGCTTTCCTTTTGTAACACGAGTTTCCTTTCCCTTTTCCCCTCTTTTGTGGTATAATAGAAATAGTATTAGAGAAATAAGAACTTTTAATTTGGGCAAGATGACAGACGGTAATAACTTAAAATTTTTCTCTATGAACACATTACACATTCTGGATAAAAATACATCATTTTATAGTATACCTGAGCTTGCAAGAGAAAATGGGTAAGAGATTATCTTCTGGTACAAGGACATCTAATAACTAAAAATTAAAGTTACAAATATATAAACTGATGTCACATTTGCCCTGGAGGAAGATTACTCAGGAGCATTAGTTTTAACATCTACAGGGGGCCTGGAAAGGGGGTACTGGGCCCATACAAGGTTACATGCTAGAACTGAGACACCTGCTAAAAGTACTCTAGAGAAGTACAACCTTAATAAGATGGTGGACCAAAAAAAATTCCCCAGTGACACAGAAAAATTTGCCTCTGCCTGGTTTCTAGGAGAAAAAGTGTTCACCAAAGAAACTGAAACTTTAGTTGTGCCCCTCAGGCTTAAGGATTGAATTTAAACACCATCCCTGTGATCCAAAAACTTCCAAACTGAGAAACTAACATGAAAATTGACCCAAAGTATCTTATTTCCCCAGAGAAACTAGAGAGAACAAACACAACGTATTTTGACAAGGAAAGCTTCCTAGTGCTCTGAAAATGAGTCAATAATCCAAATTAACCAATATGCAAAGAAACAACGTAAATGAGAGTTGGTTCACACACAAAAAAAATTGAAGGATTGAAACCCTAAGAAACTTGGATAAGACAAATTTGTTAGCATCTAATTAGTACTTGTGCAATAATAGCATAGTCACTATATTGCAATTTTCCCATTCTTTTCTGATATATATATTCTCCAAAACTCTCTCCCCAAGACCTAATGGAAATTATTTCCCTGGACTTTGCAACCACCTTAGAACAAATGCACGTTTTGTAATTATTAAAATGACACAAAAATGGTGATCAAAATCACAAGAAAAGAAACATTTTTAAATGGACAGATCTTAAAAACAATTTTTTAAATATATGATACTTCTTGACATAAAAGATAAAGTTACTGAAATCTAAAGCTCCAAAGAAAGATAATGCATTAGAAGAGGTTAAAGAAAGAAGCAGTGAAATGGAGATTAGATATGACATAATTATGATATTTAACACAAAGAACCAAAATAAATGAGAAATACAGAAGAGAATTTAAGATGTTTAGGGAGAAAATGAGAAGTCCTCTGCATCAGTTGGGGTCCACCTTTTAGCCTGGGCAACAGTGGGACCCACACCTCTCCCTTCAACTTGTCCAGTCACACAGATTTCTCCTAGGAGTTCCAGCCAACCCCTAACCAGAAACATAAAAGGAAGGTAATTCTGGGAAGCAGAATTCAGATTAGTCCCATTAGCACATTATAAAGCAACCACAACTTTGAATATGTGTCAAGTAGGAACACCAAAGGAAATAACAAAGAATGGGAGAAAGGCAATCCCAAAGAGATAATAACTGGGAAATTTCCAGAATCAATAAATTAATAAATCCTTGAATTTGAGAAACACAATAAATAGCAAGCAGGAAATGTAAAAATATTTTAGTAAAAACGCAGAACACCAAAGGCAAAAAGAAGATGATATTAAAAGCATCCAGCAATAAAAGATGAATTATCTAAACACGGATAACATTTAGACTTACAGAAGACCTCTATAGCAACAATTCAACCAGAAGACAAGACAGTGGAATAATATCTTGCCCATGTTGGGAGAAAATGTCTTCTGATCTAGAAGTGCATTGCCGGATAAACTGTGGCAAGAGTGAGGACAAAATAAAGACTTTTTAGACAAATGAGGTTGGGAAAGTTTATGATTCAGGAGCCTCACTGAATAATAAAGGAAGTTCTTCAGGTAGACAGAAATTGAAGCCAGAGAGAAGGAGTAGGATTCAAAGAGCAGTGGCAGGCAAAGAAATTGATCAACATATGGGTAAATCTAAACAAGCATTGAGTGTATAAAATCATATCCATCACTAATTTGGTTAATATAACTAAGGTGAACAGTTAAAATGGACCTAAAACATTAGAAAACAATAGCACATAAGAAAAATAATTTTCATAATTACTTGGTCTGAGATCCTTTTCATTGTTCGAGATGAGGATAGCTATACTTAGTAAATTTCTTTACATCAAATGTACACTCAAAAATTTGCAAATAACCATTAAAAGATAGAAAATAGAATACAATAATATAGGGGGAAGTTCCACTTTCCATATAGAGGAATGAGGACCTAACAAACCAATCCTTACACAAATAGCATCTTTAAACACTGGACAAATACAAGAATAAAATGAAAATGAAATAGCTTCTAGATTTTGTGACTGAACAAAGACAGACAGATTTTGGAAAGGAGTCAAAATTTGGAGCAAGTGACTGAAATGACTGGGAAGGAGTGAGTTCCCATCTTTTACTGGCTTGGCCCTGAGGGCGGCGACACTTGGGGCCATGTTGGAGGCAGTTGTGCAAAGTAGGTAAAACCCTACCGTACGCCCATTGCCTCTCTGGCCTGAGGAGCCTTGGAAAAACGGGTTAGAAAAAGAGGATTCCTGGGCAGTGAAGGGAGAATTCCAGAAAGAAGAGAGCCAGAGAAGCGGAAGCCTAAATTCTGTACAAAATTAGACCAAAGCTCTGGCTGACACCTGAAACACATCCACATGAGACAAGTTAAAAGCAGAGCCATGACAGTTTGCAGTTTGACTGTAATCACCTGTTAGAACAGAATCAACTGACAGCAATAGAACAGACGCAGAATCTCTAACCACCTAATGTTTAAAAATACCCAGGATATAATCCAAAATTTTTCAATGTATGAAAAGCCAGGAATATGTGACCCAGATTTAAGGGAAAATACAATCAACAGATGCCAAATCCAAGATGAGCCAGCCGTTGGAACTGTCAGACAAACAGCAATTTTAACTACGCTCAATGGGGTAAAGTATATGTTCTTAGTGAGGGAAATAATAGAAAATATTAGCAAAGAAATAGAAAACTTTTTAAATAAAATTTTAGAATCAAAAAATATTACATCTGAAATAAAAATAATCAGGCTTAATATAATGGCAAATGGAGATCACAGAAAAGGGTCAGTGAACCCGAAAGTAGAACAGAAATAATCCAATCAGAAGAAGGGGAAAAAGAGACAGATAAAAATTAACAGAGCCTCAGAGGCTGCTGGGACAACAGAACCGCCAACATGTTGAGAATTGGAGTCCCAGAAAAAGAGGAGATACAAATCAGGGCAGAAAAAACATTTGAAGAAAAAATGGCAGTTAACCTCCCAAATTTGGTGAACAAGGACATTCACAAGTTCAAAAACCTTAGCAGACTCTAGAAATAATAAATTTGAGGAAACGCCGGGCACTGTGGCTCAAGCCTGTAACCCCAGCACTTTGGGAGGCCGAGGCGGGTGGATCACAAGGTCAAGAGATCAAGACCATCCTGGTCAACATGGTGAAACCCCGTCTCTACTAAAAACTACAAAAAATTAGCTGGGCATGGTGGCGCGTGCCTGTAGTCCCAGCTACTCAGGAGGCTGAGGCAGGAGAATTGCCTGAACTCAGGAGGCGGAGGTTGCGGGTGAGCTGAGATCGCGCCATTGCACTCCAGCCTGGGTAACAAGAGCGAAACTCCGTCTCCAAAAATAAATAAATAAATAAATAAATAAATAAATAAATAAATAAATTTGAGGAAACAGATACCAAGGCACATTATATCCAAACTGCTGAAAGTCAAAGAGAAAGAGAAAATTTTGAAGCGACCAGAGAAAAATTATATATACAAGGGAAAAAATTGAATGACTACATACTTCTCATCAGAAATGGAATGGAGAAGATAAGGAAACAATATATTTATAACACCAAAAGAAAAGAAAAAGCTCTGCTGATCCAGAGTTCTATATCCATAAAAATTATTCTTCACTGGTAAAAAGGAAATAAAAACATTGTCAGATAAAAGAACACTAAGATAATGTATCATCACCATGTTTACAAAGGAAAAGTTAAAAAACTTTTTCCCTCTACCTTCCTGGTTTCTCTCCACCCTCCTTGCTGGGGTCCTATAAATTAGCTCAACAGAAGACAGATTAACAAGAGAAAAACAAACACAAGTTTCTTGGCCAGTGCACCTGCTCACACTCAGGATAACTCAGGGATGAGAAACTCTGAGGAGTGGTTAGAACTTGGGATTCTAGAGCATCTTAGCAACAGAGCAATAAATTTTTAGAGAAGTGACAAGACAAAATAAAAGCACTCTGAGGTTTTAGGGGAGGCAAATTGCAGGAAGGTAAATATATGAGGGAACAAATGAAAGAGAAGGGCTAGTGAGTAAGGTTTGTTAAGTAGATTTCTCTGGCTCCTCCGGGCTAATAAAAGTCTAGGATGTCTCAGGGGATTAACTCTGTTCTTCCTGGTAGAGAGGAGGGCAAACACCTTTACAAATGTATGTCCTGCCTTAGTGAATATGGGAAGGGTAAGAGCTTATCTATTAATAGTATCTACTTTTCCTAAACTGTCATCAGCTCAAAATAATCCTTATGCCAAAGTGGCGTATTTTGGAGTGACATAGTTGGCTACCCTTCATCACAGAAAAACATTTCAAAATATTTGAACTGAATGACAGTGAAATGACATTAAAATTCGTGAGATGTGGCTAAAACAAAGCTTAGAGGAAAAGTTATGTATTAAATAGCTTTAGATGCTTAGATTGTAAAATACAGGGAAAATGAAAATGAAGACTTGATCAATGCGGCAGATGGCAGAAAAGAAAAAACAATAATAAATAGAAGAAAAGGGAGACAAATAGGGCAAATAGAAACCACAATGTAAGATGGCAGAAAATCATTCAAATATGCCAGGAGTCAAGTATTTTTGCATTAGTTTACTAAAGCCCCTGGTTAAAACACAGAGATTGTTAGATTTAATTTTTAAAATTTAAATATATACCATTTCTAAGTAATTCTGAAACAGAAAAGACTGGAAAAAAATACAGCAAGATTCAATAGAAAGCTGGGATAGCTATTTCAATATCAGGCAAAGCAAATACTTTACGAGAAGTATTATTTAGGGTAAAGAGGTTTGCAGCAAAATGATAACATGAACAATTTATATATGTCCAACACTCCAGATATATAAAACAAAACTGGACAGACTTACAACACAAAACCTGACAATCCACAAACACAGTGGGAAGTGAATCCACGCTCTGCTGAAAGTGAAAAGTCACAAAGAATCAGTCAGACAAAATAAGGGAGAACTGAAGAAGAAAGATGATGCTAATATTCTGTGTTCACATACAAGTTTATCAAGTTCTTGCAATACTATCTTGACATCATCCTTGTTAAAAACAAATAGGGAAGGCACACCAACTGTGTATAGAAGGCACACAATTTATACATTCTATAAAATGTATAAAATCTACATTTTATAAAACAGGAGACAGAGAACTAGAGAATTCGGGTGTCCATGAGAATAAATAGCCACGCTAGCAACACAGGCAGAAATGGAAACAGACCCTCCAGCTCCTCAGCAAAACCTCTTTCCCATAAATCAAGCTTTCTCACAGTTTGCTAATTCTCTCTTCTATCTCTTTCTTTTACTCCCACGCTCAGATGTTGAGGAAATAATTATGTTATTAAGTGAAAGTGCTTTGGGCACTTCGGAGAAATGAGCTTTGTAAATATGAGCCATTTCTATTCACTTGTGAAGCTGGTCGGCTTTTTCTTCTCACCCCGGCCCTCTATGTACCCGTTACAGGACATTTACATCCCCGAACAACAAGCTCATGCTGACCCCAGGAAAGGAACCAATGGCTCGCCAAGGCCAGAGAGAAGTGTAAGCGCAGCAGCTCGCCACAGACACACGTCAGCCATGGGAGGGAGGAAAATCGCTGTTTGCCAGCAGTTTTGCTACTAATCATCGTCTTGCTGCCCGAGCCTCTCTTCAGTCCCCCACCAGATGCAGGTGGAAGCAGCATTCAAGTTGTAAAGCAAATGTACTGTTTCTTGAAGTTTCTAGAAAACTACACCCCGTACTGTACCCTTACAGCGGCTCATCTCTAGGAAGCATTCTGTGTGGAACTCCATCCAGGCTAGCGGAAGTCACTGGGCAATGCCAAAGCCCACCCAGGATGGACCAGTGGGAGCCAATGAGCCTGCTCTGCGTGACGAGGGGATGGCAGACTCCAAGAACAGCCACCAACACCGAGACTCTTCAGTCTCAGTGAGATGGCCTCAGGGCAGGAGGATTTCTAGGAAGTTCAGAGGAAACAAGGAAAGAAGCCAAGATTCAACCTCTCCCTCTCTGAACCCCCTATTGTAGGGAAGTGGTCCTCATGCCTCCAGGGGACATGTCTGGAAACATTTTTGAAGGTCACAAATGAGGAGGGGAATGCTACTGGCATCTAATGGGTAGAGGCCAGGGATGCTCTAAATTCCACCAGAGCTCAGGGCAGACCCAAGGACCAACGAAGGAATTACCTCACCCAAAATGTCAACAGAGCTGAGGATGGGAAACCCTGCCCTGGGGGGCCAACGTTTGGTGTCTTCACAAGACCCCCTGACATCTCAGACACCCCCTGGCATCCCAGAGCCCGTAAGGCAGACAGGGGAGTTAAATTCAGGTTTCTATCTACCCCTCAACCTGCATAAATCCCATTACTGCTCCATTATCTGAAATGGAAAACAGAACAAAAACCTTCTCACAAAAACTAGAATGAATGAATGAATGAATGAACTAATGAATGAACTGGTGAACTAATAAATATGAATTAAAACACAGATCCAGTTTCATATGGCCTCTAATCTCAAGAGAATCCCAGCCCAGGCAGCTCTGGAAGAAGTGAGAGAGGGAGGTCCGACTTTCTGTCTCTGCAAAGAGGCTTAAAATAGGGGGCACAGTCTCCTCAGGTCCTTCCCCGCGATGGCTTTCCATGTGTTCCTCCAAATGCTCATGGGCTTTAAATCATTTCAGTAATTTCAGAAGGCCTCTTACCTCTTCACCTAGAAGAATTTCATGAGAGGAGCAGCCGTCTGGGAGGGGGGCTGGGGACAGCGAGCCGGCCTTACAGGGCCCCGTGTCATCAGCTCAGCCCAGTGAAAGAGCACTCCCTGAGTCCAGCGCCAGGCCTGGTTCTCACCTGACTCTGCCACCCTGGGCCTGTGGGGTCCAGGCGGGTCACTTCTCGCAGCCCTCAGCTTCCTCATCTGTGAATAAGGGGTCACGAGACTGCAGTCCCCACATCTTCCCATTACGTATCGAATAAACTCCCAACTCTGCAGGCCTTTGGAGCACCTCAGTGCAGAACAGCCTCCTCACCCACTGACCTCTCCCTCCCTCGCCTGCCTTCCCTCCCATCCCTCTCATCCCTGGCTCTGTCTGTGCTGACCCATCCTTTCCGTCTGCAACCCCTCCTGCTCTCCTCTCCTGTCTTGAGTGGACAGGACTGCTTCCTTCTATAGCATTTTTTACCTACCTTTCTTTTTTTTTCCTTTTTTTTCTTCAAGATGGAGTCTCTGTCACCTAAGCTGGAGTGCAACAGCACGATCTCGGCTCACTGCAACCTCTGCCTCCAGGGTTTAAGCGATTCTTCTGTCTCAGCCTCCCAAGTAGCTGGGATTATAGGCACCCACCTGCATGCCCAGTTAATTTTGTTGTTGTTGTTGTTTTTAGTAGAGATGGGTTTTCGCCATGTTGGCCAAGCTGGTCTCGAACTCCTGAACTCGTGATCTGCCCGCCTCCGCCTCCCAAAGTGCTGGGATTACAGGTATGAGCCACCGTGCCTGGCCTTACCTACCTTGCTAAACCATGAGTGCCCTGTATGATCAGGGGCCACAACTTACTTATCTCTCAACTCCTGAGTATCCTGGCAATACCTGGTACACAGTAGGTCCTCAATAAATAGAGGATGCATAACGAGTAAAATCCAAGAGATTTCCCATGAAAACCTCTGGACCTCTGGGGTATGATGATCTCCGTCATCATTACCCAAAGGAATGGTTGAGTTTCAGACATCCAGGAAAAAATGCAGGTGTAGAGCTTTGCCTCTCAGATGGATTAATAACTACATGGTGCTCAGTTACTTTTGTGGCAGGCTGCAGACACATCGTAAACGTTTGCGTTGTTTCACTGAGAAGAAGAGGGCAAGGAATGTAAAAGGAGAAACTTGCAAAATTAGACTTTATGTGGGAAGCAGGCACGGAGTGTGTAGCAAGCACAGGGACTACGTGTGCGGCTGGATGACGCTGCACGGCCAGAACCCACAAAACAACACGGCGGCAGTGGACTTCAAACCCCTTCTCTGCTTTTAAAGCAGGTCTGGGCTCTAGATTTCCAAAAGGAGTAGGTCAAGGGGAAGGTGGGGGAAGCTGAGATTAGTTTGAACTAATTCTTCAAAGACACTGCTTCTCACTTTACCAGGATTTTTGTTCTGTTTTGTTTTGGGTTTTTATATCTTTGTTGTTGTTGTTCTGTTTTGTTCTTTGCTTTTTATCAATGAAGCAAGTTGCTAGGAAGCAAGAGGAGTGGAGGTGTGCCGGGAGGACGGGGTGGGAAGCAGAGGTGGGAGGGTCGAGGCCGGAGCACCTGTCATCTGCATGACGTGGACGGCTGCTTCTGGTTGTATTTTAAATGAAATCTCATCCCAGCGTAGACACTACGTCTGGAATTACGATCCACCCTGTGATCTGTCACTTTTATATACACACAAGGGAGGGGACCGGTTTCCATAGAGAGGGACTATCACAGCCCACTTAGGAACAATACCGGAGGAGCAGGAGCCCAGACCTTGGAGCAGCCCGAAGTTCAGGGGGATGTGCCTGGGGCCACCCTCCTGGCCCTGAAGCTTCGCCGGCCTCCCTGAGCCTTCTGCTGCGGAGTGAAGTCCACTCTCGGGTAAGCTGGTGGTCGGGACTGACTTAGGAAGGGTAAATGTACTTGCCCTAAGTTAAGCAGGCAGTACCAGGCACTGGACGGGTGTGAGAGATGAGAACGGCTAGGAGCCCCTGGGTGGAAGCCCAAGGGAGCGATGCTGAATGCCCCCCACCCCCATCAGCAGAAATCAGCCCCGAAGGGACCGGGGCAAGTTTTACAGGGGAATGAGGCACAATCACATCCCCTTGTTGGTAGAGAGAGACCTGCTTTCCAAAGGTGTTTGATCAGAGGCAGAATGTGTTCACACAAATCTATTTTCTCTGAAGAGTTCAGTTGTCCCCAGGAAAGACTGTCCCTGGAGACAGTTTGCAAACTGGGGATGGGGTCGGGATGCCTGGGCAAATGGAAGCCACAGGACGTGACCCCACACTGTCTGCAGAGCAGCAAGGACACCTACACTTACTGCTTACCTGTGCCACAGACCTTCGCTATGCCATCTCCTTTCACTCTCGGGCACACCTGTGAGGCAGGTAACATCTTCTTCTTAGGATGCAG
The DNA here is from genome assembly GCF_001604975.1 of Cebus imitator. Classification (NCBI taxonomy): domain Eukaryota; kingdom Metazoa; phylum Chordata; class Mammalia; order Primates; family Cebidae; genus Cebus; species Cebus imitator. The sequence continues at coordinate 191,150 of NW_016107802.1, forward strand.
CAAATGAAACACAGGTTAAGTGACTCCCCCAGAAAAGTCAGCAGAGAGGGGGTTTTCCCAGCCGGTCCGCAGCCACCAAAGCCCAGAGTCCTTTGCCACACTGGGAACACTGGGGGTGTGTGCAGGTATCTACAATGGCTAACTGCTACTTGTGAAGGGGAAATGGATGTTTGATGCTCACATTTTCTGAAGAACCCTGTTTGCAATTTACTTCCCAAGTGTAGCCACCTACCAAAAAGATAACAAATGTAAGATTTAAAAATTGTTTTAAGTGTTTAAGTGGTCTAGTTTTTAGTTTAACTTCTTATCAGTGTTTGCAGACAAACTGAGCCCACGGGAATAGCTCTGCGCTTGGCCGAGCTGTGTGGCCAGTGCTGCTTGCCTCCCGCCTTTGCTGCTTCACGCTCTATCCTCTCTCCCTGCCAGATGCTGGGAATTGGAGGCTGACCCAGGTCCCTCACGTTTCCGTGCTTGGCTCTGCCATAGCTCTCAGAATTAACTCTGTCTCTTTACAGCGCCCTGGCCGAGTGCTACTGTCATCGTAGCCCAAAGGCATGGCTGAGTTTCAGGCACCCAGAAAAATGCCTGTGTAGAGCTTTGCCCTTCAAATGTATTAATAACTAGATGGTGCTCGGTGACTTTCATGGTAGGCTGCAGAGAAATCTTAAACTTTGGTGTTGTTTCGCCAAGGGTATAGCGGAAGAGTGCAAGGAATATAAAAGGAGAAACTTGCAAAATTAGACTGTATGTGGGAAGGAAAGCGTGTCCTGTCTTTGGGGAAAGTTCCTTTTCTTTTATCCTATGAACCCTAAACACATCTAAACAGATCCTAAAAAGAAAAGTCCCAGAAAGAAATCTGAATCTACCTTCTAGCCCCCGGCCATTCGTGCACTTTGATGGTGAAAATACCCAGGATTGCAAAGAACCCTTATATTTTAAATGATCTGGAACTAAGCCCAGCACCAGACATCCTCATCATGTCCAATTCACAGTTCTGGGAGGTTCCTTCGCTATGTAACTTTGCATCACTGCTGATGGTAAGGGGACGCCTTCCAATTCCCACCCCTCAACCCTGTGCAGGCTGGAACTGAGGCTTTGCAGACAGAGGTCTGCTACCCTCGGATATACCGAGAACAGAACGCCACACGGGACACCTTCTCCCTGACACTTTCACAGATCTTTTCTACACCTTCAGCACTCTGTCTGTGAAAACAGTATTCTTCTCTGATGGTGGGCTTGGGATTTGAAAAGTAAGAAGGCAATGCATTTTTTAAAGGCACGATATTTACATATTGACCCCAAAAATGTAAAAAAAAAAAGTAAATATAGAGCTAAAAGGGATCTCACTTCCTCCCCTCAATGCCTTGCTTTTGTAACTGTGGTGAGACACAGGGGCCACATCCAGAGGCTAGCCCACTGCGAGGGAAAGCCTGTATTTTTTCACAGGAAACGTAGACAGTTACTTAGACAAGGCTGCTTCATGTTCAGAAACACTCCTCTTTCTAGGTTTACATGTATAACTTCATAATAGAAAACAAAAAAAAATGTATGCCATATATTTTGCAGAGAAAACACACATCCAGAAATGAATTTCAAAGAGGTTGCTTTGCTTTGGAAAATAAATTGTCTTAAGTACCTGATACTAATCTGAATTTCAGTTCATTCAACAAATAATGATTGAGAATATGATTTTTATCAGGCACTGTTGGCCACGTCAGGCTTTCCCAAGCATCCTGAGTCACTCTGCTGAGAGCCAAATGACCCAGAGGGAATATCTCTGCATAGTGAAAGGCTTGGCATATTCAGCAAAATGGAGATACCAAAGAAATGTAACACCCAAAGTGTCTTTAAGGAGTGGGAATAGACAGGTAAACTCAGGTACTGATTCATACTCAAGGGGCAGCCAGTGAGGGCAGAGCCCCACAATGGGCTTGGACTCAGAAAGTATTCTGAGTTCTCAGTAATATTTGCAATTATTGTGCAAAGTTCCAGGTGTTTGAGGGGTAAATGCAGAATGCAGCCCTGGGAAGGAAATAGAGAGGAGCAGGGAGGGGTTCCCTGGGCTGGGGTACAGGGTTTGAGGAAGTAAAACGAACAAATGGGGCAGGTGGGGCTGGTAGGGAGACAGCTGTGTGGAACCTACGGGGGAGGCCTGAGGGTAGCTCCAGGGCTGCACCTCAGCACCATCTTTTTTTTTGAGACTGAGTCTCACTCTGTTGCCCAGGCTAGAGTGCAGTAGCACAATCTCAGCTCACTGCAACCTCCACCTCCCGGGTTCAAGCAATTCTCAGCCTCCTGGGTAGCTGGGATTACAGGCATGTGCCACCACACCTGGCAAATTTTTGTATTTTTAGTAGAGATGGGGTTTTGCCAAGTTGGCGAGGCTGGTCTCGAACTCCTGACCTCAAGTGATCCACTTGCCTCGGCCTCCCAAAGTGCTGGGATTACAGGTATGAACCACCTCCCCCAGTCAGCACCCTCTATTTTAGTTTACATCTACCCAGAGTCCAGGCACCTTTCATTTGGTGAAAATCAAGAAATCATTTCATTCCCCTAGTCCTTTTCATGGAGGGACCACTGGCTTTCAGAAGTAGGAAAAGCAAGAAATCAGAACAAAGATTCTCAGACTCAATCCCCTGCTCTCCAAGAGGAAAACACTGAGGCCCAGGACGGTTAGGCACAAGCTAGTGGGTGGGAGGGACAGGACTGAGTCTGGGGGGGAAGGAATGAGGGGATGAAGGAATAACGGGACAGAAAGATAAAGATTCCCCACCACTTTCCCACCAGTATTTTTCCAAATTGGTTTTTGGTTTTTTTAACCCTTTCAGGGTTAGCAAGCCATTCAAAATAATTTCCAAGCTTTAAGATGCCTTGAAGATATAAGGCAGCTAAAATCATGCTTCATACTCTATGAAATACAACTCGGTCGGTCCTCTGTAAATGAGAAAGCTGACAGTCTGGTTATTGGATGCAATATTTAAGGAAAGAAAAGCCCATTTTCCAGATATGGTTACTGCAACCCTGTAACTCCAGTGTACAATTCCAAGGAGCCCAGAGATGGGTCAGAGTACATACAGCAGTGGTTCTCAGTGTGGTCCTCAGACCTCAGCATCGGCGCCACCAGGCTGCTAGAAACGCAGCTTCTCAGGAGCATCCCAGACCCAGTGACTCAGAAGCTCTTGGGATGGGGCGCCGTAGGCTGTGCTTGAACCGCACCTCCACATGAGTCCAGAGCACTTGAAAGCTGAGAATCACTTCTTAGACTAGGGGCAAAAGGAGTCTGCCTAGGTCAGGGTGAAGAGGGCAGCGCATAGCCAAAAGCTACAAGCCAGAGGTACGGTACAGCAAGGACGTGGGTTTGCAGGGTCAAATCCTTGCTCAGACTACCTGGTCTCTGTACACATGTGTATTGTGTATGCACATCTGTGTGTGTAAAATGCACTTCTGAGATGGTTGTACGCAGACCAGATCTTCTCCTGAGAAGACCTGGGGATTATTCAGGGATGGCTCAGCCTTGATTAAGCATCTGCTTAGACCAGGAGCTTTCACACACACATCCACGTTTTTCCTCTAATCCTTCACTTAACCTTTATGAGGTGGTTATTGTTATTCCATTTATCAGAGAAGGAAATTGAAATTCACAGAGGTTATCTGCCCAAACCCTCAGCAAATAAAGACAAAGAAGGAATTCGAGCCCGTGGCTGTCTAACTCCAAAGTCTGTGTTGTTCTCCCTGCACCAGCCTACGTGCCCAGATCTGGCTAGTTCATAGGTTTGGACTATTTAAAGCAAGGATCATGTGTTTTTTCATAAATTATGAAAAATATTATTACATAAAATAAGCTCCAAAGTTTTGTAATGCAAAATAAATTGAACAAACAAAACCAAACCTAATTTCTTAGAAAAAAAATTAAAGGAGAGAAAGGCAGCAGCCTCAATGTAGAGAGCCACAGGAAGCAGCAGGTTTGACAGAAAATTTGCTGAGTAAATGTTTATGCATGTGAGTAGATGTGTGTGTATGTGTCTGTGTGTAAGGTGCATATGCATGTGCATATGTATGTTTGCATGCGTGTATGTGTGAGGTGTATATGTGTGTGCATGTGTCTATATGTATGTGTGTGAATATGTGTGCATGTATATTTGTGTGCATGTGTCTATATGTATGTGGGATGAGAATCGCATATGTATATGGGTATAGTATGTATGCGTGAGGAGTGTATGTGTGTGCATGCATGTATATATGTGCATGTGCCTATGTGTGTGTATGTACGTGTGAGGTGTGTATGTATGTGCATGTATGTATATGTGTATCTGTATGTGGGTGCATGTGTATATGTGTGTATGTGTACATGTTTATGAGTATGTGAGTATGTATATGTGCTTGTCTATGTTTTTGTGTGTTGTGTGTGTCTGTCTTCAGGGTAAGTGAAACGACAGGTATTTACAGGATCCTCTTTAGAAAGAAACCCAGGCTACTTTTTTTTTTTTTTTTCTCAGCCTCTGTGATTTTTTTTTTTTTTTTTTGAGACGGAGTCTCACTCTTCACCCAGGCTGGAATGCAGTGGCACAATCTTGGCTCACTGCAAGCTCCCCCTCCCAGATTCAAGAGATTCTCCTTACTCAGCCCATGATTAGCTGGGACTTCAGGTGCACACCACCACACCTGGCTAATTTTTGTACTTTTAGCAGAGACGGGGTTTCACCATGCTGGCCAGGCTGGTCTTGAACTCCTGACCTCATGCTCCACCCACCTCTGCTTCCCAAAGTGCTGGGATTACCAGCGTGAGCCATGGCACCTGGCCCCAGGCTTCCTTATTTAAGGGTCAGCACTGGTCCTTTTTTTAAGGGTCAGCACTGGTCCAACTCAAGCCCATCCATCGCTCACAGCCTGAGGCTATCTGGATGGGCTTGGGTTGGGTCCACTGCACTCACGTATGGGAAATGGCCTGGTCAATGCCACACTGACAAGGAGCTGCAGAGGGAGGCTGGAGCTGGAGCCCCTGACGCCAGCCCTGCCTGGCCCTGCTCTGCACTGTCACCACAAAGAATGCCATGACCCAATGCCAGCCTCGTGCTGCTGAAGGCCCAGGTGAATCCCCAGGTGATTTACTTGCCCCATCGTTCCTATTTATTTTTAAAAACTAACATAAGAAAAGAATTCTCCCAAGTTTATAGTGAACCACGTTTCTTGCTTGCTTTTATGAAACTCAAGTGTGTCTTAGGTAATAAGGTAACCTTCAAGTTCAGGTAAAGCCCCCAAAGGCAAAGAGCAGAAACTTTCACTGCTTGTGTCTCACAGGATAGCCTGGGGGATGGTTCATCTTCACACTGCAGTGAGAGAACAGGCATGTCGGGGGCAGACAACAGCTGTGCTTTCTCTAGAAGGAGTTTAGATAAAACTCCTGGCATGGGCACCTCACTGTTTCGCCCTCAGGCATGATGAAGGACAACAATGAATAAATGAATGTGATGTCCTTATTGCAGGGCTGGAGTGAATGTATGCCACAGCCAGGCAAAGGGGGCTAGCTGCAGGGTGGGTTTGGGCCCACGGCACAGGAAGTCAACCCTGCCCACCTCAGAATCCTAAGGGATAGTGATCACAGGCCACCCGAACTCTGACGGCCTCCAGCACAGCCGCCTGCTGCCACCGTGCAGGAGCCCCGGCAGGAGGTTCGGGTGGCTCAGCACAAGCCTCGCCCCGATGGAGGCGGCAGTTTGATGCCTTGTTTAACGCTGGTGGCTGGTGAGCCAGCAAGGGCATGTGATGCTCCGAGCCCGAACAGCCCACATTACATGAGGGCCACTGAGTTAGGCTTTTTATTGCCACAACATTCCCTATGCTAACACTTAGGGTTTTTTCTTTCCTTTTTTTTGAGACTGGGTTTTGCTCTGTTGCCCAGAATGGAGTGCAGTGGTACAGTCACAGCTCCCTGTCGCCTCGACCTCTGGAGCTCAAGCAATCCTCCTGCCTCAGCCTCCTGAGTAGCTGGGAACACAGGTGCACACCACTACACCCAGCTAGTGTGTGTGTGTGTGTGTGTGTGTAGAGATGAGGTCTTACTATGTTGCTCAGACTGCTCTTGAACTCCTGGGTTCAAACGATCCTCCCGCCTTGGCCTCCCAAAGTGCTAGGATTATAGGTGTGAGCCACCGTGACTGGCCAGTTTTTCTTTTCTTTTTCTTTTTTAAATAAAAGAATGGATTCCATTGGTCCCTGTAGACTATGACCCTTTCAGAGTTTTCAGTGTCTCCTTCTTGCCCTGGACAACCACTCTGACTCAGTCCGACTGAGAACCAGGATCCCACACATCTTAGAGACCACAGATAATGTTGGCATTGAGGTCCTGTGGTTAGAGGATGGTGGTGCTCCCTGGATGGCACTTGGTCTGACATAAAGACCAAGCTGACTTTGGCTTCATAAATTTTGTAGTAAAACCAACCTAGTTATTAATAACAAATCTGATTGTTCTCATGACACTAGGACAGCCTAACGAGAAACCAGCCTTAAAGATCTGTCTTCAAAACACTGACTAGACGCTCAGCCATGGTCTTTTTTTTTTTTTTTTT
>NW_016107802.1:197950-199046 GCF_001604975.1 Cebus imitator
GATGGTCTCGATCTCTTGACCTCGTGATCCACCCACCTCGGCCTCCCAAAGTGCTGGGATTACAGGCTTGAGCCACCGCGCCCGGCCTCAGCCATGGTCTTTAAGCAACAGGGATATATACAGTCAGCCTTGCCAATGATGAAGGAACAAAAAATTCACCTGCCGTTAAAATCAACCACAGTAGGCTGCTAAATGCTTACTTAGTATGTTAGTTATTCACTTTACAGGGGCAGTGGCTGCCTGCAGAGCTGAATTAAATAAAACCCATAAATACTAATAAGGTAACAAATAGTTGTCACACTTCAGTGATCATTGAGATCATCTGCAGGTTTGTTACAACACAGGCAGCTGGGCCCCAGAGCTTTTGATTTACTCATTCTGGAAAAAGACCTGAGAATTTCTTGCATTTCTAAGGAAGTTCCAGGCGGGGCTGCTGCTGCAGGTCTGGGGGTCCTGCTTGGAGAACCCTCTGGGAGAACAGTAACCACACCCTATTAGATTTGAATCCAGGTCCTCTGGAGCACCAAGCCCCTCCCCTGCCCCTGCCCACGTCCCTCTTTTCTGCTGCAGGGAGAGATGACAATGCCGATCCACTTCCTGCTGGTCCTGCTGCTGCTCCTGGGGGGCCCCAGGACAGGCCTCCCCCACAAGTTCTACAAGGCCAAGCCCAACTTCAGCTGCCTCAACACTGCCCTGTCTGAGGCCGAGAAGAGCCAGGGGCAGGACGCATCCCTGCTGAGCAAAAGGAGCTTCCATCATCTGCCCAGCCAAGACACCTCTTCAGGAGTGGAGGAGGAGGGCAAAGGGAAAAGGACTTTCCTCCTCTCCGGGGCCAGGGGTGGAGCTGGGGGCACCCGGTACAAATACGTGTCCCAGGCACAGCCCAGGGGAAAGGCACACCAGGACACAGCCAAGAGTCCCCAGCGCACCAAGTTCACCCTGTCCCTCGACGTCCCCACCAACCTCATGAACCACCTCTTCAGCATCGCCAAGGCCAAGAACCTGCGTGCCCAGGCCGCTGCCAACGCCCACCTGATGGCACAGATTGGGAGGAAGAAGTAGAGGCAGAAGCCAGACAGGAGGGAGGCATCAAGGA
>NW_016107802.1:199294-228713 GCF_001604975.1 Cebus imitator
GGGGCGAGGGGAGGGCCAGTGGAGGGCCAGGGGAGGACGAGAGTGCCGTGTGCTGGTTTGTGTTTTGTGGGATCAGTCAGCTCCACAGGCTGCTGCACTGCCGCGCCCCTCTGACCTCTTCTGGCCCCTGACCCCGTCTCCCTGCTCCCCCGTCTGTACCCACAGAAGTGCAGTATCGTCCAACCTTCCCAGACACGAGGCGGCTCACGTTCCTCCCTGTGTGCAGCGTCTCCGTCCTCCCTCCCCTCGGCCAGAGGCAAAGTTCATGCACTCGCCGCTCCAGTCCTCTCCCTGTTGACCCCATGCCTGAGAACGTTCAGGCTCCCCTCCTGCACGCCAGACCCCGCCAGGGCGGACAGGAGCCGCAGCGCCCGCCCCCCTGCCACCCCTCCTACCTCCTCACCCCATTAAACCAATGGCTTCTTGAAGTCCTGGCTTCTCTCAGCTCCTCTTCCTTTGGCCCCGCTGCCTTCAAACTCTGAGCTTGGGACAGGGAAGGGACGAGGGAGGGTCCTGGGGAGCCAGCTCCCATTCTCTCTCGGGGGGAAGTGTGTGGGAGGCCTTGGCAGCAGCAAAGGAGAGCTTGAGAGTCATTCGATGGAGCGCTGTCCCCGGGGCCTGGTCCCGCCAAGAGACATAACTCGGGAACTGTTTCAGAGGGATGTCGTGGCTGAAGGGAGAGGGAGCTTTCAATTACCCCTTGAAACATCCCCAACTCCTCCACGGCTTGCGAGGGCCTGGGGACCACAGGTCCGCGTGGATTTCTCACTGAGCCGCAGTGAGCGCCCTGTGCTGAGCTGGGTGTCGCAGGGACACTGATGTCCACGCCAGGCCTCTGCACACCCCGAGTCAACGACCTCAGTGGATGAACAAAGCCAGAACTTAAAAAGAAGCAAACCCCGCCGGGGAGCATATAGATGAACTGCAAAGTGATAGCAATTAGTATAAAAATATAAATCTGAGGAGTGCAGACATGAGAACCTTCAATACGAGCAAAATTCCACTCGAAATGAACATCGGCAGGAGCTCTGACGGCCTCCGGGCCGCAAAGCCCAGGGCCAGCTTCCCAAAAGAGGGGCTGTGGTCCCTCTCACTTCTGTGCGGTGTAAATAAAACGAACTTCTGCACTTCTGTAGAGCAGGCATCTCCCTATGTTGCCCAGGCTGGTTTCAAACTCCTGGGCTCACCTCAGCCCCCCAAAGTGCTTGGATTACAGGAGTGAGCCAGGCACCCAGCTGAATAAATAATTTAATACTGTGTGTGGAACTTTCTCGAGTATAATAATTTGTTTTTCTGAAACACAATTTTTAATTACTCTGCAAGGCAGATATGCACGAATAAGTTATTTATCTAGTGAGTAAGCCCAGTTATTAGCCAGCGTCTCTGTCTCTAAGTGACTTGCTGTCTGCTAATGATTACGTCCGTCCCGTATTGTTTGAGTCTGAAGAAGACTGCTTAGGTTTTTCAGCTAGACATCACTGCCTTTTGCAGAGGAAATTACTGATGAATATGGCAACGCACAAAGGTCTCAGATATTCTCTGTACGTGTAGGCGCTATCTGATTGTTTCAGGGCTACATCCAAGAACCCCATCTGATCCTCTGCCCCACAACTGTAATACATGGACACATTAGAAACTGTCTAGGAAAGAACAGCCAGAGGGGAAAAGCTAATAGAACTGAATTCAATTAACATATTCTGGGTAATAAATATTTTTTCAAATTAAAAAATAAAAAGATTAATTTATCTCATAAAAGTTAGAGGACTTCCCAACAGAATCCTTTATGAGGAAGGTGACTCTGTTTGCCCTGAAGACTTCCCTCTAAAGCAGATTTAAATTTAAAAATAATGGTAGGCTGGGCACAGTGGCTCACACCTGTAATTCCAGCACTTTGGAAGACCAAGGCAGGTGGATCACTTGAGGCCAGGAGTTCAAGGCCAGCCTGGCCAACATGGCAAAACCCATCTCTACTAAAAATACAAAAATTAGTGGGGCATGCTGGTGTGCACCTGTAATCCCAGCTACTCAGGAGGCTGAGGCACAAGAATCTCCTGAACCTGGGAGGTGGAGGTTGCAGTGAGCAGAGATTGTGCCACTGCACTCCAGCCTGGGCAACAGAGCAAGACTCTGCCTTTAAAGAAATTAATTAATTAACTAAAGTAAAGTAAAAGTAAAATAATGGTGATAGTAACGTTTCCCTTTGTAAGTAGAGATACTAGGATAATTGATATCAAAGAGGATGGTGATTTTTTTCCTTGTCAAGAATCAGTCAGATTCTTGGGGCCAACAAAACACTAAAGCAGCCAGTCATGGTGGCCCACACCCATAATCCCAGCAAGAGTGGGGGTTGAGACAGGAGCATCACTTGAGTCCAGCGTGGGGAACATAGTGGGACCCCATCTCCATTTATATTTTTTAAAACCATTTTTAAAATAGTTTTTAAAAATAAAAACAAAAACAATAGTTTTTTAAACTATTTTATTTTTTAAAACTATTTTTAAAATAGTTTTTAAAAATAAAAGCATAAAGCACCAAGTCATCACAGACAGGAAAGGAATTTACACCATGGAAGAGAGAAAAACATGTAATAAAATAAAGGCATAGTAGTTTCATTAAAAAATAGGCTGGGCACAGTGGCTCATAGCTGTAATCCTACCAGTTTGGGTGGCTGAGGCAGGTGGATCACTTGAGGCCAGGAGTTGGAGACCAGCCTAGCCAACATGGTGAAACCATGTCTCTTCTAAAAATACAAAAAATTGTCAGGCATGGTGGCACTCACTTGTAATCCCAGCTACTTGGGAGGCTGAAGCAGGAGAATTGCTTGAGCCTGGGAGACAGAGGCTGCAGTGAGCCTAGATTGTGCCACTGCACTCCAGCCTGAGTGACAGAGTGAAACTCCGTCTCCAAAAATAAAAATAACATAAAATTTGGAAGTGCTTTTTTGGGGCAACAAAAATGAGTTTGTGTAAGTGAAAATTCTCAACACAATCCCAGTCAGATTACTTATTTTGGTTTAAATGCCCTTAAAAGTTAGTTTAAGGTCTCTGATACAAATAAAATAGGGATCAGTAGGCAAGTTAATCTCCAAGGAGACAAGACACATGAATGGATGATATTAGTCTGTTCTCACAGTGCTAATAAAGACATACCTGAGGCTGGGTAATTTATAAAGTAAAGACATTTAATTGACACAGTTCCGCATGGCTGAGGATCCCTCACAATCATGGCAGAAGGTGAATGAGGAGGAAAGGCACATCTTACATGGTGGCAGGCAAGAGAGCTTGTGTGGGGAATCTCACATACATAAAACCATCAGATCTCTGAGACTTATTCACTACCACGAGAACAGCATGGGAGAATCCGCCCCCATAACTCAATCATCTCCACCTGGCCCCTCCCTTGACAAGTAGGGATTATTAGAATTCAAGGTGAGATTTGGGTGGGGACACAAACCATACCACGGTCTCTAGATATTCTAGCTAACAAGGAATGCTGAAAGCAAATATCAACCGCAAACAAAGGTACCTGCTTCATGACAGTTCAACAATTTTGAAAGCTGTAACCAGATAGTCAGGGAAAGCTGAGAAATACCCAGCATTCAATCAGACATTTTATACAATTTCAAGAAATGTGAAATATGCAAGTTCAAGAGTAGTTAATATTAAACTAAAAAGAGATGTACATATGTCAAGAGCCTAAGGAATATAAAATCTAATCAAATGATGTAGCTATCTACCTTCATAAGAATTACAGATGTAATCTGACTTGAAAATTAGATAATAACATGACTCACATCTGAGTGGGCTAAGAATGAAGGGAACACTTCATTCTTTAGTTAACGAAGTTCTTGTGATAGACGACTGCTAGGGCTCCATTAGAGTTGCCAAGAGCAGTCAGAGCCTGATCAATATCATTAAAAAGCCTCAGCAAGCTAAGAAAGCAAGAGACAAAACATTAATCTGTGTAAGATAACCCAAAAGCTACGGGGTGACGTATTGTTTTCCTCAAGGGAAAGCATATTCGACATTCTCTCTCCTTCCCACATCAGCCATCATTCACCAGTGTGAACTGCAAGTCATCAGCTTGAATCTCCCCCACTGTCACTGTTTTGTCACCTACCAACACCTGGGTCAGGCCACCGTATTTCACTTTTTAATTTTTTTTTTTTTTAGACGGGGTCTTGCTGTGTCGTGCAGGCTAGAGTGCGGTAGTGTGATCACAGCTCAATGCAGCCCCGTCCTTCCCAGGCTCAAGAGATTCTCCCACCTTAGCCTCCTGAGCAGCTGGGATTTCAGGCGTCTGCCAGCGCACCCGGCTAATTTTTGTATTTGTTGTACAGACTAGGTCTTGCCACGTTCCCCAGGCTGGTCTTGAGCTCAGGTGATCTTCCCCCCTTGGCCTCCCATAGCACCTCATTTCTTGGTCATTTTAGCTCTTGGCTCATCAGTCTTGCTCACAGGGCTCCTGTCTTAATTTGTGGTGATTTCAGCACACGTGTAGATGACCCCTCCTACACCCTGGCCCCTCAGTTCCTTAAACATTTCCACTCCCGTGACCCTGACCCGCATCATGCCCGCCACTCACTCCCATGACTTTGTCATTACAAGTCACAGACTTTCCGACCGCCATGGCCTGTCTTTCCAGCTTCCCCTTCCTAGGACAGCAACTCCAGTCATCTCTCAGCCCCACTGATGCCAATAATCCACAGGTCCTGCCACCTTTTCACCATCCCTCCTGTCACTTCCCGACCTTTCCTCTCTCCTTGCCAGTCTAAACGCCAGGGTGGATTTTACAATCGCTTGCTGCACACACCTGAGATTCCCTTGTTCCACATTTGCCTTGCCTTATTCATTCAAACACGCCACTCTTCCTGCCCTTGAACCCTCAAGCTTAACACAGCTTAAAACCCCCACACACACTCACACACACCACACACACACACCACACCACACACCACACACACACTACACACTACACACATCACACACACACGCCACACCACACACATGCCCCACATACATGCCACACACACACACCACACACACGACATATACACATCACACACGCCACACCACACACATGCCCCACATACATGCCACACACACACACGACATATACACATCACACACACACATCACACACCACACCACAAACACACCCACCACACACCACACCAAACCACATACACACAAAAACACCACACACCACGCACACATACACACCTCACACACACACCATACACCACACACACATACCACACACCCACATATATCACAAATATACACACATCACATCATACGCATACACCACACTACACACACACACACACCACACACACACGCACACACACACGGACTGATCTCGCCTTAGAATCCTCACTGGACTCCTTAGACGGGCTCTTGAGACGGCCCAGCGTTCAGACCACGCTCCCTTCACCACCTCTGCTCCTGCTATCCTAGACGTTCACTCATCTTCTTCTCCCCTCAGACCTCTAGGGTGTCCTTCCCCTTCCAACCTCGGCTGGTGATTTTATTCCCTTTACGTTAAGAAAACATTTCAGAAGCACCATTTGACAGAAATCCTACCACCGTGTCTTCGCCCCGAGAGCGCCTGTACTCACACACTCTGCCTTCCTGCCTGTGGAGTTAGATGAGCTGTCCGTGCTTCTGTGAAGGGACAACCTCTGTGTCACACTCGAAGTTCCTTCCCCTCTCATCCACCTAAGACATGGATCCAACAACCTTTCTGTCTTCCTCCCACATCACCGACGCCACCTCCTCCGCTGCGTCATTCACACTAGCAAGCAAACCCATTTTTCTTTCTCCAATGCTAAAAGCAACGCTTTTTAAAAAATAAAAATGGAGACAGGGTCCCACTGTGTGGCGCAGGCTGGTCTCAAACTCCCGGGATCAAGCGATCCTCCTGCCTCCACCTCCCAAAGTGCTGTGATGACAGGTGTGAGCCACCGCAGCTGGCCGACAGCCCTGGACCCGTCACCTCTCCCGGACAGCAGCACGTGACTCTGCTTCCTCGTACAGCAGCGCCCTGACGATGTCCACTGAACCCGCTCTTCAAGGTCAGCTCTAAATCCAGCGGCCAAGCCTCAGCCCTCACTCACAGGACTTAGGACCATCCTTTAAGGCAGGGGACCAGGCCCACGCCATCCTCCTGAGCAGGCTTTTCTCCAACGTGCCTTTCAGGACACTGCGCTGGTTTCCTTCTCCCTTGGTGGCCCCTCCTAAATCTCCATTGCTGGTTCTGTTGCTGGAAAGGGATCCCCATCCAGACCCCACTAGAGGGTTCTTGGATCTCATGCAAAAAAGAATTCAGGGCAAGTCCACGGGGCAAAGTGAAAGCATGTTTGTTAAGAAAGCAAAGTGCTGAAGGAGCAGCTCCTCCGTAGACAGTAGGAACACGTCCACCCTGGGTACAATGCTTGTTTATGTATAGGATTTAAAAAATCACGGAATTGCCTGAACCCAGGAGGCGGAGGTTGCGGTGAGCCGAGATCGCCCCATTGCACTCCAGCCTGGGTAACAAGAGCGAAACTCCGACTCAAAAAAAAAAAAAAAAAAAAAAAAAAAAAAAAAAAAAAAAAAAAAAAAAAAAAAAAAAAAAAAAAAAAAAAAAAAAATCTGATAAAAAAAAAAAAAAAAAAAAAAATCAGGGAAAACGTCCTCTGCTACAAGGGTTTGTGATAAAGGATTAATTTTCTTAATTACTATTTTTTGCAAGAATCAATATTATTATATTTAAAGCCAACTTACAAATGCTTCTGTTCTCAAGGTATCGGGATATCAGGACCCTCCCAAGTCGGGGTCTGTTTAGTAAATGTTATCCATCTGTTCCCTTAGCCATAAACATCTAGAGGCCGGGAATACCCAACTTTCTGGGAGCGCAGCCCAGCAAGTGCCAGCGCCGTTTTCCTAGTGCTCACTCAAGACGCAGTTGCTCGGGTTCGAACACCTCTGACAGTTCCTCTTGCCAGGAATGTTTTTCCCTCAAATATCTGCAGTCTCCCTTGTCGCTCCCTTGAAGTCCTCGTCAAAGCCTTCTGTCTCTGGAAACCACAACGCCCACTCATTTGAAGCTGCAATCTGTTCCCCCTTACCGTCCTCTTCGTTTTCCCAAGAGCACCTGCCATCTTTAACCTGTAGTATAACTGACTGACTTACCATGTTGACTGTCTTCCACCCTCCTCCACCTTCACTGCAACAGAAAGTCCATGAGGGTAGGGCTTGTTTCTGTTTTGTTCAGTGCTGCATGCCCCGTGCCTGGAACTGTGACGAGCACTCAATTAATCACTGTAAGTGAATCCATTAAATAAGGATGTGCTGGGGCTCCTGTGGGAAGGAAGCTGCGCCAACTTGGCATTTCAAATACAGCATTCATCATACTGAAGAGTGTTTGACCTGATGCAGCCATACCAGGCTGTGTCATTCCAATTTTCAAAAGTGTAAATGTTGTCAATAAATGTACACTTGTCACTTAAGTACAAATCTTAATCGCTTGTAGAAAGTTTTAGAACACCTAAGAGTACTTAATCACCATAGGTATAATTCAATTTATTAAATTTGTAAAGAATTATTTACAGGACTTAGGAAAGTTTGTCAACGTCCTCAACAGAAAGTAGAAGATATTAAATCTATAGGCAACCTAAAATATTTAAGAGCATTTAACTAAGACTGTAAAGGAGACCCAAAATTCATGTGTATTCCCTTTAAAAATGATTATACAAATTTTCTAGGTTTATAAATAATAAGATTCACAAGCTGAATGTAAAAGCTTAAGAAATACTTTGGTTCTTTAGTAGATTAAATTTTAAAAACAAAAGAAAATATATAGTCTTTTTCTCGATGTGTCAGTACTCATGTACACACACACACACACACACACACACACACCCCTAGAGCACCAAAAACTCAACTATTTAAGCATGTCACTAGTGCCCCCTAGTGGCTGAATGGAGAAACAACACATGTACATTGAAGAATAAATTTTATTTTATTTTACTTTATTTTTTTGAGACAGTCTTGCTTTGTTGCCCAGGGTGTAGTGCAGTGGTGCAATCATGACTGACTGCAGCCTCAACCTCCTGGGCTCATGTGATCCTCCCACCTCAGCCTCCCAAGTAGTTGGGACCAAAGGTGCATGCCTCGCCTGGCTGATATATATACACGTGTGTGTGTGTGTGTGTGTGTGTGTGTGTGTGTGTGTGTGTGTATAAGCACAGATGATCTCACTATGTTGCCCACGCTGTCCTCGAATTCCTGGGCTCAAGTGATACTCTTGCCTTGGGCTCCCAAAATGCTGAGGTTACAAGCGTGAGCCACTCGCCCCGCCAATAAATGTTAAATACTTAGTAAAAGCCTAATAAAAATGTAAGACACTATGTATGACATACAAATTAAATTTTTTTCATCAATGAGTTCTCGCTACAAATTTTCAATGCAGTGATAGATTTCATGGTGTGTCTCCACTGTCCATAAACCCTGGGATGGAACAGACCAGGGCTCTGGGAGCTCAGGGAGGACACAAGGAAGAAGATCCTGGAAGGCTCCATGAAGCAGGTGCACCCAAACTGGGCTCCAAAGTAGGAATCACGTCTGCAGGAAATTAAAATGTTGGACCCATGTTGGCCAGGCAGCAAGCCCTTTGGCTCGGTAACAGTTTTCTTCACACTTCAATAAAGAGCCAGCTATAGACACCATCGGTCTATATTGGATATAATGAAGAAACACTAATGTTGAGCAAATCATTCCTTTCGTTTGGACAAAGTAATCTTTCCTCCAAGTGTTTGATCACAGCAAGTCAGAGACATGAAAAGGAGAGTCATGGTCCTTTCCCTGTTGCCACACCAGGAATCCCGGCACAGCTTGATTAACAGGCCCTGTCTCCAAACAGAACCCCGGAACGCAGTTTTGTGTGAGCAGAAGCTGAGCCCTTGGAGTGATGTTTGGAAGTGGAGTCCAAAGGGGACACAACCAGACACTTAGAGACCTGGGGACTGAACAAAATTCAGTGAGAGCTGTCTGCGCTGGGGGAAAACACCCTTCTGGTACTGAAGAGGGGCTAAATGTCATCTCCACCAAACGGTGGTCACTGGCCTCCATGGTGAGAATGGTTTCAACTGAAAGCAGGCAAAAGGGTACATTGTTTGAGTGCCACCCTTAAAGGCCACATCTCAGGGGAGGGACTTTAGTATGTAAGAGAACCTCCCAAGGAACCGTCAAAAATGGAGGGTTATACTTTTCACTCAATGTTGCTGAGAACCTGTAAACACTCTAAAAAATAGTTCTTACACACACACACACACACACACACACACACACACACACAGAGGGTCAGTTTTTGAGTCCAAGTGCACAAGCAAAAAGGTAGTAGCCTTGTAGTTTGAGGAGTTTCAAAACAGACACACAACTTCATACCCCCAGCCAAGGCTCCCGTGCCTCCTACCTTCCGACGTCCACCTGAGCCAAAAGCCTGTGCCCAGTTGAAGTGAAGAGTCAGTACAGCTGGGGGGCGAGGGCTGACAGGTTAAACAGCACAGACGGACGAGGCTCGTGAGGACTGTCTACCATCCGTCCAAGAGCAACAGCTGAGCCCGACCCAGCGCCTCTGCAGCATCTACGTCGCCTTCATTCCAAGAATCAGTGAAAGTAAACATTGCGGTTACTTAAAATCTCACCAGTGGTTTTAATGCATTTATAGCTTTGTCCAGAGTAAATTATTTTCTCAAATGGAACTATTCAGTACCAAAAATTAATTCCATTGAGTGTTTTTGTAAATCGCAAATCCTTAGGACACAGCCTCTCCAGCTTAGCAAGTCCATAGAGAAGCTCAACAATCTGCATTTTTAGGAAACTTCTGCAGTGACTCTGGCACAGTTAGGCCGGTAATACTTTGAGAACAGCACTTCCAGGACAGGGAAGTGGAAGAGATGGCTTTCACCTCTGACCTGTGGGACACCCAAATTCAAGTTTTAGAAAGACTGTAGTTTGTTTACATAACAAGCAAACTGAGCCCTTTGGGTACATATTTAAAAGAAGAAAAAGAATCATACTGAAAATATTTATGATTCAATCAGTATAAAAATATAGATGTAGGGGAAAAAACATTTGTAATCAACATGTGCTGTTTCATACTTCAGGTACCAGAAAGAAAAAGGATAAACTTCAGGGTTTCATAGTCTCTTGGTTAAACAAAAAACCCCACCTAGAAGTGACCCAGCAGTTCAAAGGACTCGAAGCTTCCGAAGGCTCCCGGGGAGCAGAGCTGACTAGTACCAGTAGACCTGGAAATAATGCATTCCTGGTTGGTACTGACCCACTTAATTTCATGTGGAACCTAGAGTCTTGCCTGATTTGATTTCATTTTTCTTCTCATCAGGGGAATTACCCACTAAGCATATAACAGCTTGTAAAGAAAACATGCCGTTTTAGCTTGACGTTCATTTGCACCTGTCACACATGCATCAGAAACTCTGCCCCGCTTCCTCATAATCCCTCTCCAGGGCCGCCAGGTCTTCCCTGGCCTCCAAGAATTCCGCTTCTTCCATGCCTTCTCTGATGTACCAGTGCAAAAATGCCCTCTTGGCGTACATGAGGTCAAACTTGTGGTCCAGGCGGGCCCAGGCCTCCACGATCGCCGTGGTGTTGCTCAGCATGCAGAGGGCCTGGTGGGCTTTGGCCAGGTCCCCACCTGGCATCACCGTGGGCGGCCGATTGTTGAAGCCCACCTTGAAACCCGTTGGACACCAATCTACAAACTGAACAGAGTGCCTCGCCTTCATGGTTGCGATTGCTGCATTCGCTTCCCTAGGGACCACATCCCCTCTGTAGAGTAGGCAGCAGGCCATGTACTTCCCAAGCCGAGGATCACACTTGACCAGCTGGTTGGAGGACTCAAAGCAAGCAGTGGTGATGTCTGACACGGAGAACCGCTCATGGTAGGCTTTGTCAGCAGAGACAATGGGGGCAAAGGTGGTGATGGGGAAATGTATTCTCGGGTAAGGTACTAGGTTGGTCTGGAATTCAATTAGGTCCACATTCAAGGGCCCTTCAAACCGGAGGGGGGCAGTGATGGAAGATACTGCCTGAACCATCAGTCTATTGATGCTGGCGTAAGAGGGGCGTTCAACACCGAGTTTGTGATGGCATATATCATAGACGGCCTCATTGTCCACCATAAAGGTACAGTCCGCGTGCTCTGTGGTGGAGTGGATGGTGAGGACAGAGTTATAAGGCTCCACCACGGCAGTGGAGACCCTGGGGGCTGGGTAGACCGAGAACTCCAATTTCGTCTTTTTGCTATATTCTCCCGTGAGCCGCTCCATTAAAAGAGATGTAAACCCCGAACCAGTGCCCCCTCCAAAGCTTCGGAAAATCAAAAATCCCTGAAGTTCACCACACTGTTCTGCCTGAAGAAAGTAAACAGGATGTGAGAATTCGGCTGAACAAATCCAGAAGCGGTGAACTGGATGGTGGTGACAGGACCCAGGAGGTTTCCCCAAAACACAGACTTCCAGAAAGGACTCCTTTGCCATTATTAACTCCACAACAAACACAGCTGTTTCGAAATACTCTCAGGGGTACTTCTGGAGTAGGCAAAGCCCTTCAGAGCTTTGCTACAAGCAGAGCACAAATAGCCACCTGTCTTTCACTGTCCCCTGCGTGTCTATCTGTATGTGATCGCAAGCAAGGCCTTTATCCATAACAAAGAAAATGACAAAACACTGGAGCGAAATAACATTCCCCCCACTTCTATGCTCCATCTGGCATGCTGGCGTAAAAGGCGTTGTAGGAGCAAACAAATATGCCAAACACCAAAACCCTTATTCAGCAAAGGGTCTCCAGACTCAGGCCCTTAAAGAGGAGTTACAGCCACGCAACTCCAGGTAGGGTGTTCCTCTTGCTAACTTCATAAGCAGCAGTTACTCTTGGAAAATGACAGGTTACTCTTGGAAAGTGACAGGTTTTAGAGTGTGTGAGAGTGTGTCTCTCATTACAAGATAAACCCTGTGTTAGGAGAAGCAAGGATGATCAGGTGATCAGAGGACCCCGAGTAAGAGTAAAGGTTTCTGTCCCCTTCCTACTAACAAGGGGTAATCAAAGCCAAGATGAGGGCCCCTCCCCAGTTCCGAGCACCCAGGCCAATGCCCAGGGAGAGAGGGTTGGTGGCAATGGTGACAGCAGATAATGCTGGTCAATTCTGCCACAGGACCCCACATGCCCCAGGCACAGCCCCCTTGGAGGAGAAGGGGAGCCACTTGCCAGCTTCCGGGTCCTCTCCAGCACAAGGTTGATGACCTCCGACCCCACAGAGTAACGACCCCGCGCGTAGTTGCTGGCAGCATCCTCCTTTCCGCTCAGGAGCTGCTCTGGGTGGAAGAGTGAACGGCGCTCTCCTGTCCGGATCCCATCTGCAGAGGGCCAAAGGAGGTCAGGGCAGTCAGTGCAATTCAGCCGTCCACCTTCTGCTAGTCCTCCTGGGCCCTCCCTGGACCTGATGACCCCCGTGCTTTCTCTCAATGCTGTGGTCCAGGAATGGAATTCAGATGGTGCTGAATTAGCCTGTCTTAGTCCAGGAAAGGGCGGAATTCTTTACATATACATGGAAAGTATGTTTTTCCACCATGCACCCCTGATTAGTTTCCCAGGTCTGCCATAACCAATGACAGCAAACGTTGTGGCTTAAGAGGAATTTATTTCCTAACAGCTCCGGAGGCCAGAAGTGTACACTGCTGGAGGCCCCGGGGAGCCCAGTCCAAATGCCTCCCCTGGCTCCTGGTGACTCACAATTCTTAGCTCTCCTTGGCTCCTAGCTGCCCCCTTCCCATCTCTGCCTCTGGCACATGAGCTTTTCCCCTGTATGTGTGTCTGTGCTCTCCTGATAAGGACACAATTCTTCAACATTCGTCCTCCCTAATCCAGGAGGACTCATTTTAACCAATCACATCGACAAAGACCCTGTCTCCAAATAAAGTCACATTCTGGGGTTCCAGGTGGATATGAATTTGGGGGGACACTCTTCAATTCACTGCCCACCCTACAACACATTGGCATTTTGAGACAAGTATTTTTATCTACAAATAGCCAACTGCGTGCTGGAAAATCACATAGAAAGGCATATCCAGGGTGCGGTGGCTCATGCCTACAATCCCAGCACTTTGGGAGGCTGAGGCAGGTGGATCACCTGAGGTCAGGAGTTTGAGACCAGCCTGGCCAGCATGGTGAAACTCTGCCGCTACTAAAAATACAGGAAATTAGCCAGGCATGGTGGTGGGCACCTGTAATCCCAGCTACTCGGGAGGCTGAGGCAGAAGAATGACTTGAACCTGGGAGGCAGAGGTTACAGTGAGAGGAGATCACCCCATTGCACTCCAGCCTGGGCAATAAGAGTGAAACTCCTTCTCAAAAAAAGGAAAATAAAATAAAATAAGTTTTTAAAAAGAAAGGCATATCCATCTTTTAAATCCACTTCAAAAGAGGATTTAACAGGGAAGGCATGGCGAACTCAAATGCCCACACGACCCAAATGCCATGGGCATAAATGCATGACGCAGGGAAATTGGCATTAAGATGTTGGCAGTATCCAGTACAACTGAGGGCAACCCTTGCCAGGTCTCATTGCCTTCTAAAACCCTGGGCAGCATGCCCTACTCTGCACCTTAGAATTACTCAAATAGCATTATTCCTGATGATTAAGCAGCAGTGTTTCAGGGCTAAGCAGGCTTTGGGACCGCTGCCCTGGTTACCGCGGGATACTGCATTGCTTAGTAGTTAAATGCATGTTTCAAGAATCAGTTTCCTGGGTTCCTATCTTGCCTTCCTCACTAAGCTAGAGAGAAGTTACTTAGTCAGTGATTTTAGCTCATAAATAAGGATTATAACAAGACCTACCCCAGTGAGCTGTTATGAGAACATAAGGCACAACGCATGGCCCATATAACAACAACAATTATAAGGAAGAATGACGGAACTGGCTTCATGACATGCATTTATGCAGATTTACCTCATTATACACCACAGCCTTGGCACCAGATAGCCAAGCCAGTCCTAGAAGCTCACAGCCTAAGGAGAGACGCATTGTGTTTCTATTTAATCAGAGCAAGGTCGTTCTTTCAATTCACCGCACCTTCCTGTGCATGAATTTCTAAATTCCAATTTTGCAACCTCTCAAATAATATTTATTAAATTTGAGTTTAAATAACGTTTAACTAGCTTACATACAAACCTCCCCCAGAGCTAAGATGTTTAAAAGATACATTTATAAACAAGCTATAAGTGAACGTGTATTTCTGTGTGGACTATTTCCTTCTCATCTGAAGCTATAAGGCTAAATTCCGACTGGGGAAGTAATTTACAGAAGCTTCCTTCTTCATGACAAAGTTGAATCAGGATCTTGAGGGTCAATATGTTCATATGTTTTTTTCCATAAAATCCATTCTCTCAGAGGTTAGTGGTTGCACCTGCCATTCCTAAGTAACCAGCCTTCCATTCTAATTTCCCAGGCACAGGTTTCCCAGGGGCTTCAGTACCCAGCATGGTGCCCTTAATCAATATCCTCAGAGACTTCAATAGTTTTGAACAATTATATGACAGCTCCTTAGCTTCCTTAACTACAGTGTCATTCAGCTGCCCTCCACTTCCATCATCACTCAGAACTCTCCCGCTTCCAAAATCTTAAACTCGCAAATTCCTTTCTCTGACCACAACTTCCTTACTTTGTCCTAACTTCACCCTTGAGCCTGCCCCGGACCAGCTTCCCAGCCTCATACCCCGATTTGTGCTCCTGCTCACCTATGTCTGGCCACGGTGAACTCCTGGTTACACTTGCGGCATTCCTTCGTGGCTCTGAATTTGCAAATGCTGACCCTTCATGAGAGGGTGTGTGAGGCTGTGTGTGGTGGCCCATGCCTGGAATCCCAGCACTTTGGGAGCCCAAGGTAAGAGGATCATTTGAAGTCAGAAATTTGAAACTAGCTTGGGCAATATAGTGAGACCCTATCTCTACAAAAAACAAAAAATTGGCCAGACACAGTGGCTCACGTCTATAATCCCAGCACTTTGGGAGGCTGAGACAGGTGGATTACTGGAGGTCAGGAGTTCAAGACCAATCTAGCCAATACAGTGAAACCCCATATCTACTAAAAATACAAAATTAGCTGGGCCTGTCGTGTGCCTGTAATCCCAGCTACTCAGGAGGCTGAGGCAGGAGAATCTCTTGAACCTGGGAGGCAGAGGTTGCAGTGAGCCGAGATCACGCCACTGCACTCCAGCCTGGGTGACAGAGCAAGACCTCATCTCTCTCTCTAAAAAACAAGCAAGCAAACATATTTCATGACTCCCTGGTTATTCATTCCTTCTGCCTTGCAGAGCAAGCTTGTCTAACCCACAGTGCACAGGCCGCATGCAGCCCAGGACAGCTCTGAACGCAGCCCCACACAAATTCGTAAATGTTCTTAAAACATTGAGATTGTTTTGCAATTTTTTTTTTTAGTTCATCAGCTATGTTAGTGTGAGTATATTTTATGTGTGCCCCAAAACAATTCTTCTTCTTCCAATGTAGCCCAAGGAAGGCCAAATTATTGGACATTCCTTTTGTAGAAAGTTCCATTAAGTTATATCATATATAAAAAAATTAATTTTTTAGGTTAAAAAATAGTCATACACTGGCAATTTTATATGACTCCACTTAAACAGTGTTGTTGTAACTATTTATATTTTCTTCTTCACTAGATTAGGCTACTTTTCTGTTAAAAGGCAATAGATTTAATAAGAAGGCAAACCTGGGACCAAACCCAGCTCTACTCTAATAGCTCAGTGATCTTAAGAAGTTCCTTGACCTCCCCAAGATTTCTGAAATTCCTCATCTATAAATTGAGGATAATAGTG
The DNA here is from genome assembly GCF_001604975.1 of Cebus imitator. NCBI lineage: Eukaryota > Metazoa > Chordata > Mammalia > Primates > Cebidae > Cebus > Cebus imitator. The sequence continues at coordinate 215,191 of NW_016107802.1, forward strand.
TCTCCTGACAGAGTGCTGAAAGAATTAGAGGAACATACCTGGGCAGGTCCTCAACTGGTAAAGAACAGCTGCTGTGGGCTAAATGGCTGTGTCCCCCCAAAATTCATGTGTTGAATCCCTAATCCCCAATGCGATGGTATCTGGAGGTGAGTCTTTGTGGGTAACTAGGTCATAAAGGTAACGACTTCATTATGGAATTAGGGCCCTTATAAGAAGAGACACAGGCTATTTCTCTGCCATATGGGGATACAGTGAAAAGGCGGCCATCTGCAAGCCGGGAAGACAGACTTCACCAGAAGCCAAACACCAGGCACCCTGGTCTCAGATTTTCAGCCTCCAGAACTGTGAGAAATCAACAACTGTGGTCTAAGCCACTGGGTCTGTGGTGTTCTGATACAGCCGTCCCAGCTGACCAAGACGGGCAACAGCATCTTCACATCAAAGGCAAAAATCAGCAGTTATTCATCTTAGTACTCCCGTCACCCAGCTGAAGTGTTTATGGGGTTGTATTCAATTCCCTCTTATCATGACCTTGAATTCATCAGCCTCTCCTTTTCTCCACCCCTCCCACTACCTCTCAGCCAACAGCCAGCCCCCAGGGGCCATCGATGGAAATGAGTGACTTTCAAAGTGATGCCCCAGCTCCCACTTGAGCCTTCCTAGCTAGTACCACATGGAGCAGAGGGGAGCTGTTGCCTCTGAGCCCCACCCAAATTGTAGATTCAAACCAGTAATTATTATTGCCTTACACCACTACATGTAGGGCCGGGCACAGTGGCTCATGCCTGTAATCCCAGCACTTCAGGACGCTGAGGCGGGTGGATCAACTGAGGTCAGGAGTTCAAAACCAGCCTGGCCAACATGGTGAAACCCTGTCTCTACTAAAAATACAAAAAAAAAAATTAGCTGGGCGTGGTGACAGGTGCCTGTAATCACAGCTACTGGGGAGGCTGAGGCAGGAGAATCCCTTGTACCCAGGAGGTGGAACTTGCAGTGAGCCAAGACTGCATCACTGCACTCCAGCCTGGGCAACAAGAGTGAAACTCCATCTCAAAAAGTAAAAAATAAAAAAAACCACTAAGTGTAGGCGAAGTTTATTACACACGAACAAAGGATGTACAATAGGAAACGCAAATCTACCCCAATCTCTAGCTTTTCTCTTAAGTCAGTAAGAGCCCCTCTCTCCTGTATTTTTCTAGCTCCATTTTAAGAGTTTTGGCATGACATATTATGAAGTATATCATTAGTAATCTTAAAATTGTACTGTTTTTCCCATAACTAGAGTATATATTTGCTTCTTGTTCTTTGGGATCCTTTTCAAATATTCAACTTTTTAAGTAGCTATCGAAAAACTTTCCGATTCTTTGCCAGTGCCTTCTAGCAAATGGCTCTTGAACCCAAGAAAAGACTTAGTGTTCCGTTACAATCCATATGTGGATCAATTAGCAGGTCTTAATTCATTTCATCACATAGGTAAAGAAGGCTAAACTAGGCCAAGCACAGTGGCTCACGCCTGTAATCCCAATACTTTTGGAGGCCAAGGCAGGTAGGTTGAGGTCAAGAATTCAAGAGCAGGCTGGCCAACATGATGAAACCCCATCTCTACTAAAAATACAAAAATTAGCCAGGCATGATGGTGCGTGCCTGTAGTCTCAGCTACTCGGAGGCTGAGGCAGGAGAATCGCTTGAACCCAGGAGGAGGAGGTTGCAGTGAGCCAAGATTGTGCCATTGCACTCCAGCCTGAGTGACTCCGTGTCAAAACTAATTAATTAATTAATTAAAATTAAAATTGATAAAGGCTAGTCTTCCCTTTAGGTGTGTTTGTCATGTTAATCACCCTAAATGGCCATTGAGTAAGCCTCTACATTTGGGAAAGGTCCATGTGATTTCATTCAGATGGACCGTATAATCTGATCATCCCATCCGCTTGATTTCTTTGAGTGTGGCTCCAGTTAAGTATACTAGAATGTGACGTTTATGGTACCTATAACAGTTGGCTCCAAGTCCACGAAGAGTGCCCTAGGCACATGCTTCCCAGCTCTTATCTCCCGGAAGAAGGTATCGAAAGATGCATTTGTGTGCTCCGTTTTCGCATTTTCCAGCTGATTCTGATGACTGTCAAGAACAACTCCGTCTGGCTGGATTCCATGTTCCAGGCAATAGAGCTCCCAGCAAGCATCCCCAATCTGGATGCCAGCTTGACCGATGTGGATGGAAAGGCACTCCCTCTGAAATAAGCCATGGGGAGTTGGAACTGAGCAGGCGTTTAGACAACAGGAGATCTGCTATTCAGCACTTCCGGTTACAAATGGCAGAAACCAAGCTCACTTAAGGACACAGAGAAATGTGTAATAAGGATTATCAAAAGTGTTTCATGGAAATGAGGAGCCAGAGTACAGCTAAGCTTCAGAGACAATTAAATAGGGATTTAAATTCCATTAAAATGTTTATTAACAATATAAATTAAGCACCTACTCTGCACTAAGCTTGGAATTAAGACATACACACACTTACAACGCAAATCAAAATATAACTGCTTTCACTTTATTCGTTTAATATAGGTGAGATGTATGTGTGTCTGTGTGTGTGTGTGTGTGTGTGTGTGTGTGTGTGTGTGTTTAGTTATACATATCAGCTGGACTTGCCTAGAAAGAAAATTAGCTAGTTTTTGGAAAGAAAGAAAACCAAAATCAATACAGAGCCTTGTCAGGTACTAAAACTCATTGCAGATAAATTTAAAATGTTGTCTTTACCATTCATGTGCACTCTGAATAAGGATGGATATACACACTAAACTTAAAACTAGTGGGAAATTTTATAAGGCAAATGCAATGTTTTTAACAGCTCCAAAATGTAAAAGCTTTATAATAAATATATAGAGATAAAAATTGATTTTTATATGTATCAACTTTCTAAAATAAACACTTGAGACATCCACTAGATGGGCAAATGACATAAACAAACAAATTACTAAAGAAAAGACTCTAAAATGCAAAGATGCAGGCTGATGGCATTCACAGCATCATAATTCATAAGCATGAAAACCAAAACCAATTTACTTAATCTAACCATTTGCAGATTGCTGGGCATTTAAAGGATGGTAGATCAATGCAATAGCATGTTATGCAGCCCTTAAATGTTCACCCAAAAAAAGATTTATGACATGGGAAACGCTTATGATAACGTATTAAATCAAAAGCATATAAGATACGTATTTGTATATAGAGGATAATGTCAAATATCTTCAAAAATCGGCATAAAAAATCTAAAAGAAAATGCATCAAGATACTAAATCTAGTTATATTTGGCTAGTGATTTTATTTTCTTGTCTAAACTTTACTATTTCTTCCACCTTCATCAGCGTTCACACTCCCCCATCCCACTTTTAAATCATCTTTTTTTAAAGGCTAACAACTATTCTGTTAATTTAAACAGACAATGATCTATTAAGAGAGGGAAAGAAAAAGCTAAATCCTAAAAAGCCTAAGGTGATAGCAATCGCTGATCTTAATATTGCTGTGGTTTGATTGACAGTGGCACTGGAACAGTCTTGCAGAGGGAGACCCTCTGGTCTTCTGCATCAGGACCCTTTGAGCTGTTTGAACAGATAAGCTGAGGGGAACCCCTTCCTTTGTTCATGTCTACACTGCCTCAAAGCCTGAGATTCTACTACTGAAATACCTCAGGCCTCCTGTCAATCCTGACCTGTGGTCTACACAGGGGTCCCCAATCCCCAGGCTTCTCAGCAGGAGGTGAGCGGCAGGTGAGTGAGCATCACTGGCTAAGCTCTGTCTCCCGTCAGACCAGCAGCCGCATTAGATTCCCATAGGAGCACTAAATCTATTGTGAACTGTGCATGCAAGGGATCTAGGTTGTGTGCTTCTTATGAGAATCTAAGTACTGTAATGCCTGATGATCTGAGGCGGAACAGTTTCACCCAGAAACCATCCCCCACCGCCGACTCCATGGAAAAGTTGTGTTCAACGAGATTGGTTCCTGGTGCTAAAAAGGTTGAGGACCACTGGTCCACAGAGACCACAAGTCAGAGGGAAGTAGGGAGAAGGCTCTGGCCAGCCACACCCCTGCAATCTGACTTGGACTCTGCTCATGTCCAATGGCATCAAACCTTTGTACTTTGTCTCGGTAATTCACAAGGCATAACACAGCCCTCTTTGCTTCATGACCAATTCAAGTTCACTAACTTAGTAGGGCTTCCATCTTGTTTCTTTTCTGAGCAACTAACAGTCTCTTCTGACAAAGGTATCAAACTTAATTAACTTAATTTAGAAAGCACTTTGCTTAGGACCAACTAATATTCCACCTCTTGGAACAGCACATTCTGTTCTAAGCAGACTTCAGATACCCTCAGTCGTATTCCTCTCAGCTGTCGGACTTAAAGTGCTGTAAATACATTAGCTGCTGTGATCTGATCAAAACTTGGCTCTCTAAATTTAAGTTAAAATTTTTTTTTAAAAGAGGGTGAAACATTGTTTCTACATCATTAAAACCTCTTACTTTTCTCTGCCTTCTCCCCTGGCTACCACCCAGTCCTGTGCTACGGTGACAAGGAAAATTCAGGTGTGCATGTGGTATTTGTTCACAATATTCACAGTAAAAATAATCACTAACATTGAAAAAAGATTGTCCCTCTTCACATGCTCTGTTCAAGCAACTCAGAAAGCAGAGTGATGCTGTTCTTTTTGAACTCAGCATGAATAGCCTGGACTAACAAGCATCCTCTGTCCAAGAGTATAGAAGACTATCTTCGCCTTATTCTTCTCTTAAGCCTCTCCCTTTTTTCCAAATTCTCTATTAAAATATTAGTCACACTATAAAATAGAAGATGATAAAATGCCCACTGAATGTCAGAACTCACAGGTCATAGTACATTATTAAATGCTGCTACAAGGATTATTTGAATTACTAGAACAGCATAACTCTTAATTAAACTGTTAATGTTGAGCTCTCTATAGACTGACACACAGTTGTAAGGAGTACTGCGTATCAATCTACAGGGATCTCAACATTAACAGTTGAGATCTTGTAGGAAGATCCCTTGTAACCCCTACCCATTTCCCCCAGTGGAAATATCTTGCAAGACTGTCATACAAAATCACACCCAGAACGCTGACATTGATAGTCAAGATACAGAATATGCTGTTATCACAAGTCTCTCTCATGTTGAAAGGCATAATTTTTAAAAGCAAAACAATTTAAACATTTGTAAAAGGTTGGACAGAGAGGCCAATGGGGTGAGAAATCAAAGATGAAGCAGTTTGAAATGTTGCTTCCATTGAAGAAATAAAAATTCAAAGATACTGAAAAACTAGAAGATATTCACGTAGTGCTCATGCAGTAGAAAAAACTGCTTTACTGTAGTAGCAAATTTCACTCACACTCTTTCCTTTTTCCATGCCAATGCTAAGTAAATTCTCAACCCAAAAGGGGATTTTTAAAAGACACATGTTCTTTTCAACATAAGTATAAGTTGGATGCAGATTTGGATAAGCTCTCAGTAGTTCATCTGTAGTTGTGTACAAACTTTATCCCAGAAGAAAATAAAGGGGAAGTGGATCTGAAAGGTAGTCCCCAAACAGAATTATTGTAAGTTATTCTAGTCATTGTGGTGCCAAAGAACTAAACTCACGGAAGGAAAAGAAGATGTCTGTGCACTTTACCCTGCCAGGCATTTATGAGGCTAACAATGGTTACCTAAGACTGAAGTCCTCAGAAACTCTTAACAGCATAACGAAGGGTGAAGCAATTATTAAAGAAAAATCAGCCCTCTGGGCCTAAAACAAAGGTGAAACTAAGAGAAGGAGAGATTTCTGCTTCAGTGCTTCAATTAGTGGCAGTGAAATACTACGAATCAACTGAGCTTTACCTTGAAAGAAGCAGCACTGCAGAGGAACAGATGACAGCCTGTCCACATCTGACCCCAATGCATCTACACGGATGTTGAAAGAAGCAAATATTTCTGTACAAATTTCTTGTCTGGCATTGCAATTTTATCAAGAATTGTTTGCTGTGAGAAAAGGCCCAAATATGATCAGTAAAATTTCCTAGAGCAATGCACAGGCATGTAGCCACTTACCATGCTGATGAGAACGGGCCCCTCCTGCTCTGTAGTAATGACTGAGGAGCCTCCCAGCTGAGCTTTATCACAAGGCCCGGAAATAACTGCACCTGAGGGCTGGAGCGTTCTTCACTTAAAGCAGAACAGCTTCTTTTCAGTTTTTTAGTTATCTGGTCCCTGAGTAGCTGAGTTGGGCCTGAACAACCTGGGATAAAGTTTGTACACAACTACAGATGAACTACTGAGAGCTTATCCAAATCTGCATCCAACTTATACTTATGTTGAAAAGAACATGTGTCTTTTAAAAATCCCCTTTTGGGTTGAGAATTTACTTAGCATTGGCATGGAAAAAGGAAAGAGTGTGAGTGAAATTTGCTACTACAGTAAAGCAGTTTTTTCTACTGCATGAGCACTACGTGAATATCTTCTCAAACAAATTTAAACAATCCCTGAATACATGGAGCAAACCAAGACAGTGTCCTTTTTACTTCTATGTGCCCTATTCATGTCCCTCATGAAATGGATGTCCCTCATCCAAACATAGAGGAATTTTCTATGTTTTTATTATTATTTTTTGAACTTTTATCGTGCATAATATATACTTATGTTATTTTTTATTAATTGCACTAGGATCGGATAACACATCTTAACTGATTTTTCTTCTTATATATTTGCTAAAACTTCCTTTATATTCTACTACACAGTCAATTTTTGAAAATGTTCCATGAGCATTGAAAAGAATGCACATACTGCATTTGTTGGATGCAGTGTTTTAGATACATCGATCATTCAATCAATCTCTCTATTAAGTCAAACAGCTATATTGTGTAGTCCAAATTTGAGTAGCAATTATTTCAAAAGATGTGTTAAAATTTTTCATTATAACTTGAATTTGACCATTATTTCTTTTTCTGTCAATTTTTGCTTTATATATTTTGAGGCTGTGTTCTGAAGAGCATATAAATTTTAAATTATTAGATTTTCAAAAACTTTAATTTTTTTGTTTTTAAATGACCCTCTTTAGCTACATTAATAATTTTTACCTTAAAATTTTTATGATCGAATATTAATATTACTACTTTAATAGAGATTTTTTGGTTCACATTCGAATGATCGTATTTTCCCATCTTTTTACATTCTTAGAAATTTAAAACCTTTCCATATTCTCATATTTGGGATGTGTTCTTTGCATGCATGATATAATTGGATTCTTTTTCTATTTTTATATTTGAATTGGAGAATTCAGTTCATTACATTTAATACAATAACTAATATAGTTGGGTTTAGATGTAGAGTACTATTTTATTTTGAGCTTTCTGCTTGTCTCCATTTTCTAAGCTCTCTTTTCTTCCTGGTCTTCTTTTGAATTGATGACATGTTATTTTAGCACAGTAACAGTTTTATTATTCAGTAATCAAAATAAAATGTCTGTTACTCAAGAATCTTGGTTTCTACCAGTTCTTCCTTATGACTTTGAGAACACCTTGTAGTGTCCTTCAGCTGTTTTCTCCAGAACTTACAAATTATACTTTCTCTCATTTTGATCTCCACAAGGTCAATCCTCTCTGTCTCTGTCAATAACTCCCTAAATGTTTAGCATCCTGGTAGTTCCATATAATAAAAGGAAAAAATAAGCCAGTTCCATTTTATAAAATCAGAATGACATTTATGTTGTTGTTGTATCAAATATTCTTTCATTGGTCCCAGATATTTTCAGTTTGGAACAAGATGAGGGAAAAATCAGATAATTTGAGTATCTCATTTCTAGTCCACTGGTGCACTCAGTATCTCTCACTGACTTTTAAAAATTGTCAACCTTACTTGGGGCTATAATTAACTCATATTTACACAGGAATTAGAAGTAAACTAGAAAAATCTCTTTTGTAGATTAATTTTAAGAATGCATGTTATCTTTTAGTAATTCCTATTTTTTTAAAAAAAAAAGACTAGGTCTTTAAGAAAAAAGCTTCCTCAAGTGATAATAACTAGAATTTCAAGTCTGAAGAGGCCTTCTGGGGTGATAGTTTTTTGTGTCAACTTGGCTAGGCTGTGGCACCCAGTTACCCAATCTAACACAATCTGGGTATTGCTATGCAGGCATTATGGAGGTGTGGTGAGCGTCTCCAGTCAACTTTGACTTAAAGTAAAGGACATCACATTAGTGAGTGGGCCTCATCCAATCAGTTGAAAGACGTTAAGAGCAAAGTGAAGATTTCGCTGAGGAAGAAATTTCACGGCACCCTTAGTTTCAGCTTTAGCTGTTACCAGGAGTTTCCAGCCTGCCAGCCTGCCCTACTGCTTCCAGACTTTACAGCCCCGCACTCACACTAACCTATTCATTGAAATAAATCACACACACACTACTGGCTCTGACATACTTGGTGCCCACTGTAGGTCATGAGAATGAAAAAATGTCCAAGGGTCAAAAGTGTGGTATTTATACTCAGGATTTCCTTGTTCAATGTTCCTTTCTTGGCCGGGCGCAGTGGCTCACGCCTGTAATCCCAGCACTTTGGGAAGCTGAGGCGGGCGGATCACCTGAGGTCAGAAGTTCAAGACCAGCCTGACCAACATGGTGAAACCCCATCTCTACTAAAAATACAAAAAATTAGCCAGTCATGGTAGTGGATGCCTATAATCCCAGCTACTGTGGAGGATAAGGCAGGAGAATCACTTGAACCTGAGAGGCAGAGGTTGCAGCAAGCCAAGGCCAGGCCATTGCACTCCAGCCTGGGCAACAAGAGGGAAACTCTGTCTCAAAAAATAAAAATAAAGAAGTTCCTTTTGTAAGTATTTTTCAATGTGAGCCGGTCAATTCACTGTCTAAGTAATGAGACAAAACCTTCTAAGCTAAAAAAAAAAAAAAAAAAAAGTTAAAAAACAGATTATCCGACTCTGAGCAATAATTCTGATTGACATCCTGGCATTCTGACATTTCCGAAATTCTCTTTGGTAATTCTTTGTTGGCAGCCTCACCACCACAGCCAGGTCACTGTCCTCTGCCATCCTCTCTGTCCCCGACCATTGCATGGAAACCCCTTTCTCCTTCCTCCTCTATTTGCCTCTCCCACTACTAATATAAGTCAGTTTTTTAGACCTGCAATGTCACTAGGAAGATAGTCTAAGCATTAAGAAAAATGAATCACAGTCTACTTTGGATTAATAGCACCTTCTCTGGCCACACATATTTAATCTCAAGTTTCATTCTTCTTCTCGAAGCTCAAAAGCTACATTTTGGAATTTTCCTCATTGGAATACCTAACAGTAAACCAACATGGTAAATAAATGATTCATAGATATTGATTGATTGACAGATAGATAGATATAGACAGATAGATAGAGGCAGCAAATGAAACAACCTCTCCCCACACTACATATACACACAGTGATAGATTTTAAGGGATGACAAACCTGATTTCAAATAATCCACCCTACTGTGCCTGTGAGTACGCTTCTGCTTGTCAGGATGGCCATGCAGTCCACGTGCTTAATTATTGAACTACACTCCCTTTCATTTGGCAGGAACAATTATGTTTGACCCAATTAAAAATTAGTCTAATTAACGGTTTTATAAATTAATCAATGGTAGATATATAAAATATATTTTTAAAAATTTCAGACTTTATTATAACATTCTTTATATAAATATATGTATATGCGCATACACATACATTCACTCTCCTGAATGTAATTGCTGTTAGTTCATGAGAAGCTATGAGAAGATTCAGACCAAAAAGTTTTTGAGACGGAGTTTCACTCATGTTACCCAGGCTGGAGTGCAATGGCGCGATCTCAGCTCACCGCAACCTCTGCCTCCTGGGTTCAGGCAATTCTCCTGCCTCAGCCTCCTGAGTAGCAGGGATTGCAGGCACGTGCCACCATGCCCAGCTAATTTTTTGTATTTATAGTAGAGACGGGGTTTCACCATGTTGACCAGGATTGTCTCGATCTCTTGACCTTGTGATCCACCCGCCTCGGCCTCCCAACGTGCTGGGATTACAGGTGTGAGCCACCGCACCCAGCCCAAGCTGCTAGTTTTCTAATGGGAAGTCATTGTTCGCAAATTTACTTCATTTTTCTATGGGAGCCTACAGACCAAAGGAAAATCATCTACCTAGTGATAGTGATGGCAAACAAAAGATCACATCAAAATCAGCAAATAATTTGGAAATTAATAGAATATTTTGATGAATACTTTGTACTCATATATATACACAACCTAGTAAGCAGTTGTGCAAAAATAGTTTGATTTACTTAGACAATGAAAGAAAATAGATTTTAAAATTATTGATTTACATAATAATTTACATTAATTTATTGATTGTTGAATATATTTAATATCAACCTGCAAAAAGACTGGTGTCATCACATAGGGCTGAAGGTTTTGGAAATAATCTTTGAGAAAGTTCTCCAAAAGAATATTTGTTTTGCAAATCCATGGTTGAAGAAGTTTGAGTAACACTTTGCTCCAGTCAAGTTATAATAATCTTCTCAGAGAGGGAGATCTGGAGTCTGATTTTATATATATATATGAGAGGTGAAATCTAAACAATTTCCTCAAACCCTGTCCTGATGAATATTTAAGGGAGAAGGATGATTTGTGTGGAGCTGAGTAGAGAGGTTTCAGAGAACATCTGTCATGGTTTTGGAACTGCTATTCTATAGAGTGTAAGATGTAGAATATGGGGACAGTGGCATTCAGACGCCAGAAAGTTGATCTCGTAGGATGGACCAATGTCACCAGCCTTTCCCAGGTCTTCAATGACCAACCCTCAGAGCAGTCACTTTTCTTTGTTCTTCTTCTATGGTACCTGGCAGTTTTCTGATCAAAATTTGTCTTCTATTCCTTATTTCCCTAATGTCTAAAACACAGATCCTGGCATCTTATAGCAGGAATTTAATAAATCTCCTTGTGAATAAACAAAATCATAAGTTCTCAAAGAATGAAACTGGAAACAGTTGCTCTGCATAAAACAATAGTATTCAGGTCACTGGAAAGACGTACCCACCCCTACCACTGGAATCCCCACATCAACATCCTGCAGTATCTATCACTTTGTGAGTAATTATTGCAAGTTACCAAAGAACTGACCACCTCTGATTACACGATCAAAACCAGTTTCAGGACCTGCAACGCTGAGAACAGACCCTGAATTCTGAATATCTCACTGAAGTATGTTGAAATGATTAATATGAAACTGCGGTTTCTGTGGGTAAGAAGACCAAACGTCAGTGAGTCACATGGTCCTGTCTTGTAAACAAAAGTTCTCTGAAAAGAAATTTGGAGAACAGAGACTTTATTCCAGTGAACAGTTTGCAAACCAGGGAGATACAGCAGAGCCTTCGGGGTAAAAGCAAGGTGATTCTGGAGAACAAGGGGAGGATTTGGCTTTTATAGAAAAGTCCTTGCCCAGGTTTCCAATGAGATGTGTTTATGCAAATGAAAGAGTCAAACTTGCTCAGATCAGATTGGGTGATACAGCTGAGCCCTGACTGGTTAAAACAGATGAGTTCTAATGAGAACACATGGACACAGGGAGGGGAGCATTACACACTGGGGTCAGTTGGGGGGAAATAGGGGAGGGACGGTGGGGGGTGGGGAGCTGGGGAGAGATAGCAAGGGGAGAAATGCCAGATGTAGGTGATGGGGAGGAAGGCAGCAAATCACACTGCCACGTGTGTACCTGTGCAACAATTTTGCATGTTCTTCACATGTACCCCAAAACCTAAAATGCAATAAAATAAATAAATGGGAAAAAAAAAAAACCAGATGAGTTCTGATGAGCTCTGATTGGTCAATTTGGGTAAACTGTGGCAATCCCAAAGGCGTGTGGTTGAGTGAGAGCCGGTGTGACCTCTAGTCAGCAGATAGCCCTTGGCTCTGTTTAAAATTTAGGCCCAGTTAGCCACTTGGGATCTGACTTGAGGCATTGCTCTTTCAGGTTTATTTTTGCTCCAAATCTAAATATCTGCATCCTATGAAGCTCTGTCTGGGTGGAGACGAACTCCCCAAATATTAAGAACATTTCTGTATTCTTACACTCTAACTGCTACAAAGCAATACTTTCTTCTTTAATTTTTGGAGAGGGATGGGGAAGGTAGAACAGAAGTGGTTCTTGACTAAGGTCATCTTACTCACTAATTTCTTACTCTTTTCAAAATTAAAACATTTTTCCCTCATGTTATAAAGGTACTGCAAGTTCAGCATGTTCTTATTTTAAAAAAATTAAATGCAAAAAATAAAAATAAAAATTTTGAATACCAAAAGTCTAACCATTTAGACACATTTTAATACATTGACTTTATCTTTTTCCTTTGTATAATCTCTTGTCATTTATAACTTTGAATATAATGAATTTACCTCTATACTTCATGTTTTTATTTCAAATTACAGTATACCATTCTATTACACAATGCACACTTCATTTTTGTTGCCTGAAAATATTCTGCTCAGTAGATGAGCTGAAGTAGCCATTTCCCTATCATTGTTGATTTAGGATTTCTTAAATTTTTATATTATAAACAACGTCATTAATAGCTTCATGTTTATATAATTTTATTTTTTAGGATAAATTTCTAGAAGTGGAATTATAGTGCCAAAGGAGAAGCTATTTTTAAAGTCTTTGACACATATTAAACAATATTTAAAATCAAAGAATGTGTGATTTAACAATGTTTTTTTACTTGAGGTGGTCCTTTATGTTGTGTCTTTTGCTGACTTTTTACAAGCAGAGGATGAAGTCACTTCATTCTGTTTTGCTAGGGAGAGACTGTGTCTTCCTTACTGGAAGACATGAGGGCTCATAATTAGATTTTGCTGGTTTCCTAGAGACAGCCCTGGGGAACACACTTGCATAATCTTTGGTAATTGGAATTTAGTGTGTATATGGCCAATAAACGAGCCTTGTTTACAGGTCATTACTTTCAATCTCCCTTCTCCCCAAATGCTAAGAAAGAACTGGTGACTTAAAATGCTTCCAGTCTATTTGCCTTGGCCTGTTGTGAAAGTCCTAGTGGACAATGAAGGAGGAACCGGACCTTGGGGACTCAGAGATGCAGTCAAGAGTTAAAGGCAAGTTTTCCTAGATTTTTTTCGTGGCAGGTAGATCCCGGTAGGGGCGGAGGGGCGGGACTTCACGTCTCCTAGGAACCGCTGCGCACTCACTGATTGGCTGATCCCTGCGCAGCCGCCATTTTCAAATCCCCGGATGACGGCGGTGGCGGCGTCTGTGCGCTGACAGGCGCTTTCTGCCTGGCAGAGGCTGGCGGGCATCGTGCCCGTCCCTGCCGGTCTCCCGGGCACCCGGCCACCGCTCCACCCCCTCCTCCGTGCCATGGAGCCCGGGCTGGCGGCTCAGAAGCAGCCTCGGCCACGGAGGCGAAGCCGCCGGGCCTCTGGGCTCAGCACGGAGGGAGCGGCGGGGCCTTCAGCCGACACCTCGGGGC
>NW_016107802.1:229223-269991 GCF_001604975.1 Cebus imitator
GAGGTGAGGCCCGGCCGGGAGTTGAGTGTGGGGGTGGTGAGGGCCGCTGGGAGGTCGGGGGGGGGGAATGGGGGAGGTGACTGCAGCGTGTGTGTCGGGGGTACCTGGGCCGCTGGAGGGAAGGGTGACACAAGCCTGAGTGACAGTGTGCCCGGGCTTGGACTGAGGTGGGTCCTGAGACCCCAAGTTGCGATTTCCCTGCCCGGTGGGAAAGGGACTGGCTTGAGTCTCCTCTGCTCCTGACTGCTTCTCAGGGGAGACGGGAAAAGCCACACTGGTTTTGTTCTCCACACACAACTGGCTGTAGGCTGGCGTTCCCAGATACCTTTGCTCAGACCGAATCTGTCATGGAGCGTCACGAGAGTGGGCTTCCACGTCCCGAGCAAGAAAAGGCTAGGGGATGAGTTGGCTTCGGGATATGGGTTATGAGGTGCCTATTGGAGAGTTCATCACAACCAGTTTCGTGTTTTTCTTTTTACTTTCGTGGAAGTACACATTGAAGTGAGACTGTATGACTCGTGTTTGGCTCAGTGAAATTTCGCAAAGCGAACCCACCTATGTAAATCAGTTATACATTTGGGAATTGTCAGCAAGACTTGAAATCGAAAGTCATCTTAGACTGTGAGTATAAAGGAGGAAGGGTTTGAGGACCAAACCCTGAGGCTCTCCCAGCGTTTAAAAGCCTAGGTACTGAAAATAATGCTCGGGGGCAGCTGGTGAGTTAGGAGGAAGAAATCAAGTGAGAATAGGATCCAGGAGGCCAAATGGGGAAAGGATTTCAAGAAAGAGGACGTGGGGAGCAGGTGTCAGGTGTTATTGATAGGTCAAATAAAAGGATTAGGTAAAAATAAGACGAGGATTAGGCTAGATGAGGAATTGAAATTAAATTTGGTAATGAAAAGAGAGTATTGATTGTAGATGGTTTCCAAGAGTGGTTAGAATATCGAACTTAGAGTTGTTTGCAACAGGTCGAGAAGAGAATGTGCGGTTTGTTCAGGAAATAATGTGAGTGCCAACACTAGGAATATGGAAATGGAAAATACTATTCTTACTATTTAAGATTTATAATCTAGTGGGGAAGAAAGATAAGTAGGTTAATTATTATAACGTGTTTTAAGAGTTATTGTAGTGGTGTACACAGAATGCGGTACATTAGAGAGCACACTTAATCCTGACTGGAGAGAACAGGAAATGATTTCCTATTGCAATCCCTGAGTCTTTGAGGACCAGTTTAGAGAACAGATGTAAATGGGTGATTTCAGGCAGAGAAGAAGCATGTAGAAAGGCCCTGAAGCAAATGGGTCTGATGAGCTCTGGGTGTATATTCTGTTTTAGTACTATGTTAATAATACTAGTTGTATAGAGGAGGGAGACCAATATAGGGATAAGGAGGAGGTAGTCATGAGAGATTATGCTAAAGAGGTAAAAGCCACATCAGGAAGGGGCCTTGTATGCCATCACAGAGTTTGGGTTTTATCTTCACGGTAATGGAGAAATACTGAAAGGCTTTAAACAAGCCAATGGCATGACATATTTGCATTTTAAAAGATCAGTTTGTCTTCCATGAGAAAAATAAGCAACATTTTGGAGTCATCTCACCATTCATATTTTACGAAAACTATCCCCCAAAAACGTGCTCATATACATAAAAATTTCAGGAGATTTGTGGATCCAGCTGTGTATACCAAATTAAAATTTCCAAGTTTAGAAGGTGGATTGGTAGGAAATCAGTCTGCAGTAGTCTAAATGAAAAAACGATGACTGTTCAAATCTGATAGCTGGCAGTGGGACTGGTGAAGAGAAGTTTCACTGCAATACCCCTGTGCCATTACCATTACTGTATGATCACTGTTGCTTTGTAGAATAAGTTTTGAAATTGGGAAATATGAGTCCTCCTACTTTGTTCTTTTTTCTCAAGATTGTTGTGGCTATCCTGGGTCTCCTGCAATTCTTTGTGAATTTTAGAATCAGCTTATCAATTTTTACAAAGGAATCCAATGGGATTCTGATAGGGATTGCATTACATCTTGTAGATCATTTTCAGATGTATTCCCCTCTACACAGAGTTAAGTAGTCTGATCCATGGACAGGGGATGTTTTTCCAATTATTTAGATCTTTAATTATTTTCAACAGTGTTTTGTAATTTTTAGGGTATAGTTTTGCAAATTTTCCTAACTGTATTCCTGAGTATTTTGTTCTTTTTGATGCTGTTGTAAATTAATTTCTTTCGAAGTGGGAAAAGTTCCCTTGTACCCCTTGCAGGGCATGCGCTGGGGGTATGCGCGCTGATTCAGTGCCCTGCTGTTCAAACCTCCGGGAACAAATAGATGAGCAGGCAGTAGGACTCCAGCCCCATGGGGGTGTCCTTCAGCGGTGTATGTTTACCGTTGAAGCCCCAGTGGGCGTGTGTTACAGGGTACTCTTTTAGCTTAGCCATCTATAGGTGGCTTGTGTTCATCAGCTCAATTAGACCTGCCTTATTGCAAGGACGGAGGTCTTTCTATATCCTGGGGTTCTTGCCTTGATGTACTGAAAGAATCAGATCACATGTGGACTTGGAGAGTGAGTGCAAGATTTTATGGAGTAGAAGTGTAGCTCTCAGCAGATGGGGGAGCCAGAAGCAAGTTGGTTTCCTCTTGGAGTCAGGTTGTCCAATTCTCCTCCAACCTCCCTGGCCAAACTCTGCATCGTTCTGCAGCTCAGTGGCCTGCCGGCATGCTGGTATGCTATGTCGGTGCATACCTCTCGACATCCAGCTGCCTGTGTGTCTGCCTTCCAGGGTCTCCAGGGGGGTTTATAGGCACAGGTTGGGGGCATGGTGGGCCAGAGTGGTCCTACGAAATGCAACATTTGGGTAGGAAAACAGAAATACCTGTCCTCACCTAGGTCCATGGGCCCTGGCCTGGGAATGGAGCCCTATTGAGGGACCACGCCCTCCTCTACCCAGCATTTCCCTGCCCCACTTAGTATCACTTTATTTTCAGTTTAATCGTTTCAATTGTATAGGAATACAGTTGATTTTTGTATACTGATCTTGGATCCTGCTATCTTGCTGAACTCATTAGTCCTAATAGTTTTTTAGTGGTTTCCTTAGGATTTTCTATATACAGGGTCACATCATCTGCAAATAAAAAGTTACACTTCTTTTTCCAATCTCTAGATGCCCTTTTTTTTTTCTCTTTCCTAATTTCCCTGGATAGGGCTTCCTGTACAATGTTGTACAGAAGTGGAGAGACTGGAAATTCTTGTTTTATTTCTGATCTTAAGGGGAAAGCGTCCAATCTTTCACCATTAAGTATGATGTTAGTTGTAAACTTTCTTAGATGTCCTTTATCAGGTTGAGAAAGTTCCATTCTATTTCTACTTTTTGTGTGATTTTTACCAGGAAAGATTCGGGGGTTTTTTTCCTTCTGTTTATTGAAATGATCAGTGGTGGTGGTTATTGATGTTACATTAATTGATTTTTTTTTTTTTTTTATGTTAAACCAACTTTGCTTTCCTGGTATAAATCCTGCTTGGTCATGGTGTATAACATTTTTCATATATTGTTGGATTCATTTTGTTAGTATTTTGTTGAGTATTTTTGTATATATAGTCATGAGATGTTGATCTGTAGTTTTACTATCTTGTGCTATGCTTGTCTGGTTTTGGTATTGGGGTTAGTACTAGCCTCATAAAATCAGTTGAGAAGTGTTCCCTACTGTTTTGATTTTTGAAAGAGTTGGTGAATAATTGATATGTATTCTTTAAATGTTTGGTAGACTTCAGTGTAAAGCCACCTGGGCCTAGACTTTTCTTTATAGATTATTATTAATTCAATCTCATCTCTTGTTATGGGTGTCTTCTGATAGTTTGTTTCTTATCCAAGTCAGTTTCAGTAGTTCTTATCTCTAGGAATTTGTTTCATCGAAGTTATCTAATTTGTTGGTGTACCCTTGTTCATAGTATTTCTTTATAATCCTTTTCACACAATGTCAATAGTAATATCCCCATTTTTATTTCTGATTCTTATAATTTGTGTCTTCTTTCTTTTTCTAATAGTCAGTCTAGCTAAAGGCTTGTCAACTTTGATCTTTCCAAAGAATCTGATTTTGCCTTCATTGATTTTCTCTGTTCTTCTATTCTTTATTTTCAATTTAATCCTTATTGTTTCCTTCTTCCTGTTTAGTAATCTGAATAATCTGCTCAGATTAGTCTGCTTGCTTTAGATTTAGTTGGCCCTTTGTTTCCAGTGTCGTGATTATAGATTAAGTTACTGATTTGAGATCTTTTTCTTAATATGGGGATACAGCTATAAATTTCCCTTTGAGCATTGCATTAGCTGCATCTCATATTGATATATTGTCTTCACTATCATTAATCTCAAATTATTTTCTGATTTCTCTGAGCCATTAATTATTTAGGGATATGGTGTTTAATTTCCACATAATTGTGACTTTTTTTTTTTTTTTTTAACAAAGATGGGGTTTCACCATGTTGGCCAGGCTGATTTTGTACTCCTGACCTCAGGTGATCCACCCACCTCAGCCTCCCAAAGTGCTAGGATTACCGGTTCACAAATTTTTCTAATTTCATTATATTCTGGTTAGAGAATATACTTTGTATCATGTATTATTTCTATCCTTTTACATTTATTTAGATTGTACTGTTTTTAGATGCACATGTGTTTGTAATTGTTGTATCTTCCTGATGGATCAATCCTTTTATCATTATAAAATGTCCCTTGTTGGTAACATTTTTTTCTTTTAAGGGCTACTTTGTTTGATATTAGTGTAGCTACTCCAGCTTTCTTGTGGCTTGTCATTTGCATGATATATTTTTATCCCTTTATTTTCAAGCTGGTTATATCTGTGAAACGAAAGTGTCTCCTGTGGATAGCACATAGGTGTTTCTTGGTTGGTTGATTGGTTTTGATCCTATCTAGCCATCTTTCTTTTGATTGGGTTGTTTACTCCAATTACATTTAACATTATTTATTGATATAGTTGGATTTATGTCTGCCATTTTGTTATATACGTCTTTTGTTTCTGTTCCTCCTTTATTGCTTACTTTTGCATTAAGTGAGAATTTTCTAATTTATAGCATTTAAATTCCTTTACTGATTTTTTTTTTTTTTTTTTTTTTTTTTTTTTTTTTTTTTTTTTACTGCTTTTATTAGGGCTTTTGGTTTTGTGTATGAACTCCAATTACTGTCTGGGGTCACTTACTTTCAACCTGAAATTCTTCTTGTAGTGTTTCTTGTCAGGCATGTCTGCTAGCAACAAATTCATTAAGTTTTTGTTGTTGTTGTTGTTGTTGTTGTTGCTGTTGTTTTAATATGAGATGTCTTTGTTTCTCCTTCATTCTTGAAAAATAATTTTGATAGTATAGGATTCTTTGCTGAAACTTTCGTTTTCTTTGAGCACTTTGAATATGTTATCCCACTGCTTCTTGCTTCCATTATTTTTGTTAAGAAGTCAGCTATTAATCGTATTGGGGTTCCTTGTAAATAACAAGTCCTTTTTCTCTTGCTGCTTTTCAGATTTTCTATCTTTAACTTGTACCATTTTTACTATTATGTGTCTGTCTGTGGATGTCTTTGTGTTTATATTACTTGAAGTTTATTGAGCTTTTCCAAATGTGTAGGTGGTTGTTTTTCAATAAATTTGAGAAGCTGAGCCATTGTTTCTTTGATTTTTTTTTTTCTCCCCTTTTCTCTCTCTGGTACTCCAGAAATAGACGAGAGAGAAAAGGGAAATGTGGCAAATAAAACAAAATTTTAATGTAAATTTTTAAGCCAAGCAGTTCTACCCACAGAAGTTTATCTTTAAGTAATTGAGCAAGCATACATGAATGTATGTACAAGAAAGTATATCCTAGCACACTTGTGTAGTAGAAAGGTTAGAAAAAAACAGGAGGAGGGAGTTAAATACATTATGGTATTCTGTACAGTGAAATTCAGATTAAGATGTATTTGGCGTTTTAGGTTGTTTGTTGCTACATCTCTACGCACCTGTGCAAGTTTCTCGGGGGCAGCAGTTCTGTGTTTTGGACCTCTGGACCCTTTTATACTCTTAAAAATATTGGACATCACAATGAGCTTTTATTTATGTAGATTTTATTCTATTAGAATTAAACTGATACATTTTTAAAATTTAATTTTCTAAATTTGAGACTCATTACATATTAACATAAGGTATATACTTTGAAACGTTATTTCACAAAACAAAAAAAATTAGAAGAATGGAGTTGTTTTACAGATTTCACAATTACCCAATATCTGGATTAATAAAAGAGAACTGGATTCTTATCTCTGCTTCTGCATTTAATCTGTTGCAATGTGTTGTTTTGGTTACACCATATGGAGAGAAAATCTGTACTTAACATAGAGTTTTAGTTCAAAAAGGAATGAGTACTTTTAATAGTCTTTTCAGATAATTGTGGATATTTTTTGATAGTACATCAGAACTTTTTTTTTTTTTTTNTTTTTTTTGGAGATAAGGTCGGTCACTGTCACCCAGGCTGGAGTGCAGTGGCACCATCTCAGTTCACTGTAGCCTTAACCTCCTGGGCTCAAGCTATCCTCTCACCTCAGCCTCCTGAATAGCTGGGATTAAAGGTGTGTGTTACCATGCCTGGCTAATTTTTTTGTGTTTTTCGTAGAGATGGGGTTCCATTATGCTGCCCAGGCTAATCCCAAACCCCTGAGCTCAAGTGATCTGCCTGCCAAGGCTAATCTCAAACTCCTGAGCTCAAGTGATTTGCCTGCCCAGGCTAATCTCAAACTCCTGAGCCCAAGTGATCTGCCTGCCTTTGCCTCCCAAAGTGCTTGGACTTACAGGTATGCACCACCATGCCCAGACAGCAAGTGGCGATTTCTTAGATGTTGGCTGCAGTTTGGAATCTAAAGTTGTATCAGTGAACTTTTCACTTTCTATTACATTAAAATCTGTTGATCTCTTTAAATTTTGAGTGGATCTTTTACTCATGCATGATTTTGTAACTGCATTTACCATTTGGGAAATATTGGAGGACTGAGTTATGCCGAATTCTAAAGGTTGACACATTTTATTATATACTTTCAAAAAATCACAATCATTAATATCACCATCAATCTCATGCAAAAGCTTTTAGGTATTGGGAAGTTTTCATGCTCATGGTGATGGATACAAGTTTCCCAAAATTCTAATTGAAAGCTTAAATGTTATCATTAGCAGCAACACTTTATTTTAGAATAAATGTCTGCAAAATACCCAGGTCCAAATAATGGTAGTTTATCTGTTGTTCACTCAAGTAAAAATGGTGTTCTATGAGAACAAGCAGCTAAGTTGTCTCACAACTCAATCACAGAATTGCTTTTTCTCAACACAGCCTTATTATGCAAACTATGTTTCTTACCTAGAGGGATCTTTTTCCTGACAATCATATCTTTAATTGTAGCATTTGGTCCATTTACATTTAATGTCTATTTCTTATTTTATTAAAGTTAATGTGTTTTCTTTCTGGCTTTTAAAAGTAGAGAAAAGAAGATGGAGCCCAATGTACAAATAGAGAATTTGGCCTTAGATAATACAGGTTATCCATTATAACAAGAGAAAAGAAAAGGTTTATGATAGGTTGGTAGATTGGACAGTGTACATACATGGAATAATAGTAGATATAGGGTCATAAGCTGAAAGTGAGGTGGACATGGAAAGTGAGTGTTAGAAGACTAAAGAAGAAGAAGAGATTTTAAATAGTTATTTCAGGGAGTGGAAAAGCAAATGACTAGGGAAATTTAATAGCCTTGCTGGTCAGAACTGAAGATCCACTTGAAATTTGTGGTCGTGAATTTAAAGTGAAAATAGCACAGGTGTGTGCACTACTCAGTTTACAGGGCCTGACCCACATGATTGGAGCTCATTTCCAGCCATACTCATTGCTGATGGCTAATGGTGACCATCCAAGCAAGAAATGTGCTAGATTCAGTGATGAGCCAGGGAATAGAAATAGGGTGTGTAGAAGCTAGGTGGGGTTGCTTAATGTTTTAAATCTGTACCAAGTTAAATAAAATATTATAAACCTGGTTTTGTCTCTGCTAAGTATTTGTTGGTTCTTGAGATTTCTTCACACTGAGTTAAAACATTTTTTCATCATAATGTAAGTGTACTAATTGCTATAGGACATGGCAAGGGAGAGATAATTAGAGGGGAAAAGAGGAGAAACATCTGGAATCCATTGGAATATATGTTTTCTATGTAGATATTGCCTATTATATGACAGGCCTTCTTTCTCCCCACTTCGCAGTTCTGGGTAGCAGGCAGGGGTCTTCCTAAACAACTCTAGGTTATACTACATGGTCGAGAGCTCAAAATAAGGCCTGGTTTTTTTGATACCAAATTTGTTTTGACCGCAACTTTGATTTATCTAATTATTTTCTATCTTTTCCGAGAATGTACATTCTTTTAACATTGTTTTAGACTAGAACCTGTAGACAAAGAGTAATGTTTAAAGAGTTTAGGTTTTAAAAGCAGTCAGACTTCCTAGGTTCAAATTCTGGCTCTTGAGGACCTTGGGCAAGTTACTTAGTCTCTAAATCTCACTTCATAGTACCTATGTCTAAGATCCTGAAAATTGGACACAATGTTTAAATAATTTTATTTCTGTCTTTCAGGGCCTTAGATAATCCATAGAACTTTACATATCATCCATATGGCAGAAATATAAATACATACTGATCCTTTTAAGGGTTTTATAATATTTTCCCTTTTTGCAGATTTGAAATAATGCTGTCCATTGGTAGCAAAATAATAGTATGACCTATGATCTACCAACAGTGATAAGGCTTACTCTTTGAATTTTGTTTTTCCAGTAAAATTAATCGATGGATTTGTACAATGGATATCCAGAGTTGAAGGTATGGTCTTAAAGCCAATTCTTGACAACGCAGGATTTTTATTAGTAGTAGTAGTAATAGTTGCCAAAAATAAAAAGCATGCTCACAGAAGTTTATAAGGCCACGTGCACCCACATAAGTTGAATGCTTTTAAATAGTTTATTAAGTTGTGATTTGCATATCATAACATTCATTCTTTGTAGGTGTACAATTCAATGATTGTCAGTAGATTTATAGAGTCGTGCAGTCATCACCACAGTCTACTGTTGGAACATTTCATTACTCCAAATATCCCTGCTCCCACCCCAGCCCTAGGCAGCCGCTGATCTGCTTTCTAGCTCTATATATTTCTATTTTCAGGACATTTCATATAAGTGGAGTCACAGAACATATAGTCTTTCTGTATCTACCTTCTTTCACTTACATCATATTGCCAAATCATATTTTATTATATGAATATACCACATTTTGTCACTCCATTTACCAGGTGTTGTATATTTGATTTGTTTCCAGTTTGGTGCTTTTATGGATAATGCTGCTATGAACATTTGCGTGTAAGTCTTTGTGTAGGCTGGGTATAGTGGCTCATGCCTATAATCCCAGCACTTTGGAAGGCCAAGGCAGGTAGATCACCTGAGATCAGGAGTTCGAGACCAGCCTGGGCAACGTGACCCATCTCTACTAAAAATACAAAATTTAGCTGGGCATGGTGGCATGTACCTGTAATCTCAGCTACTCGGGAGGTTGGGGCAGAAGAATTGCTTGAACCTGCAAGAGGCGGAGGTTGCATTGAGCCGAGATCGCACCCCTGCATTCCAGTCTGGGTGACACAGCAAAACTCCCATCTCAAAAAAAAAAAGGCGTGGTATAGAGGTACATTTTCACTCCTCTTGGGTAAATTCTTGGGGGTGGAATTATCAGGTCCTATGGTAAACTTATTAACATCTGAAGGAATTGTCACACTGTTTCCAAAGAGTGCTAGATTTTTAACGATGTATGCCTTCAGGATTTCTCTTCCCTTACTTTTACTTGCTGTTGTCATTATCCCGTTTCCTCTTCCCTAAATGTGCTGCTGTGGACAAGGCCTGAGGAATGCAGGACATTAGGATGTCTGGGGTATGGTGAGGGGGCTGGTGGTTGGTCTGGGGTGTGGTGGGGGGTGGTTTCTAGATGCTCAACTGTGTTCTAGACAAGATATTCCAAGATGTATTAGTTGAGACTCATACGCAGATGAGAAAACCCTAGTATGATAGGAGACATAGCCTACATGCTTGTCAGCTTCCTCTAGAATCTTTATGAAGTAGAAGAAGAGACAACTCCTTAATAGCAAAGATGCTGAACAGTCAGGACAGTCGTGGATGTTTACTACATCAGGTATTTGACCCAAATAAATGAATCATTTCTAGAATGATTTTGGTTTTGCCCGATTTACAAAGGAATTGAGAACCTCAGTTGCTTAGCACACCCCAAATATAAAAAATATTAATTGCAGAGGATACATTATATGATTCTTTTTAATGTATGGTACTCTTGGCATTTACAGGTTACATTTTTTATTTTGGCTATGTGTGAGTTACACATAGTGGTTTGTAATGAGACTGACAGAGTTGCCTGAGTTGCACTTGTGGCTGGCACGTGAGAGCAGCTTCCTTAACCAGCAGCTGCACTTCAGTGCTCCTGCATTCTTTTTTCCTTTTCACATTGGAAGTAATTCTTCTTAGATCCGGAGACATCTCAAACAATTTTCGATTATGTATGTCTTATTTTGAGTGTCTCTATGCTAATTTATTGCTAATGTGAATGACATAGTCTGCTCTATTCCTCTTATTAATCTTTTGTCCTGCTTGCTGTTTAGAAATGTCACTTTGCTAACTCATTCTGGTTGTGAATGAGTTAAGGGTTTCATTGTAAACCCCTAAATATCTACTTTATGATAAGCCAATATCTTTATATTTTTGAGGTTTGCTTTCCTTTTTAATTGGAAAAATATATTTTTAGGATAAGAGTATATGTATAGTGCTTGTCACATAGTAGGCACCCAATAAATGGAAACTATTGCCTTTTTAAAAATCTTTTTCTGAAACTCGTTTTCATTCTACTTTCATTTTTTTTTTTATAATGAATGCATCTTGAAGGTAAATTATGCTTTTAAGAATACTTTTTTCCTGTTGGTAATAGTAATGTTCAATACATTTTTTGAAAATGAACGTTTATAATTTCAGGTCAGGTGTTATCTGCCATGGTGGAGGAGGTGATAACACACCCCAGAATCTCTGAAAACATAATTTGGCTTAAGAATGAATTAACAAGATGCTTTTCTTTTGAACAGCAGCTTTACCATTCTAATTATGATTTCTTTAGACTAAAACAAATTTACTGTAAAAATAATTTACATTGTTCAAAAACATACCAAAGATATGAAAGGAAATGCATTAAAGGCCAAGGGAACATCTACAGGAGTCAAATAAGGAACTTAATTTAATATAAGCTACTTCCTGAATGTATTTGTTTATTTTATTCCTTCAATGTTATAATTACTTGGATATATGAAAAAATACATTGGATATATGGACAAAAATTCTTGAAAAGGTGGACTGCCACTTTTTGCTCTACATTTCATCCTTTAAGCCCTCCTTTTTAGGAGGTTGTCCTGTGTATCTTCTGGAAAAAAACACTTAAT
This sequence comes from Cebus imitator, assembly GCF_001604975.1. Taxonomy (NCBI): domain Eukaryota; kingdom Metazoa; phylum Chordata; class Mammalia; order Primates; family Cebidae; genus Cebus; species Cebus imitator. The sequence goes on from NW_016107802.1 coordinate 240,759, forward strand.
GTTTTATGAAATTATTTTTCCCCCACAAGGATTTAAAATAGCTATTACATTTTGAGTCTGACCCTTGTGAAAAATGAGTATATATCTTTCCAAGATTTGTGGAAGTTGGCACTGTCTCACATAGTTTCTGGGCACAGTTTGTTTTTTGGGTTGCTTTTTTCCATGGGTATTGAAAATAAATAGGAACTTGTTATTGAAGTGGGAAAAAATAGCATTACTGTAAAGCTGGTTACAGATACTGCTGGAAAGAATTTTACAATATGATTGGAAATATTTTTCCAGTTAACCTTTTAAAAATTCTCGAGCCATTTTTCTTTCCAGCTTTCAGATAGCAAATGCATTCTGAGGTCAGTGTGGTCATTTCTAGGGAATAAAGAAATTAATAGCTTTGGTTATGTAATACTCCCTAATACTTAAACCCAAAAGGAAGTGTCACGGTGAATACCACTTTGTACTGTATATTTGTATTAGATTTAAAATAACCTGAAAAATCATAATTGCTGCTGCTTAATTCAGTGCCCACTGATGGCTCCTGATAACCGTGTAGCATATGATAGCACTTAATACACTAAGAGTATTTATTTCTAGAGCAGTGTTTTTAAAAAGTGTCATCTGTGAACTCATAATAGAAAGGTCCTGTCTTTCCCATAATCTTTTACCATTTGTTTATGATAGTAATCCTATGTATTTCTTGATACAAATTATAATTTGTTCAGATGACTTTTTGTTTAAATACCTTCTTCCAGTGTTTTCTTAAGAAAAAAATACCATTTTCTTTGTTGTTGCTTGACTTTTCTGCGGTAGTAAGAAAAGACAGAATAATCAGCTTCTTATGTTCTTTTGTGCCACTGGAGAGGCCCTCAAAAAAAGTTTGAGCTCCATGAGTAGTCTTACTGTGTTTTGCTCTTTTGCAAATAATTATTTAGGAAATGTTTGCTGTAAATATCTTAAGATCTTTGCATCTAATTCCTGTTAGTGGCATCATATTTTCCCCAGGTCAAGAACCTTGGTAGTAACTGAACAGGTTTAGGGAGGAAAAGGGAAAAGTCTGTCTTGCCAGTTTTGATCAGTCAAACGCTCTCTCAAATTGGCTTCTCCTCTCTAATCTTGTTACAACTGTCAGAGCCCCAATCATCTTTGGTAAGCAATATTGGAGCTGCCTCCTAACTGAGCAGTCTTGCCTTCTTACAATCCATTGTTCATGTTACTTAAGATTCAATGGCTGCCACACATACTCAAGATCAAGTTCATTCGCTCCGAGTGTAGTAAGTGAGGCTTTTCATGATGCTTTAGCCCTTCCTTATTTACTCAGATGTAAGGAACTACTTGCAATTTCCAGAATGTAACTCATTTCACTCTACCTTAATGCTTTGTTAATTACTATTTTTCTTTCAGAGTCAGTAATACTTTGTATTATTTAAGTATTAATTCATCTGTGACACTTTCCAGACCTCCTCTTTTACCTTATAGCCATTTTCCTTTGTGTTCCTTGTCAAAAACAAACAAACAAAAAATTCTCTTTTATAATTAGCTTAGAAAACTCCAGAAGCCCTTATGTTTGATTTAAGCTTGTACATTTTTGCAGGAAAGACACTGATCAGTGGTGTTTCTATAACTTTTGATGAACAAAGACTATGAGGCTTAAGGATCAAATGTATAAACCGACAATAACCTGACAGTCCAAGAAGCCGAATGATAACTTGTGTAACAATTGACCTAAAATGTCCAGGACTTCATTACTAACTGCCAGCTTCCTAATTTTTGTCCCACTTCCAATCCATAACCAACCTGTGAAAGCCAGATACATACCCTAACCAATCACAGTAGGCTGCCCCAGCTTCTAGTTAGCCTGCCTGCAGCTCCCCAGGCCAACAGCCTCCAGTCAGGGCATACCTGAGCCTTCTCTTTTTTCCACTGGGAAACTTCAGCTCCTCTGTGTGTCCTTTAGTCTTTGTCAGGATGCAAATGACAGTAGCTGACTCCCTTGCTACAGCAAGCGCTAAAGAAACAGCCTTTGCTTTTCTCATTTGGTTGATCTTCATTTATTTCCACAAGAAAAATTTAAAAATCTGCATTCATTCTACATTTGTTTACATCTGAAGTGATTAATAATAAATATAATTTATAAACTGCCTTTATCTCCTGTGCTAGCTATGTTTTTGTGATTTTCTACATATTTTATAAACACAGGTTTATATTTTATAAACATATAGTGGCTTATATTTTAGAAAGGTAAAGACAGTTTTGTCATAGGACTTTCTTGCTTTATGTCTTCGCATTGAGTGGAAAAAAACCACAGATTTTTCACTTAACAGTAAAGAACAAAATTCTAGTCAAATGTAGTTATTCATAGCTTTGTATTTTGTTTGTTAAATCGTAGTTTTAAAAAATTCAGGATTTACCTGAAATGCAGATACTGTCAAGTTAGGTTTTGTTAAGAATATCCTTTTATTTTTGTTTTTTAAAATACTAGACATGAATATGTTGCTAAAATTTTTGCACTTAGGAAGTTTGTTTGCTGTTTTTTATTTAACCTATTAATGTATTTCATGTTCTTGAAGTATGTTTATGTTCCTAAGGTAAACTCTACTTGGTTTGGTGAAATATTTTTTTTAAATGGTCTGTTAAATATAAACTTTCTATAGGTGCTTTCACTGTAAAGATCCTGAGAATGACCAAAACCTATATCCTGTTTTGTTTTTTTAATATACCATCTCTCATCTTACTCAGATTGAATGACAGACAGATCAGGCTACTTTAAACAGTTTTGAAACTATGGAAAAGATAGCTTTTTATCTGTTTAGTGGTCTATTATGCTAAAGTCACTCTCTTTCTTTATTGTTTGAATTTTCCGTTAACAGATATTCCCTTCGGAGAGGCAGCTCTTTCACATTCTTAACACCTGGCCCCAACTGGGACTTCACTTTGGTGAGTAGATACCTGGGTTTTTATTTCAGGATATTAGCTAGGATGAATTCCCCAGTTATCTTTCAGTCTGTTACACAGCTTAGTGGTCTGTACTTCTGAGTGTCTTGAGGAACAGAATTCCTATAACCATTTTTGGCAGCCTAATTTAGTTCTTCTTTATTAGCAAACTGTAATAACTTTTTCTTCCAAGTAAATATAAAACATACTTTGCAACTCACATCTATTAATCTTTATGCAGTCCTTTCCCTTATTCTTCTCAATGTTAAATCTGATAATTATATTATGAAACATGAAATTATTTTTATACATTTGCTATTGCCTTTTTTACTTGGTTGAAAAATATAAAAATGCTTGATTGCAGATTATTTATATATATATATTTAATATATATAATGAATAACTTTTTGCTATTAATCATCTCAGAATAGAGGGACTTTATTATTTTTACAGCAAGACTTTACAGAGGCATTTAATTTTGTGTGAAGTGGCAACAGAAAATTGATTCTTTTTGTACTTAAAACTTATTAGCTCATAATACATATATAAATAAAGTATATACAAGCAGATCATGACTCTTATGCTTATTTGGGAAAATAGCAAAAATGATTCCAAATACAAATAATTTCATATAAATGCATAAGTATGATCATGTGTGTGCTTTTTTCCCCCCAGTACAGTCTTATTTTGCTAGGCAGTTTTCTTCCCCTTTCTTCTCCTTCCCCATATTAGTCCATTTCCAGCCTCTGCTCTAACCATGTCAGCAATACCATATGTGTCACTCATATAATTAATATATACACACAGGTTCATAAATACACATGCAGGATTTTTGATTGGTTGACTTTTCAAACCTGGGATCATATTATTCATAATTTTCTATGTCTCCTGGGTATGACCTTGTGATCAGTAAAATATTTCTTGAGTTCCATCACCTGAATTCTGATCTATATTGTTCTTTCATGTCTTAGATGATTTTCTTAATGTCTTTTAGCTCAATTCGAAACGTTGTGTTATGATTTTGCTCTGCTTCTTGGAGCATTTCCTCCTGGTATGCCATCATTTCCTAGGGGGTAGATTTTGTTCCTTGTTTTCTTTTTTCTTAGAGTGATACTGTGTACAATTTGAGGATTTTCTGTTCATTTTAGTGTGAATTTAGTTTTCAACTTGTACACAAAATCTTGGTTCAGGTAGCTTTTCTGAGTTCACAGCGCTCCTTCCTGTTTTTATGGTAGCTTGCTTTCTGAGACCAACTGGCTCTGTTACTTTCTCCACTTCTGTCTGGACTCTGCCTTTCTGTTTTTGGGGTTTTTTTTCCTTCTCTATTGTCCCTATCTTGCTCAATTTTGATTCAGTTCCCAGCAGTTTCTCCTCACTGTGGGGCCAGGAAGTTAAAGGGAACCCTAGCTAGTCCCTTTTTAAAGAATTCCCAAGAGCTAAGCTGTGTAGGTAACCTGAAAAGTTATTTTGAGATGTGGAAGAATGAAGTGTTACTGATGGGTGCTTATTCATTATTGATTAAGTACCAGAAATAGTAGATATGTACACAGTTTTGCCAGTACTGGCGCCAGCAGGGCTGAGTGAAGGTGATAAATTATTATTGGAAAATATTCCAGGGACATGGCTCTTCTTCCACTTAATCAATCCTGCCTCAGGCAACAAATCTTAATTACATTGGGTCATGAGGAAAGGATTTTTTTTTCTAGTCAAGACCTTGCTGCTAAGATAAATAATGTGTTCCTTAAAAAAAAAAAAAAAAAAACTTGCTGATTTTATGTTTAAATTTTTTTTTTTTTTTTAACAAGTACAGACAGCCCTTGATTTACGTAAGAGTTCTGTTCTAAAAAAACTTGCCATAAGTAGTTTTTTAATAGGATAGCCACTTCACAGCAAAGAGATGACTTAGTCAAGGGAGACTGTTCAGACAGTGTCTGTTCCAAAGACACTTCATGAGCTTCCCTTTTCAAAATTATATTTTTTTTTGTTTGTTTAAGAGGTAATCTTGCTCTGCCGCCCATGCTGGAGTGCAGTGGCGTAATCTCGGCTCACTTTGCCTCCCAGGTTCAAGCAATTCACCTGCCTGAGCCTCCCAAGTAGCTGGAACTACAGGCGTGTGTCACCATGCCTAGCTAATATTTTTTTAGTAGAAATGGCATTTTGCCACGTTGGCCAGGCTGATGTCGAACTCCTGACCTCAGACGTGAGCCCCGGCACCCAGCCTCAGAGTAATTTTCTTGTGACTGCAGTCAAAAGCTTAACTTTTTAAAACTGATTTTTCTAGTTTTATAGTCTTTGTTTTGTGATATAATATGCCTTCCTTTAAATGAGAATGAAATCTTTTTTTTTTTCCTTCTAGAAAAGAAAACGCAGAGAGAAAGATGATGATGTTATAAGCCTTAGCAGCCTTGATCTGAAGGTAAGCCTTGCTGCCCTGTTAAAGAAAAGCATTTTAAAATATGCAGATAGCGTTTTATTTTTGTGCTACAAGAAACCCAATGCTGGGTTTTGTTTTGGGGGTTTTGTTTTGTTTTTGGTTTTTTTGGGTTTTTTTTTTTTTTTTTTTTTTTTTTTTTTTTTTCTAAGTGCACTCTAAATTCTTATTCAAACGTATAGTATAGCTTTAGGAATTTTTCTGCTCCCTTATAATCTTGTGGGACCACCATGATATATGTGGTCTGTTGTTGACCTGTCATTATGTGGCACATAACTGTATTTTATAGATATTAACAATGAAANATTTCATAAGTGCAAAAGTGAGTAATATTAGCCCAAACATTGTCTTTTGTGCTATTCTACTTCTTTGTTAAGAATGAGGGGGAAACTACTCTCAAAATGTTAGGCCGCAACTATTGATCACAAATACAAATGCCTAAGGAGACGGACTGTAATCTGTGCAAAGGAAGGAGGTAAGAGAGGGCCAGTCGTGAAAAGGAGAGCCCCAGGCTCTAGCCCATTGTCGCATGTAGGACTGTCAAAACCTGGATTTTTATATGAAATCTCCTGAATTTTAAATGTTGAGTCAATTTTTCTTAATACATGCAAGCAAAACAACTTATCTGTAAGTCATATGTGGCCCGTGGGCTTCAAGTATGAGACACAGGATAAACTAACACTTGGCACACACTTGAAAATACTTAAAGTTTTCTTGTGTACTTAAGTCCAAAAACCTGGTATCTTTGGAATTACTTACCTCATTTTTGCCAGTTTTCAAATTTTACCATAGCATCTTGGTTTTAGAGAGTCTTTTTTTAAGGTTATAAAAGAGTTGTACATTTTTAAATGCAATTTTAAAAAATGTTTCATATTATGTTTAACAGCAGCAGCTGCTGTTTCTTTTTTCTAAAAATTAAATTTTTACAATCTACTCAACATTTTAGCAAATCTAGCAGGTTGGATTTTTTTCTTATTTTTAGCACACTGTCTTCATAGAAGTTTTAAGTTTTAGGCATTTTGCAAAACAGTTTTAGTTGGATTTAAAATATCTTGTATTCAAAAAAAGAAAAAACATGAAAGACAACCTTGATTATTTTTAGGTATGTTTTAAATCAAATCAAATACAGAAATAAGACTGTTTGTAATTTGCCACAGTAAAATACATGGTCTTCGATAAGCTCTAGCAACCATCAATATATGGATTATTTTGAAGCAAATTCTAGATGCCATGTCCTTTCATATGTAAATATTCCATTCTATTTGTTATCTTTACTCTCTTAGATAAGAACTTTTTGTTGTTGAAAGAGTCTTGCTGTATCTCCCAAGCTGGAGTGCAGTGGCAGGATCTCAACCCCCTTCAACCTCTGCCTCTTGAGTTTAAGCAATTCTCCTGCCTTAGCCTCCTGAGTAGCTGGGACTGCAAGTGTGTGCCACCATGCCCAGCTAATTTTTGTACATTTAGTAGAGATGGGATTTCGCCGTGTTGGCCAGGCTGTTCTCTAACTCCTGGCCTCCGAAAGTGCTAGGATTACAGGTGTGAGCCACCGCACCCAGCCTTAGATAAGAACTTTTTAAAAGCATAATAAAATACATTTTTTACGAAACAGTACAAATAACAGTAATTCCTTAATATCAGATTCAGTTCAGAATTGACGCATTTTCTTGATCATCTTGTTTATGCTTGTGGGGTTGCTTGTTTACAGTTTTTTTGTTTGTTTTTGGTTGATTTTTGTCTGTTTGGAGTCCAAATAAGACCCATACATTGTCATTAACTATATCTCTTAAATCTTTTTTATTTAGTTCATTAGTTTCCCCTGTCTTTGTTTCTTTTCTTATTCTTTCTTATTTTATTTTATTTTATTGAGATAACAGTCTCACTGGTCGCCAGGCTGGAGTGCAGTGATGCGACCTGGGCTCACTGCAACCTCCCACCTCCCAAGTAGCTGGGACTACAGGCGCACGCCACCACGCCCAGCTAATTTTTGTATTTTTAGTAGAGACGGTGTTTCATCATGTTGGCCAGGATGGTGTCAATCTCTTGACCTCGTGATCCTCCCAACCCGGCCTCCCAAAGTGTTGGGATTACAGGTGTGAGCCACGGCACCCAGCCCTAACTCTTTATTTTCTTGGAATTCTTTTGTTGTTGAAGAAACATGTCATGCAGGATTTTCCTGCAGATCTTTTTATAGCCTGAATGGTTATGATTGCATCACCATGGTACCATGTACTATGTTCCTGTTCCCTGTATTTCTGATCAGTTGGCAATTAGATCTGAAGACCTGATCCAATGTGTTTGTTTTGGGCCATGTAATTCCTTCAAAAAGTATATAATGTCTTTCTGCGATGCTCTCAAAATGGATGATCGTTGCCTAGATGTATTTTTTTTTTTTCTTAAAGGTTGCAAAGTAATGACATGCCTTTATCAGAGCTCTGTTTATTAACTGGAATACTTTTGTAAAGAGAAAATTCCCCTTATCAGCCATTTGATTACTCTGAAGCTCTGATTTATAATAAAAGCCAGAACAAGTGCTTGATTCCTTTCCTTTATCAGTTTTCAAAAATAACAAGTTCTATTCATTAGCATTCTCTGAAAATAAGGATTTTTTTTCCTCTTAGTAGTATTATGAACTCATGGATATACATACTTGTTTTACATGGATTCAGTATTGTTTTGCTTTCTTTTGTTTTTTAGCATAGAAAAGACAGGGTCTCACTATGTTGGCCAGGATGGCCTCAAATTCCTAGCCTGAAGCAATTCTGCCACCTCAACCTCCCAAAGTGCTGGGATTACAGGCATGAGCCACCAAACGTGGCCTCATTTCAGTTATTCTTACTGATGCCTCGAGTGTCTGTCTTCAGCTGTTGGATGCTGTTTCAGGATGGTTCCTGTGTTCTTTTGACATGACCTTTATCTCACATCTAGTGGCTTAATAGCCTCCTTGCCTTCTAGGATGACAAATTATTACAAGTTCTTTGTTTTTTGCTCTATACCTGGAATCAGTCATTTCTAAAAGGAGTCTGGTTGCTTTGGGAAATGGTAGGCTAAAATCTGGGCATTAGGAACACTCCTTTCTACTGGATTGGTCATTGTTGCTAGGACTTTTTAATGAACAAAGCTATGAGATAAATATAATTTTAAAATATATGAATTGATATTGAAATTTCAAATTCAAAGATAAAGGGATTTAATCTTAGTCTTACTATGTAGAGTTTCTTCAACTTCACCAAAAGTCCAGAGACACTGACTTAATTAACACATTTGATTTATACCACAGTTCAAAGACAACAGCTTGCATTACTATTAAAAATGTGATTAATATGTTTTTCCATCATTAGTGCAGTTGGAATGAATGTGTATAGGTCAGAGGTCTTCGTGTTCACATTTTAAAATTAGGTAAATGACCTCATCTTTTGAGCTTGAATTCATTTTTAATTTTAATTTTATTTTATACAATGTGTAGACAGTTCCCTGTTCTCTGCATTTAGAAGTATACACAATATAAATCTGTTAATTCTGTAAGTAATTTTTATAATTATGATGTAACTCTATCTTATCCTTAAAACATTTAAAATCCTTTATGTGCAAAAAATGTGATTAATGAAAGCATTTTGTTTCTTGCATTTTTCATCTTTTTTTTAAAACCTATAGGATTACTGTGTTTTTAAATTATTACACTAACATCTCTGTGTAATTACACCAGCAGCTCATCAGGGTTTTTTAGTTACTATTTTTTAGTGTTTAAGAATTAACTGCTTGTTAAATTTATCTTATTATTGTGTAACAAAATTATGTAGACTTTTGAAGTCATTCTGCAGAGGATTCTTGTTCCTATTTCTGACTCTTCTACCCTACTCCCTCTTTCAGATGAAATCTCTTTTCCATATCCTTCCACTTTTAAAATATAAAGCAAACACACACACACACACAATTCCACTTTCTTGCATGAACTGCATGTAGCCTACTGTCTTTCATTACGTTTTGTTTGTATGTTTGCTCTTTGCTTTGGTATATCTTTTCATATTTAGGTAGGTTTGTGTTCTAATGGTTATCTTCATACTGATACCTTATATAATGCCTTTGGGCTACTATAAGTGGGTTCATTCTGGTGAACACATTTTAGTTAACTAACACTTCTCCCTACCCTCTTTCCCTTCTGATTTGAAGTACTGTTGCCTGACTTGTAGTTAATGCATTTAAGGCAGTAAGTGAGCTTATTTTACTTTTCATGTACATTCACCACTTTCCTCCCATTTTAAAAAATAATTTTCTATATCTATGGTCGGAGCATTTAGCCATTACAAGCTACACTATAGACCCAGATAACTATCAGTTAGTCTTAGTTCTACAGGTAAATATGTTTAATTCTCAGCACCAGTCCTCATGTTGAGTCCTTTCTAGTTTTTTTGTTTGTTAGCTTCTGAAGCTCATTCTCTAGTACGGGGGTGAGCAAACCAGACCCACAAGCCATATGTGACTGGCATCTCTGTCTGTTTTGTTTATAGCTGCCTTTGTAAACACTGCAGCATCTGTGCTGAGCAGTTTTAACAGGAACCATAGGACCTATAAAGCCAAAAGTACTGACTCTCTGGCCCTTCGCAGAAGTTTGCTGACTCCTGCCCTGGAGTCAGATTCTCAGGCAGTTTTCTTGGTATTCCCCGAGTACTTGCATGTCGCATGTTCTTTTCAGTTTGTTTGCAACCTTTATACTTGAAGGTTCGTTGGCTAGATAGGAAACCCATGACTCACCTTTTCTTTCCTCGAGTATATTTAATAATTTACTCCCTTGCGTTCTGGCATAAAATATGTCTGTTCAAAAGTCATAATAAATGTGTAGTTTCAGGTCATCTTTTGTTTTAGGAGCTTTTTTTTCTTGAATTATACTCTTTGGTATTTTTTTCTATTCTAGTTTGTTTCCCCCTCTCTATATATATGTTGGAACTTCATCTTTTAAAATATTTTCTGTTTATTACTTTTTCTCAAAACTTTTTATCTTTTTATTTTTAAAACCATTTTCCTTTTTTTCTAATGCATTAAGCATTGTACTTTTAATTCCGAAGTAATTTTTCTTTTAATTCTTAGTTCTGTTACCTCTGATTTCAATTCCTTCTCCAGACACCTAATTTCTGAGTTTTATGTTTTTTCGTAGCTTCTGTAATTTTCTTAATTTACTTCACGCTGTAGAGACATTATTGTACTCCAGTCTCTATTTCCTTATAATAGTTTTAAGTGGAAGTCTTGATACTTCTGCCGCTCATGTTTCAGTGCATTGAGTTTTCCTGTATGGTGAGAGGAATAGGCTGGGGCACCCTTTTCAGCTTCGTAACTCTAGAGCTCCCTCTTGTGTTGTGTTCACAAGGTGATTTTCGAAAGTGTGGTTTCATCCTGTCTAAGATCTTTTCTGTTCCCTTTCTCTTTTATCTGGAACTTTCCTGTCTTTGCTTCTGTTGTCCTGTTCATCTCAGTTTGGAGTCTACTCCTAAGAGTTTTTCTCAGAGAAGTATGAGTTTTGAGGGCTTACATGGCCCAGGCTGCTCCAGCACCATTTGCATGGCATTGTTCTTGCTTTCAGCCTGAGAACTGGATCCTTCGGAGCCTTTCCCAGATATATTCTGAGACTAGTATGCCATGGAGGCTGAAGGGATTCTCCTGTTCTCAGGGCCATCAGAAAAGCCCCATGCCTTCCCTCTGCCTCATGATTCACAAATGCTGCTACCCTATGGGCCTCATAACTGAGGTTTGAGGGGAATCTTTCTCTCTTTGTGGTAGATTTTGTCTGTGGGTTTTTTCTTTTTTGTTATGCTAGTTGCTCTTTTTTTTTCTTTAAAAGCCCTGTCAAAGAATTAACTTATTAATGAGTTAACCAACATTATAGAAAAATTGATCAAAGGTCTAGGAAACACTGACATACACTAACCACTGAAGGAAAGAATGGTAGACTGAGATTGCCAAATTAGATACAAAATATTAATATCCTCGTCTGCGTCTCTACCTACAAAATTTATTTGCATTGCCATGAGTTTTCTGGAGTTAACTTTTACCTTTTCAGATCTCTAGAAAAGCCTGCTCAATAACAAATTGTGAATCAAACAAAAGGCTTGAAGTTCTGATAATCCCAGTAGCAATAAACTGTATTTATACTTTGAAAATAATGATTGGCTACAACAGAGAGACTCAACCCTGGCTGCAGGTCAGAGTCACCTGAGGGTGGCTTTTGTAACGGCGGAAGTGTGCTGCGAGACCCTATTCCAGACCAGTTCCGTATATGAATGGAGGGATGAGGGAAGAAATGAGGATGGGTCACATTGGGACGTAGGAACGTTCATTTGATTTTTGTTGTTTTTTTAAAGCTACCAGGTGATTCTCGTGTATAGCCAGAGTTAAAAACTAGAATGTGACATTTTTAAAGTTCTTTCTCTCTCTCCCTGATTTTTGCTTGGACTTGCATCTAAATACAACAGTTTTTATGTAATAAGCTAAACATAATCAGTTAGTATGATTATTTGATGCCTGTTGCTAGGAGCCATTCTACTTTATTTGCCTCCATGCCTGATATATATTATAGATGCTCAGAAAGTAATGAATGAATGAAGTATTAATCATATAGGTAAAATGAATGACATAAGGCTTTATCAGATTTTTCTGAAAAATCTCAGCATTGTCCTATTAGATTGCCTTGCTTCTGTATTATATGTACAATTATTCATTTTTAAAAGAGCATAATATTAGTTTTCCAAATGTGTTTCTCAGCTACGTATGTTAGCAACGACAGCCTTTCCTTTTGATTCTGATAGGAAGAGTCAAAAGTGACTGTTGACTTTGTTAATGTGAAATAACACTGGGATGAGTAATACTGAGCATATTTTTGTGACATAAGGTTCTTTAACTCTGATAGTTAATGATTATAACACAAACCAGAACACTTCTAAAGAAATGTTTTAAATAATGTTCTTTTTCTGAAGGTTCAAATTTAGGATCTCAGTTTCCTAGAAGTTAAAAGGTATATTTGAAGGGGTGTGTGTGTGTGTGTTTTTTTGTTTTTGTTTTTGTTTTTTGAGATGGAGTTTCACTTTTGTTGCCCAGTCTGGAGTGTAATGGCATAATCTTGGCCACTGCAACCTCTACCTTCTGGGTTTGAGTGATTCTCCCACCTCAGCCTCCCAAGTAGCTCCCATGCCTGGCTAATTTTGTATTTTTAGTAGAGATGGGATTTCACCATGTCGGTCAGACTGGTCTCAAACTCCTGACCTCAGGCCTTGGCCTTCCAAAGTGCTGAGATTACAGGCATGAGCCACTGCACCCAGCCTGGGGTTATATTTTGAGTATCGGTGTACTCTGCCATTTTAGATTAAACATAATAATTAGTTTTTTAGTCCTAATAAAATAACATAAATGATAAATCTAAAAGCATTGTGATTGTTTATAATTATTATAATGTCTTGGCAGTTCCTGAGTTAGCATTCCAAGTACCACTTTTGAGAAACAATCTCTTAGAACCATGACATGTAATCTTATAATTTTCCAAGGCACAGATTTGAATAGTGTGAAGCTAGTTGGCATGTGAAAGCTAGGGACTTTCCTGGCTTACTGTTACCCTCCGCCTGCACTTTAACTGTCATTCCTGCTGGTTGCCTTGTAAGATGAAACATTGTTTTTCTGTGACAAAGGTCCAGAACATAAAGCCAGCTGCTGGTTCAGGTGTTGATATAAGAAAATGGTGGTTCTTGGCCAAAATTATCAAAGTTAAATATAAAACAATTCTCAGTAAGTGCTCTGAGAAGCCATGGAACAATACAGAGCTACTTATTTCTGAGCTTAATCATTCCTGGACTGCAATGCATTTAAATACTCATGTCTCCTTTTTAATACATGAATACATTGTTCTGGCAAAAAATTGAAACAGCTTTTTTAAAGACCTGTTTCACTGCCTCCAACCTCTGAAGTATCTACAGCTAGTGCTCGACTTAACGACCACGATTGGTTCCGACAGACCGGTCGTAACACAATTTGGTCGTAAGTTGAGTAGGCTATATGTACAGTACTGTGAAATGTTATAAAAATCTTTAAGTCATATTTTATCATAATTTTCTTTCATTATTATGTCATAATTTTCTTTGTTCATTTTATGCCATTTGTATCATCTCTACACCATTTTGTTTCTTATTTTTACATTCGTCAAGTTTAAGTAAAACACTGCATTACCAGTACAACTGGTTTAATATTTGCAAAACATACAAAATTACAAAATACAGGTGCATACAAAAATACAAAATACAGCTGTAAAAAATACCATAGGAAACATTTTCCCAATTGTAAAACGTATCAAAATTTATAAACATGTACGAAACATTTTATTGGCCACTGGTGCTTGGCTGCGGATCGTTGATGTCGTCATCTTAGGCAGCAGTTGGGGTTACCGGAGTTGGTTTTTTCATAAACATGGTGAGCTTTGTCTGAATTGTATGTTTCTTTTTTTCTTCCTAAATTTCACAATACGGACGAAACACATCGTGCGCCATCCGTTCAATCTTTGCAAATCGTTCGATGTTTGGGTCCATTGCTTTGAAATGTGTAAGAAGTTTATTCAGTAAAGATAAACCGTCTGATAATCCCTTAGTGGTGAACTTTCTTTCTGGCTCCTCCTCTTCTTTCTCTGCTTCTCTTCTTTCTTCTTCAGCCACTCTTTCTTCTTCCAGTTTGATTAGCTCTTCATTTGTAAGTTCTCCGGATTCTTTGTCTAGCAGCTCTTCTACATCTTCCATTTCACACTCCAAAGAAAGGTCTTTAGCGAGTTTTACTATTTTTTTTCCCCGAATCATTTTAAGTTCATGTTCACTGTCAAATCCGTCAAAATCATTAACATAGCGCTTAACACAATTTTTTCAGATGCCATTTGTGCACTTTGTTGTCACAGCCTCCCAGGCGGTAGTGATATTCTTGATACACATCAAAATGCTGTAGTGTTTCCAAAAATCTACAGCGGAGCAGTCGTGAGCGATTGTGGTTGTAAAGTCGAATGGTCGTAAGTTGCATAGGCCGTAAGTCGATCAATACCTGTAGTTACTATTTGATGTGTGTCCAAGTCCTTTTCATTTATCTACTTTCAAACAATACGTGTAATGACTACAGATATGTGATTATCCTGTATATGTGCTATAGCTTGCTTTTTTAAATGCATGTTTTATTGGTACATATAAAGCAGGTTCCCTAATTCTTGGTTGCTATATTGTGTTCCATAGTGTGTTAAAGTACCGTAATCTATTTTTTCCCCCAGGGAAACTGATGCATTTATTTTAAATAACAGAAGTCGAATCAGTATTTTTTTTTTAAGTTTTAACATATACAGTCAGGTTTTCAGTGAACTGGTGTTGGAGCCTCATTATAGTCTCTGTACAGCTAGTTCCACCGTTTTTCAGAGGGGTTCATCATCTTCACTTCCTTCTTCACATTCTACGAAAGTTCCCAAAATAACAAAAGGTGCAGTACAAAAGGTTTCTAGAAAACCATAATCTATTTAACTAGTCTTTTAAGAATGGCCATTTTTGTATATTTCTAGTTTTTTTCATATTAGAAACAGTGCTGCAGTTTACCTTCTTGTGCATAAGTAGGGACCATTTTTATGTCTCTAATATAGATGTTTAGAAATGGGTTGCAAGTTTTACTTTTGTTAATGTTGTCTATTTGCCTTCCAAAATGTTTGACAAATTGATACTTTTCTGTGAGTTTCTGATAATATTCATATCCCAGTACCCTTGTCTACTCTGTATTTTCCCCAGTGTTTTAATTTTTACTAACTACTGAGATAGACAACCTGACAGAAAATCAATAAGCAAATAGATTTAAACAGCACTGAGACCAGATGGACCTAACAGACATACAGAACACTTCACCCAACAACAGCAGATTATACATTTTTCTCAAGTGCAGGTAAAACACTTCAAGATAGACCATATGTCAGGCCACAAAACAAGTCTTCAGTCTTCATAAACATATTAAATCATACAGTTCATTTTTTTTTTTTTAAACACATGGAATGAAACTAAAAAGCAATAGCAAAAGGAAATCTGGAAAATTCACAAGTATGTGGAAATTAAACAACACATTATTAACCAGTGAGTCAAGACAAATCACAAGGTAAATTAGAAAATACCTTCAAATAGAAATGAAAACACACATACCAAAACTTATAGAATGCAACAAAAGCATTACTGAGAGAGAAACTTACAGCTGTAAACACTTTACATTAGAAAGTAAGAAATATCTCAAATCAGCACCCTAACTTTATTCCTTAAGGAGGTAATAAAAAGAAAAGCAATCTTAACCCAAAACTGGCAGATGGAAGGAAATTAAGAACAGTGGAGATAAATAAAATATTTATTGAAAAACAATAGAGTAAAACCAGAATATGGTTCTTTGGAAAGATTATCAAAATTAACACACTTTTAGGTAGACTAAGAAAGAAAAATTAGTAAAATGAGAAATGAAAGTGGGGATATTACTACCATATTGTATGGAAATTAAAAGTACTATGAACAATTGTATGCCAAAAAATGGATAATCTAGATGAAGTGGACAAATTCCTAGAAACACACAATCTATCAAGACTGAGTCATGGAGAGAAAATCTGACTAAACCTATAACTAGTAGAAAGATTGACTCTGTAATAAAAAGCACCCAACAAAGAAAAGCTCTAATTGAGAAGACTTTAATGGTAAATTCTGTGGTAAATTCTATCAAACATTTAGAAAAGAATTAACATTAATCCTTCTCATCCTCTTTCAGAAAATTAAAAGGGAATACTTTCTAACCCATTCTGAGAGACCAGTATTATTCTGATAACCAAAGCCAATATTACAAGAAAAGAAGACTATAGACCAGTGTTATTTCTCAGCTGCTGGCAGGTTAGACATTCACAAGTGGCAGTGACTAAACCAGCCTTGGTAAAAGAGCGTCCCTGCTGATGGAGTACTCTGAACCTTCATGCCTGGCATTATGGCTGCTGTGTTCATGGGTCTATTGCACCAGCACCGGAATCCACAATGTAAATCACTAGTACCTTAGAGTCTTTGGTAAGCATTAACATGAGAGACAAAGGTCCTTCTACTTTGTGACCATTCTTATAGGCCCATCCATATGCCTTTTCTCCAAAATTTATTTCTGCCTTCCCAATCTTGGTCCCTTCTAAGCTCCTGACCAAACATCCAAGCCATTTGCCACTGCACAGGAGCCTATGTGTATCTGTATGTCATGCGATTTCTCCCTTCACATAGAGTGAACAACCAAGTGCACTACTGACACTGGAAGTGTTTCCCTTGCCAGTCTCTTTAGGATCACTCCCGAATGGGATGCAGTGCAGTCATGGTCCATTTTCTGCTCAGAGCAACATATATAGCTAATTCGTGTGTGAACAAGGGCCAAGTTTTTCTCTTAGTGGTTTTAGAGACCTACTCCACCCCTAAATGAGTAGTTGAAGGAGAAGTACCAGTGTAATATACTAGGTTACATGGCAGTCTGGGCCATGTGTTCATGTAATTTACGGATGCCCTTTGGTCTTCCGTAAGCCAATCACAAATGGACCATTTCCTTTGTATCACAGATTGCTGCTGTACCTCCCAACCTTCTGACTCAGTTGATTTGACCCTGTTTGTTTTGGGCACCTCTGACTGCACAGTTACATGATGTCCCATGGCCAGGGCCTCACTCTGACTAGGTCTGCCCCACACCTGGGCTGCTTTTCAAACTGGAGTCGTTTTCTGCCGTGGAAGGCATAGCTCTGCTCTGGAGCCCTGAGGCTCCGCATTGCAGTTCTCTTCCTGGCCTTGCCAGAGCATCACACAGCATCTTTGTCTACCACAAATACCCCAACCTTGATGTGATATCCCAGGTCATATGACCTGAACAGCAGGACAGTTTGCACCAGACTGGAAGACCTGCTACAGAGACCCCTGTTGCTCTGGGACCTACTCAAAACTATCAGAGCAAAATTCCCAAATATAGCAGATGCTCCCTCCAAAAGATGAAGAGTCCTGCTAGAACTGTGCCTAGGAGATGCAAGGTGGAACACCTGTCCTTTACCAAAGAAGGGAGATCCCCAGAAAGCCTCAGGCTGTTGGAGCTATTAAAACTTTTCCAATGTGGCAACCCCTGAATGTTTGTGGCGTGCGTTTGATTTACTGAGGTATCCAAAATACTTGCCACTTCTATTTGGCAAGTATTTTGGATACCTCAGTATCTAAAATACCAGGTCTGTTTGCTATAAAGTTATTAATATAATGGACTAGTATGATGTTCTATGGAATATCCAGGTCCTTGTTTACTCCGTGACAGAAAACAGAAAATGAATAACTTCAGGATATGAGCAAACACGAGCTTCTGTCATTCCCACCTAAAAGCTAACTACTTTTGACCCTTCTTACTAATGGGGATTGAAAGGAGCACACAGGCCACATCAGTAACCATAAGCATATAACAAATGCTAGATGATTTGTTGGTCTGCTCCAGTAGACTCTACGTCTTGCACAGCAGCTAAGGTTAGAACTACCACTTAAGTGTTCCACTGTCATTTACCACAGTCCACCTCATGATTCTAGGAGGCACTCAGATCAGCTGAATGAGGATATAATGGAGACTATCACTTGTGCAGTCTGTAACTTTGATGGCTAATCTCTCCATTTTCTCCTGGTGTGCAGTACTGCTTCTGACTTACTATCTTGGCCCAGGTGTAAGGGGTTGAATTTCAGGGACTCCTACTTAGCCATTCCCACCATGATCCTGAGAACATTGGGAAGGTTCTGCCAGCTGCTTTTTCTTTTCTTTTCTTTTTTTTTTTTTTTTTTTTTTTTTTTTTTTTTTTTTTTTGAGACGGAGTTTCACTCATGTTACCCAGGCTGGAGTGCAATGGCGCGATCTCGGCTCACCGCAACCTCCGCCTCCTGGGTTCAGGCAATTCTCCTGCCTCAGCCTCCTGAGTAGCTGGGATTACAGGCACGCACCACCATGCCCAGCTAATTTTCTGTATTTTTAGTAGAGACAGGGTTTCACCATGTTGACCAGGATGGTCTCGATCTCTTGACCTCGTGATCCACCCGCCTTGGCCTCCCAAAGTGCTGGGATTACAGGCTTGAGCCACCGCGCCCGGCCCAGCTGCTTTTTCAAATCTTTTAAAGCAATTAACAAAAGCCAGCCAACGCTGCAATCATTACAATTACCATTGCTCCTTTCTTGATCATTTGCCACCACGACTATGTAAGGCATTGCCTCACTACTCTGTGTCTCATCCCTATTCATACCTGTAGTCCATGTCACCATTTTACTAGTCTGTTCCAGAGTCTCATCCTGTGTTTCTGATCTCTAGGACCAATCTCAGTGTCCATGTCTTAGCCTAGATTTCCTCCAGAAGTCAGAGCTTAAAACGAAGACTCATTGACAGGTGGTTTCTCTTGAGGTATGATCCCAGGGAATAAGCTGGGGAAGTGAAAGACAGGAGGCCTATGCAGTGTCTAATTAAGCTGTCGCCACCGTGGACAGTGGGGTAGATCTTGCTGGAACCCTCTGAAGAGCCGTGTAAAATATACTGCGGACGTCTCCTCTTGAGGGACTGAAGAGAGGAGCTTTTATCCTTCAGCTCCTGTGCTCTGTTAGCCAACAGGTGCCTTTCGGTGTCCATTCCACGCTTGAGGCCACATGTGCACACATGCCACACAGCAGCATCCAAGAAACCCAGGGTGGAAGACGAGATGTACAGTACAGCTGAGGCAAGGGACTGTGGGGCCACACCTGTGGGGAGCCAGATGCTATGGCAGTGTCAAATTGGATTAAGGAAACAGGAGCCTGAGCACAAGACACAGTATCGTTTTGTCTTCAGTTTGGGGCCTTAGCTGAAGTTCAGGGGAAAAAATATTCAGGGAGGAATCCCATTCAACAACCTATTACAGAAGAATAAGTGTCTTACATTATACTGAAAGTGTTTTGTTACCTGAGATAAAAAGTCACCGCTAACAGTGCTGATACCCCATTTGATTGGCTGCTTGTGTTGTCATTGCAAAAATGAACCATTGTTTTGATAATACCAAACTTACTAGCCTATGAGACTATTTTATTTAAAGTATGTCTAATAACGCTTAACTGGTCTGAACTGATGAGTTTTCCCTCAAACCAAATTCTTAGTACTAAGCTTGGAGACTCAAGTCCACATGTAACTTCATTATTAGTTTATTTCATACTCATCTAGTTCAAATGTAACTCTTTCTGTTTTTAAGTTATTACTAGATATTTTGGAGCTCTGGTTTCTCAAAAGTTCCACTTTGCAATTAATACTTCCTTTTTAGTAAGATTTTTAATTTTATTTTTAACCTATTTTTAGTGAGATATAGAGTATATGCTTGGAATCTTGAACTCCAGAGTTTTAAAATAGAATGTAGTTTTCTTATATATAGAAAAAGTCTTTAAAGCATTTCTTGTGAGTTGTGGAATCTTTTTCATACACTTGTATCATTTTAAATATGTTTAGTAATGTAGACATGAAGGCTGTACAAAGACTGAAAATACAGATCTTACTGTTCGTATTTTTCCACATACTAAGAGATTGTTTATGCAGTCATCTATCATGTCCTTACAAATATAATTACAAAGTTGAAAAACAGGTTGACAATTGCATTTCACAATATCTCTTGTAGAGGGCAGCAGAGAACTTAGATTTTGTTTTCTCTTTGCCTGTAGTATGGCTTCCCTAGTCTAATTTCCAATTGCTTGTTATTGTTCCAGGTAAAATAAATAATAATAACTAGACCAAAAAAAGTTTTGAGTATTCCTAAGCTCTAATTTATTTCTAAATTCGAGGCAGTTTTTCACTTGTAAGGGGAGAACAGGTGGCTCAACACTCCTTTTCTATACAGAAGAGAAACGTTGTCTTTCTCGTTACCATTACATAATTCAGTTAAGTTTATAAATGCTAGATGTTCTACACAGAGAAAAGAAACCAATCTGTACCTCATTTATGCTATTTATGGAAAGTCATACAAATAGTTGCTGTTGGCCAGGCAGGGTCTCTCATGCCTATATTCCCAGCACTTTCGGAGGCTGAGGCAGGCGGATCACTTGAGACCAGAAGTTTGAGAACAGCCTGGCCAACATGGTGAAACCCCATCTTTACTAAAATTACAAAAATTAGCCAAGCATGGTGGTGCATGCCTGTAAACCCAGCAGCTACTAAGAGGCTGAGGCACGAGAATTGCTTGAACCCAGGAGGCAGAGGTTGCAGTGAGCTGAGATCATGCCACAGCACTACAGCCTGGACAACAGAGCAAGACACTATCTTTTAAAAAAAGGAAACTAGAAAACTTAAACAACTGGAGCTATTTTATCCTTTTACTTACGCTGTGTCTTATAAAAAGACTATACGGCAGCTAATCTCTCAACCTTTTTTATGGTTTCCTCCTCTATGAAGTATTGGCAATTTAGTGAACACTATTAGCTTGGGACTCTGAAGACTTTGGTTTTAAACTTAGGCCTACTGTTAACTTAGGTCAGCTAACATCTACTGAGCACTCTGTGTGTCTCAGAATATGTGCTAAAGGTTTTACATGGGCCATCTTAATCTGGACAGTGTGCCACGACAGCTGAGCAGACCAGAGTCGGGTCTGTTAAGCCACTGATTAACAAGTACCTTTGGACAAGTTTCTTAAACTTGGTCAGTCCTACTTTCCTCCATGTCTAAAATCGAGATAATAAGTACTTCATAGAGTTGAGTAAGTAAGATAATATGTATAGAACTCTAGCACAAAGTAAGACCTTAAATTTTTCTTCTATTTTTCACCACCACCCATTAAGTTTCCTCCTGAGAAAACTGAAGAGGATGAGTTAATGATCTCAGAGGGCCTGCTTAGCCCTCTGGTTTTATGGAGCACTGTGACAAGACTCAAGATTCTTGAGTCTAGCTGACCTTCCACATGTTCATCGTTCCTTTTTTGGATACTGTCTACATTTAGACCCCAAACCTCCACATTCAAAATGAAACTAAGATTTTAGTGTTGGTGAGCTGGGATTTTTGTGAGCATGGCTGTCATCAGTAGACCCTATTTGTTTTCTGTTTCTGTTTGTACATATAAAGACTTCTGTGTTTACCTCTTGTGTCCCCAGCTGAAGGAGAGATTGAAAGATACCCCTTCTCCTCATTATCTTGGTCTCATTTTTGTCAGAACTACGTGGAAAAACAGTTTCAAGAAGGACATTGGGTAAGAATCTCAGGAGAACTCCCAGCTGCTTCTTTCCTAACTCCCACTGCACGTAATCCTTTATTCCCTTAGAAACTGTGTGGCTGTAAAGTATTGGCCTTACTTATGCCATATTTTAACTGATGAACCAGACTGCTGGGGTCTAGCCTAGGCTGTTCAGATTAGAAATTAGGCTGTTCTGAGAATTTAGGCAGATCACTGTTTTTACCTGTAAAATTAGGAGTCCACATGCCATATTTTAACTGATGAACCAGACTGCTGGGGTCTAGCCTAGGCTGTTCAGATTAGAAATTAGGCTGTTCTGAGAATTTAGGCAGATCACTGTTTTTACCTGTAAAATTAGGAGTCCACAATCTCTCAGGTGCTTCTACTTTCATGCTAAATGGAAATGTCCTCCACAGCCATCCACTCTTAAGGCCAACCACATCACACATATTGCCCAGGACAGACCAGACAGTAGAAAGTAGATGATGAAACAGAGCCAATCTCCATTACTTTAAAAAATAAACTCAAAGAAGAAGGATGAATTATTGACATCATCTTGTGTATAAAACCATGTTTTATACAAAAGGGCAGTGGTGGTCTTCCTGCAAGAAATAGCACTGTCCTGCAAACCTTAGGCAATTACTTTCTATAGATTATTTGTCTTTATGAGTAGTCTGCGCCCACTGTTCTTCTGCATTCACTCTTCAACTCCTGTAGTTTGCCTCTGTCTTTACTGCACTGAAATAGCACACTTGAGACCCTCATTTAACTTGTAATCACTAAATCTGTGGCTCTTTTCTTACCGTCCTTACCTCTTTGCTGTAATTAACATTTTTTATTCCCTTGGCTTTTGCATTGTTTCTTTCCTTCTAACTATTCCTTTTGCACAATTCTCTTTCCCTTGGCTTTCCTTCAAAGTTAGATCCTTGGACCATGTTATTTTTTGTCCAGATTTTCTCTCCCAGGCATCTCATTCACTCCCATAGCGTTGATTTGGATCTCTGCATCTGACTCTCCAGTCTGTACTTAGCCTCCAGCCTCAAGTTTTTGTTCAACATTTTCACCTACCAGCAGAATATTTTCATTTGCATGTTTTTCCACTGCCTCAGACTCAGTATATCTAAAATGTAACTTAGAATTTTCTTTCAAAGCTTGTTCCTTCTTTATTTGCACTAACAGTTACCCCTCCTGTTTAAAAAATTGTAGGCATCTGTGACTTCTTGCTTATATCTTTTTCCTTTTCCCCACTGCTCCTACCTTAGGCAAAGTTCTTGCTACCTCATTGTGATTTTTGCGTTATGTTTTCAGTCATCTTTCAACCATCTTAAACACCGGTCACATTTGTATATCTTATTACAACATAGCTGTCATTATGCCTCTCACCTGTTCAGCATAGCCATCTGCTCCATCTTTACCCACAGCTCATGACTTCACAGTGTGGGCTCACTCCCTCATCCTCCTTGAAATTTTCTCTTGCTCAAACCTATGAAAAGCATTACATTCAAGGCCCCACAGACGTAACATTTTAGACCTCTTCCTGGTATTGTTCCCAGCCATGTCTTAGCTTAGAACACTACCAAAAGTGGTTTCTCCTCCAGAACTCCTGAATTTGCAAAAGCTGTCTGCCATCAGTTATCTCTTCATGTGGCCTACCTTTACACAGTGGTCTCTCAGCAGATATGAAGCCTATTTTTTTTTTTATTACCCAGGTATCTAGAATACTGCCTTTTATATAATAGATGTCTCTGATTCTAATAAATCCTAACAATAGAAACATTTTTCCAATATACTAGCATCATTATAGTTTATAGAATAAATTTACCATTCAAAATAGAATAACGAATTTTGTGTTTAAAAGGAAATCTGCTTCATAGCAGGCCTGCCAAACCAACAAAAGTAGTGTTGTTCCATAGAAGAAAAGATATAGGCTAGAAATTTGGAGACTGTTACTGGTCACTGTCATTATTGTCACTTCACCTCTGTGAGCCTCATTTCTTTACCTGTAAAATGCCAGACTTTTTAAGTAGTCTTTTGACCCTGTTAGGACTAGATCAAAATCAGTTCATTCGGTTTAGAGAAGGACCCTGTTACATTATTACACATTTATATATATTATATATATTTGGAACAGAAATCACCTTTATGTTATGAAATACCTAGTACACAGATAAGTTGTTAAAACATACTGAAAAGTATCTGCCTCTAAGAAATACTGAATTTTCAAATCTGAAGTATTCCAGTTTACCCATAACCTCACAAGAGATTTACTTCTGGAATAGAGGGAACGGAAGTGCGCCTGCTGTATTTTTACCCTGCTAGTCTTTAGAAAAATTGGTGGGAACTATTTAAAGACTTAGATAATTTTATAATTGTGAATATGCTTACATTTCTGTAAAATAAAAACAAGTGTCGTGGATAATTAGGCTTTTCTTCATTGTATACGTTGACTTAGCCCTATTGAATAAGAATTTCTATTTCCTTGAGTTGTCAGGTTGTTCAGGCAATAGCGTTTTATAGGAAAAGTCTGTCTGTGACTAAGCACTAGAGTAGATAACTTAGCGATTTGTTTTCCTTTGGGAATGCTTTTTAAATCAGGAAGAGAAGCTTCTGCCCTACTTGAACCCAGCTTCTCTCCCCCGCCCCCGGACGAAAGCTGAGAGGCCTAGGTGTGCCCAGCTGTCAGTTAAAGTCACGTGGTGGCAGGTCCCGCCCCCAGGGCCCGGCTGGCTGTGGCCCCGCCCCAGAGCCCTGGAGTCCGAGCCTGCTGCCTGCGGCTCTCAGAAGCGTTTGCTCCACCGCGCCAGAGGCATGGGCACGTGGCTGCCGAGGGTGGCCGAGCTCTGGGAAGAAAAGCCCGTGTGCCTCTGCCTAGCTTTGGTACAGGGCTGACTCGGTGTGGATTGATTGGAAAGGTTTGAGGGGGTACTTGGGAAGCATGGTGGCACATGATGAGAGTGGAGGTCTCCTACCTATTAAAAGGACCATCCGAGTCCTAGATGTCAATAACCAGTCCTTCAGAGAACAAGAGGTAAGACTTTAAGAGAAGCATTAGGCAAAAGGAGTGTTTTCTAACTCCACGGAGCTTTTAAGATCTTTTAACAAGTCATTAACAGTATAATTTTAAACTTTTGATCTTTTCTTTAAAATGTATGTTCTTGGTTTATGTGCAAGTTTGAAATGTGTTTAGGGACTGTGGTCTAATTTTAAATAGCTTGTACGTAGCATAGCTTGAGTGTACACTGCTTTTATACAAAAGGAAAAAAGATTTTAAATGTATAAGTTACTCTGGTTACATTTGTCATGTTTCCAATGCTTAATATGTTTTTTTAACTTGAATTTATATCATCCAGTCTTAGAATCTACCTTAATGGAGTAAGAGGAAAAGAATCCCCTCCTTGTAAATCAGTGCTAGTGAACGAATTGCTACTAAAGTGCAGTCTGACCTGGTGTCGGTTTTTCGTCCATCTGATGAGTTCATTGTATGCCACTTTTTTCTTCAGAGACCTGTTAGAATATTTAAACTAATGACTCATTCTTTTTACCCTCCTTGCTTTGTCTGAAGTCATTTTTTTGTCTTTATGAACATTTAGCAATATAAATCAAATACTTTGTGCCATTTTATGTAATCTAATATTGTGTGGTATTGTTTATACTATATCCTTGCATACTGCATTGTCACTTATGTGCTCAGAATAGTGTTCCTGCGTTAACTGTGTATCTCTTGTTGGTGGCAGTGGTTTCCATCTCTATACACACGTCAAAACTTATCTAATTGCATTTTAAATATGTAAAGCTTATTGTATACCCCAGCCACGTTGCCTGTCGCGTGTACACATACACACACCTTCTAGTAGTACAACAGCTGCTGTCTCCAGGAAGTACACTTCTGTCTGGTGGTGTTTGGCTTTAGTTTCTATGTTTTTGGTTTGGGTCTTTGCCTATGTGTCTCAGGTTTCTCAAAATGTACAAGCATTTCCTTTGAGTAAAATAGTCATCCGCGGTCACTAGTGTGGATCCTGCAGCTTATCATCTATCTGTTGGGCCCATAGAAACTGATCTTTAGTACTAGGCATGGGCTGTGTTTCTGCCTCACCTTTATTCCTAAGTTGAAAACACTAGGAATGTTGTCCAGGTTTTAGATCTAGTGACACAGCTTTAAATAGTTTCGGTATTTCTAGAAAAGGAAGAAATCCCATGTGATCATAACTCATTTTTATCTTTTTAAAAATAACTTTTAATTTTCATTCTTTTGATTTTAAAGTTTTTGCTAAGCAGGAGAGAAGATTATTTATTTATTAACCCAAAGAAATAAACTCAGACACATTACTGTTTTTTATTCAGTGTCGTGGTATGATTGATTATAGAAGAGACCCTCCTAAAATGTTCTGTAACTGGCATCATTAGAAGAAAAAATTTTTCTATAAAATGCTGAATTCTCACCAGGATTTTTCCATGTTGCAGTTAGGTATGAGGGATAACCTGATAAGTTATTCTCAACAATTTTCTGTTTATAGATATCCAGAAATTAAGGCACAAAATCTAACTACAAGTAGATTACTAACATTAATTAAAACCCTGATCTGTGGGTAGATTGCCTATAATAATGCATGTGACTGGCTAGCTAACCTCAATCATCTGATTAAAAATTAACCTAAATTAACAACATAAACTTACGTTACAGGGTGCTGGGTTATTTCCCCTCCAAGTGAACTTTAGCCCTGGTGAAAGGTTCCCTGCAGCAGAAAATTCACTGGGCATGTAAAGCTTGTTGGCATTCTTTGTTTATTCCCATGGATTTTTGGATTTTTTTTGAGGAGAGTATGGTTCCAGTATCCCTATCTGTTCTTTAAGCTTGAATTTGCCATAACATGTTTTCAGCACTCCAAAACAAAAATAAACAATGTTAGGAATGGAACTATTGGTGAGCCTTCCATTTGGTGGTGGTGCGATGGTGTGCACCTATTCCACTCACCCTTCATCGCCTCCAAATGCTGTGTCCGGTCTGTTCTAAATACTGTGTTAGGAATCTGTTTTGTGACTACAAATACTTAGGTTCTTAATAGTCAGACCAAGATTATTAAGATAGTTCACGTGGACCTCTAAAGAAAACTACTGGCCGGGCGCGGTGGCTCACGCCTGTAATCCCAGCACTTTGGGAGGCCGAGACGGGTGGATCACGAGGTCAAGAGATCGAGACCATCCTGGTCAACATGGTGAAACCCCGTCTCTACTAAAAATACAAAAAATCAGCTGGGCATGGTGGTGCATGCCTGTAATCCCAGCTACTCAGGAGGCTGAGGCAGGAGAATTGCCTGAACCCAGGAGGCGGAGGTTGCGGTGAGCCGAGATCGCGCCATTGCACTCCAGCCTGGGCAAACGAGCGAAACTCCATCTCAAAAAAAAAAAAAAGAAAACTACTTTTGGTTTCAGCTCACATGGGCCAATTTCTAACCTGTATTCCAAAAGACATACATTTTTGTCCCAATCTTTTAGGTGGTCTGTGAATGCCTAATCCATATCACTTTTCCACAGAATTTTTCATGTATGATGCTTTTTTCAAATAGTTTATGTATCCTGAAATTAGTAGTAGCATTACACCTTTACATTTCATAATCACATTTTGTTAGTCATTAAAATTTTTCATACTTTTAAAATATATATGCTAAATGTTTTGTATTTGCCAAACATTCTTCACGTATGTCCTTCGAGGCAGGAAACTTACCACCATTCAGTTTCTAAAACCATGTGCAGAAAGCGCAAAGTGCCCTTTTCTCTCCCTCCCCCAACCTGTATTTCCTGAGTAAGCGTCATACTTACCAAGACCTCTTAGACTTGATAAACTCTGAAGAGTAGCATTTCCTTTGTGGAGAAGTGAGATTGTAGTTGGGTTTTTTAAAGGACTGTGGAACATATTTAACCACCAAATACCACTTGGCATAATCTGCCACCCTGAAGAGACTGCATCAGCAAAACCTGTGTTCGTTTCAGAAGTATGCTTTAGATATATTTACATTCACTTATCTAAATATAAATTCTGTAATTTCTAAATGTCACATAATTTTGAGTTACCAGAAAGCTGGTAGTTGGTAGTTGGTAACTGGTCCTATAAAGATAAGAATTGTTTTATCATTAATTTGATTTTACATGATAAAATAGTTATCAAAAATTTCTTTCCTGCTAACTAAATTTTCCCTTCATATTCATTGGGAAAAGCACCTTTCCAAAGACTTTAAAGTTGAAATTAAATATTATATTTTCTGGGAAGTCAAATTTGTTATTCATGAAACAAGAAGAGTTAACCTCTTTTCCCAAAAAGCAGAACAGAACTTTCTGACAACTGCTTTGTTCCCGTGAAATGTCGGCATTTCTTACTCTGTGAGGTAATTCAATCTTCAGTCCAACAGGAGACTCTTTGTGCTGTCTTTACTAAATGGAAAGGAATGCTTGTGCTGGCCCCTGCACACGCGTGTGTCAGTCAGTCAGCACAGATGTACGTGGGGGAGGCATCCACACGTGCTCAGATGCACAGTGTGTGCCATCTTATTACATATCACCAAGGTTTCAGTTCATTTATATTCAGAGTTTTACTTTGGAGTTGATTATTTGGTCTGAGGGGTTGGTCTATAACTCTGCCTCTTAAAGCCGTCAAATTTCTAAATTCTCTTTATCTACCAAGTTTCCTTAATAGTTCACATTCCTTTCTGACATATATGTATACATTTAGGAGCTTTAATGAGTCTAACTGTTTCTTTGGATATTTAAATTATTTACATTTTTTTCCAAATAACTTTTTCTGTCAGTTTATTTAAAATTTTTTTTTACCCAAACCAAAAATGGTCAATATAGTCTTTAGTTGTTTAAAGGCTTTATTTTTACTCAGTTTCTACACCCCTTCCTTTTTATATGACTTTAGTTATGTCAAAGAATTGTTAGAAAAAGTTGCTTCTTCTGTTATTTTTAAATACCTTCTTTTTCAGTGATAATTTAAAATTATATATCCTCCTGCATTCTCATGAAAATTATTTTGTCAAGTATGCCACGGCTGTCAGAGGCAGAAATACAAGTAGTTATGCTCCATAGACATTATGAGGAATAGACCTGCTAGTTCTGTGATACGGCATTCTTCATTTCAGTAACTGTGTGAGTCACCCAATGGATGCCTCCATTTTTCTAGCCATAAAATTAGAATAATGCAATGTTTATGAAGTTTTGAAGTCCTTGAGCAAGTGATGTGTGTGCGATATTATTTAAAAGCAATAACGTGGAATCATAGCTATTTCTTCTCAATTTGTCTATACTTTTAATAAGTTACTGTTTGAGAATCTATTTATGAATCCCACTCTATGTAGTAAATAGAAATGTTCCTAAAATATGTTAGTAATAGCTCAGACTTCATATTTGCCAGGCTTTGTTTCAAGCCCTGTTATTCATTTACTCTTCACAACAACTTCCTAAGAGAAGTGCTACTGTTAGCCCCATTTGCCAGATGAGAAAACTGAAGCCCAGGGTGTGCCCTAGCAAGCGGCAGAACCAGGATTTGCACCCCATCAGATTTCAGAGGCTTGGAGCTCTTTTAACTCCTCCCTGCCTTGGCTTCAATATTTTTCAGCCCATTCCAGTGTCAGACACGTTTATTGAAAGGTTATATTTTCTTTTTTTT